>NW_006271974.1:940484-1126876 GCF_000225605.1 Cordyceps militaris CM01 | reverse complement strand
GGCCCTTGGCATCCATGCCACTGGCAATGGCCCTTGTGCGGTAGTTGAACAGGTAGTAGTGCAGCTGGCCGTCTCCGCGGGCAAACTTTTGCTGCTCGAGGAACAGAACATTGTCCATGAGCGTCAGCGCGTTGAAGACGTCAAACTTTTCCTTCTTGGCCATGATGAGGGCGTCGCTCACGAGCGAGTTGAGGCGCGTCTTGAGCGCCCCCTGGTCCTCTGACTCCTGGAGGCCGGTCTCGGTCGCGTAGTAAAAGAGGTACGCCACCCGCAGCACGTTGTGCCGCGAGTTCTTAATGACCGACGACTCGACGCAGTAAAACGAGATGAAGTCGGTAATCTTCTTGTCAGCGTCCTCGACGACGTAGGTCCAGACGACCTGCTCGCCGCTGGTCTCGACCTTGGGCACGAGCCAGTGGGCGACCTCGTCCGCGGAGAGCACGGGCGCAATGTCGTAGCGCTTGGCCGAGTAGCGCTTCTGGAGGTCGACGACGGCGTCGACGTCCCCGGCCTGCATGACGCGCCAGCCCTTGGTGCTCGTCGTCTCGGGCACGGCGTACTTGCGCACCTGGTACTGCGGCTTGCTGCCATGCGGCAGGTAGCTGAAGCCGACGTCGTACAGCTTCTGCCAGTTGAGCGGGCGGTGGTAGTACTGGCATGTGCTCACGGGCCGCGGCAGCACGATGCCCGCCGTGTAGAGGCCCTGCCACACGCCCTCGAGGTTGCTGATGCGCGTCACCTCCTTGATGAGCACGGGCGCCAGGCGCTTGCCGCGCAGCTTCTTGTGCACGCACAAGAAGTTGACCTCGGAGCAGGTGATGACCTGCTCGCGCACGCGGAGGTGCACGGGGATGGCGGAGATGAAGGCGACGAGCTTGCGCGACTGCGTGGCGCGCACGCCGACGTGGTACTTCTTTGCCCAGCCGGGCGCCATCATGGCCCTGCGGCCAAGTTAGTATGGATAATCGAGAGCCCGGGTATGGCTGCACTTACCATCGGAGAATGGAAGGCGAGTAGTTGAAGCGGAAAGTAGAGTCGTCGTCCTCGACATAGTGGCCGTTGAGCAGCTCGTAGACTTCCTTGATCTCTTCCTCGCTGGTCAGGTCCATTGTGACCCATTCAAAGCCGCTCACGAGGTCGGCGGGCTCCTTGGAAATGTCTTCGACTTTCTGGATCCTCAGCGGACCGTCGGGGACGGTCTGGTCCTCGTCGAAGCGCGGCACGGGCTGGGTGCCCCAAAACTTGTACGACGCCATGTCCTTGACGTTCTTGCCGCTCGCTGCGAAGCCCGACATGATGTCCTCGAGTCGCATCTTCTTGAGCATCTCGGCCGCCTGGTCCGGGGTCGGGTCGGCCGTGCCCGTGGCCTGCGCCACCTCTTGGGCCAACGCAGGGTTCAGCGCTATGAGTTCCGAGAGCTGCTGCGGAGAGAGCGTGTCGAGGAGCCGCTGCACGTCCTTGGTGCTCTGCTGCTCGCCGGCGCCGGCGCTGCTGCTGCTGCCGCTCGACGCATCTGCCGGTTTTTTGCCGTCAGACGCCATCGTGTGCCGTGTCTTGATTTCGGCGAGGTGTGGACGGGTTTGTTGGGAGATTGAAGTTGAATGGACAGGTAGCTTCTCGATCGTGGTGGGGTGGGGGGTTTTCCTGCCCCGCGTTGCGGCTTGTGTCTAACTAGTAGTTCTCGATCCTATGTCCTTGGTGTGGAAGCATAGGTAGTTGTGTTGATAAGCCTATTAGCCAGGGTATTATTACGAGAATTAACTTGTTCTCATTTTCGTTAACTCAGTCCTACAATTTCCTATTTTATATTTTATGAAAAAGTGCTCGGCTTACAGTATCACTTCCTCGTCTTCTGGTTCCATCACGACAAGCTCGTCAGCGGTAGTAAACTACAAGACTTGGTTCTAAAGCCGTACACGTCGGGTTCCCGTCGTCGGCCAGGATGGTGAGGTTGCCCAGGTTATGGTTGCCGCGACGGACGGCGCGCACCGAGATGGAGACGGGCAACTGACGGTACATGATAGTCACCAAGGATGCCACCTAGCAGCCGATGGCGTGATTTCGCACCGCATAGTTGAGGAGCATTTTCCTTGTTGCTGCCTAGTTTGGGCTTAGATGATAGAGGTCTATAAATCGTGTCCCGGATTTCACTGTGGCAATTCAACAAAACAAGGCCTACTCTACTCTTCGGGCCAGCATATCATCTAGGTAATGGAACACAAGCATTCGTAAGTAATCTTGCCAATATTTGACAACGATATGTAAGGTGTTGAGCACTGGGTAGGGAAGGGACCGCCACATGGCATACGTGGTCAGCAACATTCCCTGCCGTTCCAAGAGAGCGACCCCTGTTTCAATCGTCAAAGCAACGCAGGACGGCCATAACCACATTAGAGGATCCCATGATGTGATTATGTCCTATAATGTATTAGAACACAGTTATTCTTGGGCAATGCTTACGTACCACCATAGGGAATCAGCTCCTGACGGATGATAATATCGGGCTCTGCTCTCCATGTCGTCACGGCTGAATCTTGGCCTTTGTGGACTGTACGCTGCGTCTTCATGGCGCCAAACTTAGCCTCGCCAATGTCACCGACAAGTTCGCCCGCGGCAGCCTTGAAGAGCTTGTTATCTTCGGTGTATGGAATGTCGGAGTCGTCCTTGGCATGCAGCAAGCTCAAGCGAAGACGTGTTCTCGTTCGACGAACGATATTGACCAGACGATCGGCCGAGTGCCATTTGTCGACAACGAAGCGATCCAAGAGTCTGACAAAAGCTGGCCAGTAGCTGAAGGGACCGAGCAACGGCACGAGGCCACCCATGCGGTAGCCACCTAGCATGGAGGCAAGATCACTAAAACCAGCGACGAGAACAATTCCAGCAAATTCAACGCCTTTTTCAGAGTATCTTTCCGCAACACCGCTTGCGACGGCTGTTCCCAAGCTCTGGCCGAGGATAACGATGCGGCTAGGAGGAACACCTGCAACGTTGATAGCCCACTCGATTACTGTATACGCATCCTGTATGAGCCCAGCCTCACTAGGCACGCCAGTCGAGTAGCCGAATCCACGATAGTCGATAGATAAGACGTGATATGAGCTTGTATCGGTCAGTGCATGGAAGGTCTCGGGCCGCATGCCCTGAGCAATGTGCCCAGCATTCTGTAGGGTATGTCAGCGATATCGAAAGATATAGGTGTATGCGCAGACTGCTCATACGCCATGAACTAAACGGACAGCGTTAGTAGCTTTGGAATTTGGCTGACGAGGGAGTACTTGCATGATATGACTAGCTTCGCGTCTACGTCGCCTTTGAGTAGTCTAAAAGCCTCAGACGTGGTTATGTCTGCAACCAAGCCGGAAGACTGGACAGCCAGTGTGTTCTCATTTTTGTAATACAGGGGAAGGGGAAGGATATGCCAGGCGTATATTGACTCCTGATCCGGTGTTGAGAGTGTAAAGGGGGTCACTTGATTTTCTGCGGTACATTTTAGTGGTCAATATCGCGGTGACACAGGGCGACAAGGAGGAGGCGCACGGGCAAAACCCCAGTAGGTAGGCTCGTTCACGTCATACAGAAACAAGGTATTTATTCTGTGGGCGTACAATGCGCTGTTCGAGTTAGCTAACAAGTGCTCAGACGAGAAGCGGTGGATGACTTACTGACGCTGGACCCAAGGGATTGTCGCGACGCCAAGGAAGGCTGCATAGAAGAGGAACGGAGCCGCGGCAATGGCCAGGGCCGTGGCGAGAAGCGATGCGGGCATAACGTTAGGGATGCGATTGTTGGATCCCCGTACGGGGTTCTGTCACTGTCACAAGACGGTCGCGATTGCGACGGTGGCCGCGGCAAAGTGAGGTCAACGCGGGCGTGGTGGTGACACGGAGGACCAGTGATTGATTGCCTCATTACCTGCCTAGAAGTGCTGGGCGGTTGCAGGCAGCGCGCCAGGCCACGCGTGCCACAGCAACAGCCTACAAGGCCACAGTAACAGGTACTACCTAGGTAGGTAGGCTACAGGGCGTTACAGTGGATGAGTGGGCGTTGTGGAGGAAAGGAGAAGTCTCGGCGCGTGCCGACGACAGGGGAGAGCATTGCGTAATAGGGGGTCAGTACGCAGGAAGCTTTGTGTGAACTTTCCCTTGTTTCTTCTTATTCGAATCTTATTTTTACAAAGGTTCGCTCTTTGTTGCCTTTCACCTGACACCCGGCATCGAGCTGTTTACAGTGAGTCGCAGGGAGAGGCAGGTCGTAGGCTGTCTTGTCGCGTTTCAGGGTGGGTCGGCAGGCATAGCCGCCGAGTTGGGGTGGATTTTTTATTTAGTGGCTTGGTGCTTGGTGCTTGGTGCTTGGTGCTTGGTGCTTGGAAGCAGGAGGCGCTACAAATTAGCGGCTGGAGCAAAGCAAAGCAACTGGCATTCTAGCATTCTAGCACTGTGGCAGAGGTTGAAGCCAGGGCCTGAAAGAAGGACGAGCTACGAGCTGTCCTGGCGGAGCGCCTCTAGCGGCGGAACCATCCCCCCTCGGCGGCCAATCCCAGCCGTCCTGGCCGACCTGGCTGGGGGTCTGGCGACTCCGCCTGGCGCGTGGGCCAATTAGGCAGCGCGTTCAACACAGTGCTCTTGCTGTCGCTGGTTCGTACCTACGCGGGCCTCGATAGCCACTGACACTGACTGGCGCCGCTCGCTCGCTCGCTGCCTTTTTTGGCTCTTGTGAACAGCCCTGGCCGCTCCGTTTCCCGCCCTTCCACCTCGCTTCTCAAACCCCAGATCACGTCCTCCTTCCTAGGCAGGCCCCTTTGCTCTCCTCCCCGACGGCTTGAGAGACGTGCGGCTTGCCATCCTCCTCGCCACACACGGCAGCTCGTCAGTATCATGGTTTGCTAGCCTCTGCCGCGTCCCAGGCCCGCTCGTCCTCCACCACTCTTTGTCGCCGCCCATGGAGAGGAAGAGAAAGCTGCCGGCCCGGGCTGCGGCCCGCGCAGAGCAGCTCGCCAAGCGCCGCAATCCTTCGGCTCGCCATCGTACAAAAACTCCCACTCCTCCACCGAGGCCGCCTCCAGAACCCATTGTCGAGGAGCCGCCGCCCACGCCGCCGCCACCGCCGCTGCCAACCTCTGTCGAGCATGGCAAGCCGCTGCCAACCATCGAGGTCGCCCAGTCCCACAACCTCTCCCCAGAGGACTACCAATCCATCTCGGAAAGGTCTGTACCTCCAATGGCTGCCAACAATGCCTCAAATCCTTTCGCAACCCCGTGCTGACTTGTCTTTTTCTACAGCGGTGTTCTGGCCGAGTCGCTCGCGCGATCGAGACAGCGATGGATCAGTGAAGGCCTCTTCGAAAAGTACTGGACGAAACCGCACAAGAAAAAGGGTCTCCTCATCGAAGATCCCAAGAACCCCCCCAAAGACTCCATGACTAAGATCGGCAATGTCACAATCACTATCGAACCGCATATTGTCGAGGCCACCATGTATGCTGTCAAGGGCCCCAAGCAAAAGCCTGCACCCCAGGTGCTTCAGAAACCACCTCAACAACAAGCCGCTCGACCCATCATCCAGTACGGTCCTGCCAATGGTGCCATGCCACCGCCCGCGCAGCCAAAAAGTGTACCGAGCCCGGTGAACAAGCCAGTATCGACACATGCTCCTTCACCACACCCCCCAACCCCCCAGTCTGGTACGCAGCCAACTGGCCAACAGGCTGCGGCATCGCCCGCCCCAAAGAGCTCAACGCCCAGCACCGGCGGCGCGCAACGCTTTCCGACACCACAAGGAGTCGCGTCCAACCCAACAACAGGAGCACCGTCCGTCCCGCCACACAATTCCGCTCCTCCTGCCACCTCACAGCCCCGGGCAACACAGACTGCTTCTCCGGGACCGGCCCAGCAAGTCGCTCCTCCGCAGCCTTCTGCGACCCCTGGCGCCAGTCCTGCGCCCGCAGCCGCAAAACCCGCTACAGCAGACCCTGTCATTGCACTGCTTGCACAGAAAGCCTCCACTGACTCAGAATTACGAGACCTCATGAAGCGTGTCGCTGTTGGTCAAGCCAAACCGGGCGAGCTAGCCCATTTCCAAAAGATCATCGACCAATTAAACGCCGAGTATAAAAGTAAAGGTGGTCAGCAGGGCCCATCAGCAGACCGATTGCTGGTGGATGGAAGAACCGTCAAGTACTTTGCGGATGAGGTTCGCACAATTCTTGACATTGTCCTGGCTTCAAACCCGAACCAGAAATCGAGCGAGCTTCGACCACCGCCCGGAAGTGATGCCCTCGTCGTTCTCCTAGTCAAAACTGCACTAGAAGATGTGCGCACGAGAGACATGATTCGCAGGATCGCTGAAGGCCGCCCGGGCAACACAGATGCGACAGATCTGAAAGATATCCTGGACCGTCTTAACAGAGACGCAAAGACTGTCCCCCAAGGGTTGCAAGCGCCGCCGCAAGGACGGCAGCTTACTCCCAACGGGGTTGCCAATAACGGCACGAGATTGCAACAACCGCATCTGAACAACAGCATGAACCCCCCACAACCCATGCGCGCCAAAGCGCCAACGACTGCATCACGGCCAGATATCTCTGCAGTTGTTTTTGATTTTGGAGCAGGCGATCGCTTTCTGTTTCCGAAATTTAGCATCTTGGAGTTTTTGCCGACCACATCTGGCCAACAAGTGGTCGCATCCTTCCTCATCGTGCGCAAAGGAAGCACATCGGAATATGGAGGCGATCCTCAACTCGACTACTACCAACCTGTCACCATCCGTCTCCAGACAAGCACTGGCCGGTATCTAGAGAATCTTGCGAGGGTAGTGGCGCCGCAAGACGAAGTCAGAAGGTATATGGACGATGTAATGGACAATATGACACGCGCCGAATATGTTCTTCTTGCCATGCAGCTACCTCGCCATGGTCATAATCTCGACACGGGGCTCGAGACAACCGAGGGCAGAAACCACAGCCCTATTTCTAATACAGACCAGGACAAGGCCGAAATTATCAAGCCCGGGGTGCTGTGGACGGTTAGTGCTGGGTCCAACAGGTCTTCGATGACACCGTCACGCCAGATACCTCGCATCGATGCCGAGGAAGAGTCGCAGCAAAAATACCAACGGCTCATCAGATCTATTGAAGAAAAGGAGTATGAGTATGTGTGATGGAAATAAGACTACTAGAGGCAATATGCGCATTGTTGGACTAGATGGACAGCATCTAAGACTTGGGCGGCTCCGTTGCAACTTTTGCTTGGTTGGGTTACTGGTCATGAATGGCGTTTGGGGAGTGGCACTTTTGTATGAGATAAACGACAAACTGTAGATAGTAATGGCTCAGAAAAAAAGCTGTAAAAGCTTATTCTAACAGTGTTGTTGTGCAGCCTGTGTGGTGCTCTAGCTCAGGAAGCTGAATGACAGCGATGAGCATGTGAAGCTTTGACTTTGTTTGCCCAGGACGGTCAAGTGCTCATTATACATGTAGTTTTCGTATCCAAGGATACAGATACCAAAATCTAATAAATCATTCGCAAGGTACACCCACTCACTGTAGCTTCATGGCTCCAGCGCCCTCGGCATTGTAGACCGGAATGGTGCGCCAAGCGAAGCCCCACCGGTGACGTCCACTGACTGCCAGCCACCTAGCTTAGTAGCTTCATGAATAAGGCGGCGGGCGGCGCTGCTGCCTGTGACTGGCAACATCAAGCAACCTGCAAGCAGCAGGACTGCGAGTGCTTCAGTCGTTTCTCTTTTATCATAGAGACGCGCCGCCTCGTTTCCTCATCGCAGCTTGCCGAGCGCTGTGCAGACGCACACACAGCAAAGATGGGACAGGCCATGTCGGATGAGCAGCCCAGAGGCCGCTCCAAGGAAGAGCTGCTGCAGGACCTTGTGAGTGGCGCAGAGAACCAGAAACCGCTGTCGCTCACGACTGACTGTCGCAAACGCAATAGGCAGTGCGCTTCAAAGAAAAATGCTTCACCTCACTTGAATTTTATTCGCTCAAGGATGTCTTCAGGACGCTGGCCGATCACCAGGGGGGCGTCTCCTACCTCAAGGAAGATACCGTTGCTCGCTATCTGGAGATTCCAGACATCCTCGGCGCGTCACCAGTCTTGTTCCAGATGGTGTCATATATAGGCGCATTCCCGTTTCTGGCCGAAGCGCCCGTGATTCTTGAGCTCCCACATTTAATCATGGTCGTCGTCATCATGACTGAGCGATACAAACGGGTTCTGGCTCACGGGTCGACAGACCGTACCAAGCTTCTCTTCAAAAGTATGGCAGTATATGACCGCAAAGCGTCCATAACAAGTCCTACTTCATCAACAGTCGGGCGCGATGAGACGGACCAGTCTGGTGCCAAGTCGTTGGGGTTCAGTATTGATCAACCTGGCCAAGAAGAGGATGACGACGACTATGCCGACGATGACCTCGTTCTTACTGCCTTCGAGTTGCTGAATATCGGCGATGCTGTCAAACAAGGGAACGCGCCAGAGGTACATGGCGCCATTATACCGACGGACAACTTCCGCAAGCTCGTGATGCTGCTGCTTCTCGTTGCCCCGTTGGGCGAGCAAGATAGTCTTTCGCATTACTTTGACAGGGTCACGGGCACCGAGCTCGAGCACCTACGATCCTCAGCAGAGAGCATCATATCCTCGTTTGTCGATGCAGAAACATCCACGGGAATACGATACAATGACTTTAAGCGACTGATTCCTGCCATTGCGCCGAACCTTTTCGGTGGGTTCAACAACCTCTTTGGCCATTTTCTCTTCTCCAAAAATCTCGACTTCACCAAACACAAAGGCGACGAGACCAAGCCCGCCAAGCCAGCCCAGCCTCTGGTTATGAACAACGGCGAGATTTTGGATGGCCATCTCTTGGCTCAAATATCGACGTTTTTACCCGCATCCGACTTGTTTCACCGTGTCCGGCTATTATATTCAGGAAATGAGTCGGGGTTCTCACTCGGTAGCTTCGAGTCCAAGGTGTTCAACTGGGTGGCTCCTACTATATTGCTCGTGAGCGGAAGCCGACTTCCAGATAAGCCCGAGCGCGGGCAGGAGACCAACTTTGCCGAGTCCCTGCCTCTGAAAAGATATCCGAACGGCAGCAAAGGCGAGCGTGTCACCTTTGGCGTCTATGTTCGCCAGCCGTGGAAGCACACTCACAAGGATTGCTTTGGCGACTCCGAGACCGTTCTCTTCCAATTAGAGCCTGTGCACGACGTCTTTCGCGCGTCCACAATCAACACTGACTACGTCACTTTTACAAAAGCACCGTCGCACCAGCCCTACATGGCCTTTGGGTGTCCCCATCCCAGACCGACCAAATCAGGGCGCACTACCGGTACATTGTCCCTGGGCGCGGTGTCGCTGCTCCTGGACGACTCATTCGAGTTTGGCGTCTTTAACCATGATTATTCATCGCGCGGCGGTGCGTTCCACACAAGTGCTGTTCGTGCGTCCAACTTTCAAGACCGGTTTCAGGTTGAAAAGCTCGAGGTCTGGGGCTGCGGTGGCGATAAGGAGGCGGCCGCGCAGGCGGAGCGATGGGCGTGGGAGGAACGGGAGGCGGAAGCGCGCCGAAAGATCAACCTGGGCTCTGGAAGCCAGGAGCAAGACCGTGCGCTTCTGGAAATGGCTGGGCTGATCGGGAATAATCGGAGTGGTGGCTCGATGGTCTAGATGGATGCACCATAACAAGATATACTAGAGTCCTTCGCGGGGTACTATTGGGAGAACTAGTCGCTACTAATCACTCCTTGTTGAACTTGTTCCGTTTGGAAAATGGTGTAATCAATTGCTGAGATAGTAGCATGAGCATCAAAGCTATTTCGTATCGTACAAGAGAGGCGTTTACTTCCTAACAATGCTATATATACATACCGGAGGCTTCCTAGGCCCGACCGTTTATTTCTTGGACTCGCCATCGTCCTTTTTCTTTGACCCGTACACCTCACCCAGTGCACCCAGGGAACTCCTGGGGTTCTCCCTTCTCTTCTCATTCGCTTCACTGGAAGCAGCAGCATCAGTGGCATTCGCAGCGGCTTGTTCCTCGGCGGCCTTGGTCTCCGCTGGGCCCCAGAGCCCCATGCGGCCGAGAATGCCGCCGGTGCCGGCCTGGGCGTTCTCGCCGTCCGTCTGAGCAGCCGCGCCGACCTGGGCGAGCGCCTGCTTCTCGAGCATGGCGCGCATGGCCTTGTCTTCGTCGTCGCGGGCCTCGAGCTCGCGAATCCACTTTTGGCGCTTCTCCTCGGCGTCCGTCTCGCCCTTGACCTTGCGCAGCTCCTTGGTCTTCTGGCGGTCCTGGTTGTAGTACATGCTGCCGGCGACCATGGCGATGACGGTGAAGCCCTGGGCGGCGACGCGGGCGCGAAACATCTTGTTGGCCTGCTTCGAGTCGCCTCGGCGGATGGCGCGGTATGCGTTGATGAAGGCGAAGACGGTCAGACCGATGCCTAGATGGGACCATTGTGAGTATTGAGTCAGTGTGTCGGTGGATGGGAGGGTAGAAGGGTTACCTAGCGGCACGAGCGGCTCTTCCTTGATTTTGCGAAAGACTTTGTGCAGTGCCTTTTCATTGCGAAGTTCGCTGTACATCGTCGCGTGAGCAGCGGCCAAGGGAAGCGGGATCAATTGGGGCACGTACTTGTCATGGTCAAAGGATGAGGGCATCCCGCCCGAGCTTGGTGGTGGTAGCTGCGCCATGGCGGTGGATTGCAATTTGAACGCCGTGATTTGCGAGGGAGAAGAAAGTCAGTCAAGCTATCGAGTGGTTGGATCATCGGTTCGGCCGTGGAAATGGCAAGCTTAATTCATGCCCAGTGGCTTTTAGCGACGTCGCATGACCCACCACCCACTAAACCGCAAGCTTTCCGCACTGTCGCAAACGTGCAGCTTACCAAAGCTTCCGCACGCTGCTTGAGCAACGATTTTACTCAACGTCCGCCACACACAACAATACCGGTGTCTTCACTCGCCCACCAAAGGACCCTAGACACGACTTGTCAGTATCCTATCAGCACAGAAACAACAGAGAATCACGAACATTTGCCACAGCATCGAGCCGTTATTATATACAAGCTGTCAGGGGCAGTACGGGCAGCTTCGACCAGCACAACAAGTAACATGACGCAAAAGTAGTCATGTGGTTTCCGACGCCTTCTGCCGAGAGCCTGACAAGGCCGCGGGTCGCTGTCGCTGTCGTTTCAGCATTGGCAGCCATCTCGGCAGGCTACTATGCCTACCACAGCAGCTCGCCCAATTTCGTCCTCGAGCTGCCCGATGGGACGCTTCATCGAAGCAACGCGGTGCGCAGAACTCGCCACCGCTCCCGACAATCAGAAACCGTCTCGAGCTCTTCCTCGGATGTCGCCGGTGATGAGAATGCAGAAAACGCCCAAGTACCGCCGTCACAGCCGACACAGGCCCCAGCTGAAGGCGAGGCTGCTGCAGAGGAGAATAATGACGACGAGTGGTGGAACGATCCTAACCAACTGCCTCCCCAGAGAGCAGGCCATAACATTGTCAGCCTATTGTTTCGTGTGTCAGAGGATAATGCGCGTCGGAATGGTTGCGTTCATCGGGGATGCCAGTGTAACGCCTGTGGCATGGTCCCCATTCGCGGAATCCGCTACCGCTGTGCAAACTGCGCCGACTTTGATCTTTGCGAAACCTGCGAGTCGCAAGGTAGTCATATCAAGACGCACATCTTCTACAAAATTCGCATTCCGGTACCACCGTTTGGTCACAGACAGATGCAGCCGGTCTGGTACACTGGGGACCCGGAGTCTTGTCGTCGTGCTGTGCCTAGAGGAATCATGGCGAGACTATCCAAAGAAACTGGGTTTGAGCGGCCGGAACTCGAGGCATTCTGGGAGCAATGGACCTTTATGGCCAACACGGAATGGAGAGATGACCCAGATCAATTCTGCATTGCCATGGATCGCAAGACATTTGAACGGTGTCTCGTACCTACTGGTGCTTCTGCCTATGCGGAGCCCAATCTGATACACGACCGCATGTTTGCATTCTACGATTCAAACAACGATGACCTTATCGGCTTCTCCGAATTTCTGCACGGTCTCTCCTATCGCCGAAGAAAAGACAAGCTGCAGACTGTCTTTGATGGCTACGACATAGATGGCGATGGCTATGTGAACCGTCGAGACTTTTTGCGCATGTTCAAAGCGTACTATGTTCTATACAAGCAAATGCATAGAGATATACTGGACGGTCTCGAAAACCAATTGCTGTCGACCACCGAGGCACAACAGCTCGTTAGTGGCCGACAACCACTCAGCAGTCTCTTTGGCCGTGAGGAACGAGTACCACAAGCTGATTCGAATTTGCGCTTCGAGGGCAAAACATACCATCCTGATGGCCATGTCAGGGTGGAAAAGGACAAGGAGGCTGCTTTTGTCGAGAACGAAACTGATACTGCTCCTCGGAGAGATATCCTGACAAGCCTTTTTGCCTGTGAAACAGATAAAAGAGCCAGAAGACGACTGGTCATTGGTCATGACGGTGACGGTAACTGGAGAACGGCTCGTCGAGCCAGCGGTGCCGACGCTGACGGCAACTACTGGCTTACAATGCTTGACCCGCCAAACAATCTAGAGCAGTTCTCTGATGTTTTGCTCGGCAACAGCAATGGCGCTGACGAAGAGACTGCGCAACGAGACTCTGCCGACGAAGACGAAGGCAATGCCGTGGACGAACAAGGACGTGAATCGAACGATCCCGAAGCCCGCCCGCCGACAGAAAGCGAGGCCCGTGCCAGAGCGATTGAAAGAAGCCGAAGACAAGCCCCTGCGCTGGAAAAGAAGAGGCATGACATGGCCAGGCGTAAAATCCATGACCGATGGAGGCGTCGACAATTTTACCTCGATGAAGAGGAGGGCGGTGCCGCTCCAGACGACTGGAGCGATGGCGAAGACATCCTTGCGAAAGCGGAGCAAGCAGATCGGCAAGAGAAGAGACGGAAAGAGAGGCGAAGAAAGGACACACGAGCTTCAGTTGAGTCAGATACTAGCTCCGACGACTTCCCATTTCATATCAGGCGGGATGACCCGTCCTATAGACATGGGCTTGCGGAGAATGACGCCGGAAAGGAAATCCTATACCAAGTGACGCAACAGGCATTCAATGAGCTGCTGGATGTCATCTTTAAACCAGCTGAAGATCTTGCTTTGCAGGCTGCCGAGACTAGGCTCGATCGCGCAGCCTACACAGATCTCATTAACGAAGTGGATCTCTCTGATGCGGACACCGAAACAGAAGGTGAAGACGGTACTAAGAAGACGGATGCCGACAAGCCATCGGGTGACAGGCCCAGCAGTGAGAAGTGCCTCGAGGAGTTATTAGTTGACAGCGGGTATATGGTGGAGCCGTCAGAGCCTCGCAACGCGGTCGAGTTGGAGACGGGAACCAGATTTGCAGAGACGCTCGGTGCGGAAGAGGACGCCGGAAATCTCGTCGCAACGTCGAATGTCACAGAGTACCGTGACCCTACGTTGCCCCAGCATCGACCCAACAGTACGGTCGAAGCGGTGAATGTAGCTCCCTCGGCTGCAGCGTCCGAGGCTCACGAACCCCCTGAGACCAAGCAGAACCAGGCGTGGAACCCCCCGCGTAAGACTCTCCGGGAATGGAAGCGACTGAATCTGGCTGAAGTGCAGGCCGAGGCCAGAGGCGGCTGGGGCAAGCTGAATTTTGAAGAATTCGAGGAAATCTACAAGTCGCAAGAGACGCAAGGTAATAGACTGGACTACCTGGGCAGCTGGATTGACTTTTGCATCCCTTAGAAGAGGGGTCCGATAACATTCAGAGCGCGGGGGGACGCTGTATAAGATCCAGCAATTGATGAGGATAGCTTGTCAGCCTAGGGTAGCCAGTACGGACGGGGTTAGTGAGCACAGCGGCAGCATTTTGTATGATAGGATGAGAGCGAGCCCTAGGCATGTAGCGCAGCGACAAAGCGACAAAAAGGAGCATGACTTTTCTGTATGCTGGGGCCGTGATTTTTCGTGTCTGGAAGCAAATAACAGCTAAATCATGTAATTCAGTGCGGAGAATCATCACAAGTACATGTCAGTCCGTAGAATTGGACTTTGGTGTAAGTGGATAGTGGAAGTGAAATTGACATGGATCGACGATGCACCAAAGTACGTACTCGTATGGAGGCTTGCTAACAAAGTCAGTGAATAATATATTATTGCTTTACGTGTGAAGCGGCGCTAGTAAAAGGCAAAATGCCACGATGCATTAGGACGGAGTCGGCCGGCCCGGCGATTTCGGCTGACCTTGCCCCCCACACTTAGGGCTGAGCTGAGCCTGCTGCTGACGAAAGGAACCAGTAGTTTTTTTCTTCTTCTTCTTCTCCAAAACAATGAACCCCTGCAGCCCAAGTCTCATGTGTAGCTGACGAGGCAGAGGGCTGTCAGCTGGGCGTGGGTAACATTGACGGGCTTGCGCGGGGGTTGGACATGTGAAGGAATTCGCTTAGATCCGGCCTTGTGTCCCCCGCCCCGGTCCCGGGTCCCGATTTCTCCGGACTCGAGCAAATATCTTCACCCGGACAGCCGCCCTCCCTGCCCTGCGAGGCTCTGGTTGGATGCCTGCATGGTGGCGGGACTTTTCATTTTTCTAGACTCGGCGCACGATGCGCAATTGAGCAGAAAGAGGCGACTGGCCGCCGGCTGGTCCATCCGCCTTTTCAGGAACCGGACGCTCATGATATATTTTTATATGCGCAAAGCGCTATAGTATGTGCCCTCTCATAACACTAGGGAGACGTGTTTTTTGACACGCAACAATGATGTGCAGGCGGACGGCGAATGCGTTCATCGGACGAGGTGTCTGCTTATTCCGGGATTATGCATAGTACATCCTGGACAAGGGTTTGCTTAGCATAAGGCTATTTACACTTGCACAATACATTGAGATACTTTGACCCCCCTGCATCTTACATGGCACACTGTACACACCATAGACAAGTAAGGAAACACAACAATCGCAACGAGAAGGAGACGGGTTCTATACATTATTTCATTGTGAAGTGAAAGTGACATTGATATTCATTCGTCCCGTTTGTGGAGGGGAGTGTACAAGTAACGCTAAAAGATTGAAAAGAATCCCAGACGCCATCCTATGCATGCAGCACACCAGCGGCCAGCTTTTTCCTGCTCGACTTGGGACGTTTCAGCCGAGCCAATATAGCAATTATAGCAACATAGCAACATGACAACAAAAACAATACAAGAGACTGCCAATAACAGTTCTGTTCAGGAGTCCAGGGCCTTGATGATCATGTAACTCGTGCCTGCAGCCATGAAGCCAATGAAGAGCGTCTGAATGGCGCCCCACAGACCGGCGCGGTGGTTGCGAATGGCGACGTAGTTTTTGACGTAGCCAAAGATGACGAGGATGATGGCGGTGACGACAATGGAGACGACAAAGGCCTCGCCGACGCGGGGCATGACAAAGTAGGGAATCATGGGGATGAGGCCGCCGACGAGGTAGCTCAGGCCCATGGTGACGCCCGAGATCCAGGCGCGGTGAATATTGGGGCGCTCGAGGCGGAGGGAGAAGTCGACCATGAAGCGGGCCCAGTGGGAGCGGTTGCGGCAGAGCTCGTCGACGAGCGGCTGGGCGGCGGCGCGGGAGACGGCGTACTTTTCCAGGATGGCGTAGACCTCGGCGCGCTGGGCCTCGGGCATGGTGTCGACGTGGCAGCGCTCGCGCACCTCCTGCGAGGCGTAGTGGTCGCGCTCCGTGACGGCGGCCAGGTACGCGCCGAGGCCCATGGAGATCATGCCCGAGAAGAGCTCGGCCAGGCCGCCCATGATGACAATCTTGCTGCTGCCCAGGCTGGACAGGCCGGCCGTCAGCGCAAAGGGCACCGTCAGCCCGTCGGCGAAGCCAATGATGACGTCGCGCAGAATGTCCGTCGTGTCAAAGAGGGCGCCCTCGTCCTCGGCCATGGTCTTGGTCTCGTCGTAGAGGGGCGAGTACCGCTCGACGGCCGGCTCACGGGGCAGCAGAGGGGAGGACTCGTCATTGGGTGCCATGATGATGGGCAGTGTGTGTGAATGGTGTAAGAGAAGGGCGAAGAGGTGGGTGGGCAGGAAACAAGAAGTTGCTTCGTGGTGGGAAGATGTATTGTGTGACCAATTGGACCGAGCTACTCAAGATTCTTCAGCCAAGTAAAAGTTTGATTTCGGATTGGGGGTAGTAGGCAAAGAATGAGACAAAGGCGACGACTGCTTCAGCTTCAACGGCCACCCAGCGAAGAGCTCTTCATATATTCTTCACACAGAAGATTGCCCCAGATCCACACAGCCAATCATTGCAGTTCCATTACTGCCCATGCACGGTCAGCCCAAAGCAAGCGATTCGGTTGGCTGGCGGGATCGAATTTCGATGTAAGTCGGCCGCCCTAGCCTTGTCCGTTGGCGACCTAGGGTCAGAGCGACAAGCATTTTATATGGGGCGCGGGGTCTGTTGACCAATCAGAAAGCGCGTTTTGGTCAGCTCGCGACCGATCTGACAGGTGGACAAGGGCGGAAAAAAAAAGACTTGTTGTGAAATATTGGACAAGTACTAAACAGTGGATTGTTTCCCTGTAAGCCACTGCCGTTGGTGCCGAGGATTGTGGCCATGGAATGGAGGCAAGACCGTAATCTGTGTGGTCCCCCTTTGTGATGAAGGATGCCAACCATTCTCCCCAGACCTATTCGTCTTATGCGTTTTTGCACGTCTCTTCTGGCCAAAGGAGAAAGTCATCAAACGAGAGGTTGGCGTCATCCCAGCCGAAACCGTTGTCATTCCACGGCAGCAGGCCGGCCGACTCCACATGGAGCATCGCAAGGTCCACGTCGTGATAACCACCCATCTCGTCCCCTTGCGCAGGCCAACCAAGCGCACTGCCCAACTCCGCGTGCGTCCACGGCGGCGGCGATAGGGTTCCGCTGGCGGGCGGTGACAGGGAGGACGGCGACGTCGACGACGACGAGACCACCTCCCCCCGGCAGCGCAGGAACTCGCCCGGCGTAACACCCACACACCGCTTAAACACCCTGTGAAAGTGCCACTTGGAGAGGCCCGTCTGCCGTGCCATCTGGCTGAGGCTCAGTCGCGTGTCCGCCGCACGGCCGCCGCCACCGCCGCCTCTTCGCTGTTGCTCCTCGACAAAGGCGCGAATCTTGCCGACGGCCAGCTCCGCAGGCATGGCCCCCGCGAGCTCCGGCTTGCACCGCTTGCACGCGCGGAATCCGGCCGCCTGCGCCGCGCGGCCCGTGTCGTAAAAGGAGACGTTGGCCCGGCGTGCCAGCCGCGCCTTGCAGATGGGCCGGCAGTAGATCTTGGTCGTCTTGACGGCGTAGACAAACAGGCCGTCGGCGGACCCATCCCGGTCCTGCACGGCCTGCCAGCGCCGCGCCTCGTCGGTAAAGGGCAAAGCCTGCGACATGTCTTTGCGGAGCGCCCGGGTTTGATATTTGTTGATGCAATCACGGCGAGCGAGCCCAGCGCATCATGGCGGGTGATGAGTTTGTCTTTCATGGGCGGTTTCAAGGTTCACGTTGACAAGCGGGTCTTGCTTTCAAAGTGGCCAATCACCTTCATGACTGTTGTACAGAGTACACGAAGGCGCAAATAACTATCTAGACGACACAGGATCGCATTTGATCGTAAAAGATGGAAAATGTATCTTCAGAAAGCAACACATGAACCATATCCCGTTTGCCAATTTATTCTGTTTAAAAAGCTACGCTTGAAAATATCCTGAGCTAAATCTTCGCAACCAAACTAAGAGCCATATTAGACTACCCTATTCACCTCTGCCACAGGTTTGCTCTTGTATCTAATGCCATCTTCTTCTAGAACCTTGACTTGCAGCTCATCCTTCCCATCAAAATGCGTACCCGTCCATTTCAAGCGACTCGCCATCATTTTGCGTTGGCAGGCCAAAGCTGGGATCTGTCGCCGAGCTTGGAACATCGTCGCTCGGTTGGGAAAATGGCATAAACCGAGGCTCGCGCGCAAAAGACGACCCATAATGCCCGCCTTGCATTGACCGCATGTATGGGTTCCCTTGGGGATAAAATTGATAGTCCGCGGTAAAGGGAACAAAAATCCTCTGCTGTGGACTGGGAACCGGCTGCTGCAAGGTCGGCTGGGTCAAGTCATACACGTGCTGTGCAGAGGACCCAATGGAACTATCTCCTCTGTTTCCCATGATTTCAGGTCCGGAGAAGTTAAATCTGTAGTCTGTAAAAAGACCATGGTTGCTTTGGGTATCCTCTGACTGTTGCTTGGAAGCCCCAGTTGGTTCGTTCTCTATCGGGATCACATGCTGCAAATTTGCCTGAGCGGGCTTTGAGCTCGATCCAACAACGGAAGCAGAGCCTTCGACAGCAGTCCTTGGTTGGATGAAGAGCTCAGGTCTCTTGGAAGAGCACTTACGTGCCTTTATATCGAAATTGGTGCACACAGGCGTTCCTTGTTCCCATAACAGGGCTTGTCGCATATTGCTCTGCGAATGTGGTGACGGTAGCGGCGGCGCTGGCATCCCACACAAGCCTGGGGAGATCGTGGTAGACTCAGAACACATCATATGTTCCCCATCAAAAGCCGTGGGCATACAGCCACTGTCATAGTACCGGGTTGTGTCGGGCAGCTCATCGGTCAAGTCAATAAGCTGGGATTTGTTCGCCGAAACCAAAGACAGCGTTAAATCATCGCCAGACGCTCGTCTAGCTCTCTTTGAGGACCTGGGAGACTGCTCGCTCACATTAATAACTTGAGGCGACGGCACTGATACTCTAACCACCTCTGACTCAAGCACAGGGATCGGCTCGTCCACTGTGCCTGCCCGAGTTTGGATCCAGCGCATGATGTGGGAGGCCACCTCATCACTATTTGTCTCCAAAAACATCAGATGACCGTTACCTCGGATCTGATACTTCTCTAAGAAGCCACAGTCGACAATAAGGCCGGCCTGTTGCATGAAATGTATCGTTGATGAATCATACTCTGAGTGGGGGCTTGCTTCTCCGGTGATCATCACATGGCGCATCTTGGACAAGTTGATGAGCTTTCGGACGTGCATTGTTCCATCCCCATTTGTTAACTTCTTCAGGAAGGTGAAGCCAGCGGGAATATTTTCTGGGCTATATTGAAGCACTATGTGCTTTCCAGTGGTTGTGTGAGAAAATTCCGCCAGATCCAACGGGTGCAGTCCTGTTGGTTCTCTTTCCGGATTCATGCCTGGTTGGTCCAGTGCCGACGGCAAAAGTCCCGTTGGCCCGCCTCGCGGATCAATCTCTGGTCGAGCGGGAGGATCGAATGTCAGAGGGATGTTGGACAGACCGTATTTGAGACGATCTGGGTTAAAGGAGGTGAAGGAGTCGAACTTTCGCTTGCCGTTTCGCTCCACAGTCTTGTCGCAAAAAGGCGGACCGGGTGGCTCAACAGCAACAACACCGACCACGTTCTCTGGTATAACATCGGACGCAAGCCATGACGCCGTCGCTCCTGTGCCTTCACCAATGAGGACGGCTTTGCCGGTAATCTTGAGCAGGCTTCTTAGTGCATTTTGGGCGAGTGTCTGTCGGTCTTCCAGAGTAAAGAATAGCGGGCTCAAAGAGGCGCAGTATCTGTCGAAAGCGGGATCTCCTCTCATGCCGGTCTGAGATGAGTTAGCGCACAGCACAAAGAGTAGAAGGGTGTGCGGTGTACTTGCCCCTGGCCATTTGTCGTGCTTCAAAGCCGTTAGCCAACGGGGGTCAGTGATGTGGTTAAACACCTTCGTAGCAGTGGCTTCTCTCTCAATCTGGGAGGCCTTGATACTTCTAACTTGTGCGTTGTTTATCGCTTCTTCTGTGAGGTTGTTTGACTTTCCGGTACCCGGCAAATCAACAAGATAAACGTGGAAACCCTTTCCCAAAAAGTACGAGGCCCAGCCTGGGTCTCCATCGGGTTTGGTTAGCCAAACCTGTCATACTCGTTAGCCCAAAGCCGCCATCTAGAGAACTTCTAGAAAACCAACTTGACTCGTATGATAATCGCCATGGATTAGGACGACGGGGTAATGTTGTGTCTTCCTTTGGGGCTCTAGACTCTCCACATACATCTGCCCTCGAACGTTGGTGCCCTGGTTGGGCTGGCAGCCTGCCTCCCACTCGATGTTGACGTAAAATGTTGTTCTTTTTGTGAAACTCTCATCCTTTTTCTTAGTGGCAGTCGCTCGGTCTTTTTTGGGCGGCATTTTGGAAGAAGAACTTCAGCTTTTCAACGCATTTATCAACGTATAATCTTGGTACGGCGGCGCGTTGTGTACGGTTGTTTGAAACGTCGTCGAATCAACCGGAGCTTTGAAGTTATGAATGTTGGAGGTGTAGGATGCTGCAGAAGAGGAGACGGAAAATAGTAAAACACACAGAAGGAGAAGGGAGAAGCAGGCAGATTCATAGGAAGTGCACCAGAGGGAGAAGATGGAAAGCTGCCTCTCCGTTTGTGGTCACAGAATGCCAGCTGGCCAGCTCAGCACCAACGCGCGGCACCAACACGTAGCCAACGAAGTGAATTAATCCAAGCTAATCACGCAAACGATAGCTATCATACATTCATAACAAACAGATTTCATACATACCTATGGTGATCCGTGATCTACGACATCCTCCTTCATGTCCGGCACCCACCCTCTGGGCCGCTCGCTTCCCCGAACGACGAGGCCATAGCCCAGCTTCTCGACCTTCTTGACACTCTGGCGCATGGCCTCGACCTTGTTACGGTAGTCCCTCGTTGGGACGTCTCGCATCATCTCAAACGCGCAGCCGAGCGCCTGCATGTCGCTGAGAAGCGTGCGGCCGCCGTCGCCCAGCAGCCGGCCCGTCTGCGCCGTCGTGACGGTGGCGAAGCGCATCAGCTCGCCAAAGAGATCAAACACGCCGTACATGTAGTCGTACTCGGTGAGGCCGACGTCGGCGGGGACGGCGGCCTGCGCCTCCGCCGGCGTGAGGAGCGTTTGGTGGCGCAGGTAGTGCGCAAAAGTGAGCGCCTCGACGAGCTCCTCGAGGCATCGCATTGACGACTGGTAGCGGTAGCGGTTAATGGACTGCAGGTCCGGCGCGATGGAGCCGAGCAGCGTCGCGATTTCGGCTATTCTGGTGTCCATGTCCTTTTGGATGTTGGGAGGCAGCTCCTTGTTGATGTCCTTGACTCTGTCGCGTGCTTTGGGTTAATAACGGCGTAGTCCATGGGCGAGGGCAGCTGCTTATTCGCTGGGTGTACCTTTGTAGTGCGAAGATGCTTGGTGCAGTGTTAATAGGAACGCTCAGGTAGTAATGGGGGCCAAAAAAGTACTTGCATCTTTTTACTTTGTGCTGTTACATCTCTCGAAGCCTTGACAAGACGCTCGCGTCTGTCGTGGTGTTGGTCCAGCTCGTCGCGGAAGCCCTCAAACATGTCGTGAAAACGACCTCGTGGGCCATCTGGCACGACCTTAGCACGGCCATTGTGATCCCGCTTGACGCCGACGGCCGACATTGTGCAGTGAATAATTTATAAGTGTAAGAAGAATAAGAGACGCCGACAAGTATGATAATGATAAATGAGGGGATGAGTATCGACAGCACAGGTTTCTATGGATGGATGAGTATCTTAGGCTTGGAGTGGAGCGGGCACGAGCTTGGAAAAGCTTTGGCTGGCTGCTGGAGCTGCAAGCTTGCGGCTGGTGTGGATCTACACTCCAAGGTGAAGTGCTCCAAAAAGGGGAGCTTTTGGTCTTGACACGCAACGACATCCCCCGGATCTTTTCTCCAAGGGGGCACTACGGAATTTACTGGCAGCGTCTGTTTTTCTACTCAGAATTATCCAGTCGACTGCATTGTGAGGAGTAGTGCATCCGCTCTAGGCCAACAAAGAATGTCTTCCTCGCTGCGACACTGAACAGCTCATCACCAATTGCACGACTGAGATACGGGCAAACTCACATGATGAGAATGGCCCAACGAACAGCTGTATCCGCCCAGAATGGCAGCTTCCGCTCCCTGCAAGTGCTGTTTGACCCCGTGCCGCTCTTCTCCATCGCCGCCGCCCTGCGCGCCACGCTCCTCCTCTACGGCGCCTGGCAAGACGCCCACTCGGCCGTCAAGTACACCGACATTGACTACCTCGTCTTCACCGACGCCGCGCGCTTCGTCGCCGCCGGCGGGAGCCCCTACGCGCGCGATACCTACCGCTACACGCCCCTGCTCGCATGGCTTCTGCTTCCGACCGCCCACCGCCGCCTCTTCGACTTCGGCAAGGTGGCCTTTGCCGTCGCCGACCTCGTCGCGGGCTGGCTGGCCCTTCGGCTGCTGCGGCGGCGGCAGGGCGGCGGCATGTCGGCGCGCCGCGCGGGCGCGTTCGCGGCCATTTGGCTCTGGAACCCCATGGTCGCCACCATAAGCACCCGCGGAAGCTCCGAGGGCCTGCTCGGCGTGCTGACCATGGCGCTGCTGTGGGCGGTGGAGCGCCGGCGGGTGTCGCTCGCGGGGATGCTGCTCGGTCTGGGTGTGCATTTCAAGATTTACCCATTCATCTACGCGCCGGCGATTGTATGGTGGATGGACGAGGACAGGATGAGCGGCGGCGCTGTAGGCAAGACGACCAAGAAGAACCCGGCGCTGGTGGATGTGGCAATCAACTTTGTCACGGCGGCGCGGGTCAAGCTGGCTGTCATCAGCCTGGCGACATTCATGCTACTCAACCTACTCATGTACTCTATGTAAGTACACACCCATGCTTCCTCGTCGACTGAGCTAACTTCTGGACATCAGCTATGGGACGCCGTTCTTGGTGCACACATACTTCCACCACGTTACGCGCATAGACCATAGACACAACTTCTCGCCCTACAACGTGCTGCTGTACACTAACTCTGCGACGCCCACTGATACGGCCTCGGCCTCGTCGCTGCGCACCGAGTCATTGGCGTTTCTGCCCCAGCTCCTGCTGTCGTGCGTGCTAATCCCGTTCGCACTGGCCAAGAAGGATCTCGCCACATCTATGATGGCACAGACGTTTGCTTTTGTCACGTTCAACAAAGTCTGCACGTCCCAGGTGCGTAGTGTTTTTGTCTGTCGCCGCTCGCCCTAGATGCAAACTAAGGATTGGATGCTAGTACTTCCTCTGGTACATGATTTTTCTGCCGCTCTATCTCCCGGGCTCGTCGATGCTGCGCAACCCGAAGCTGGGCATCTCTGCGCTGGTACTGTGGGTTGTTGCGCAGGCGGCGTGGCTGCACCAGGGCTACGAGCTCGAGTTCTTAGGGATGAGTACCTTTGTACCCGGGCTGTGGCTGGCTTCGCTGGTCTTTTTCCTGGTCAACTGCTGGATATTGGGCATCATTATCAGCGATGGAGCACGAGGGCCGTCCGGGAAAATTCATGTAGAGTAAAGCCAGTTCCATAAGAGCATCGACAAATAGTTATATCGACCAGAGAGCCTAATGGCTCATGGAATTGTACCAACTGCATCTATTGCCACGACGTGACTGCAATTGATATGTATCGCCACCCCACCCGCGCGTGTACTTCGTTGCTTCGCAATATGGCATGATCCAAGCAACTAATGGACTATAGAACTCCCAGCCCAAATTTCAAGTACTAAAAGAAACATGTACGTGCCAGTGTGTATCGCTCCAAACAAATTCATAAAGATCCGGTCTCTTCGCCGTAAATAACGCTATGCCAGTTTTGTAATGTTAAGTAAACCCAAACGCCGGTGTATAATGCAATGAAGAATCTTGGTTGGCGCTGTGGACTTCTGTAGCAGCGCCTGACAGTCGTGGCTGCTCAAACGACGACTGCACGGTTCGAAAACAATTGATAGTTGGTGAGCTTGAGCGAGGTGATGCGCGTGCGCGGATATTCGGGTGAAATGATGATTCGTCCTTCTTTCGTGTATGAGATGTTGCCAAAGGTCTCGCTCAAGTCGCGAAACTTGGTGCCCGGGCGAGCCCTAGCCATTTCGTTGATGATTTTTTCACTCCAAACCCCGCTGCATTCGCCACGCTGGAACAAAAAGAAGGGATTCAATGCGGGCAGAATTGAGTCTACAGCACATAGTTAGTAGGGAGAGCGGCAATGGGATGCTGTAAATACGAACCAAGGTCGACGAATCGGATTCTCAGATACTCGACACGCTGAAATTGACTCATAGATCTGATACCAGAGATGACGAGCTTTTCGAAGGCGTCGATGAAGCCCATATCCTGGATGCCGGAGCCAGAATCGGAGAAAATGTTGGACTGACGACAGCAGTTCTTGAGCGTCACATCGATTGATCGGAGTCGACTGGAGGGAGCAACAGCGCTCTGACTGGCGACTTGGAAAAAGTTATGACAGATGCGACCAGTGTAGGAGAATTGTTCGAGTTTTGGCATTATCTTTCCAAGTACCGTGCAGATGTGTGTTTGATGGGCAGCTTTGGCATAATAAGCAGGCACAACAGCCTCTCGCCTGTAGTCATTTTCAAGACATAGGCTGAGGTGCTTGATAGTTCCGGGCATGTGGGGCAAGAATTGGGAAATGGTGATGTAGCTCTTTGATTTGGGCTTGCTGTAAGCGCCCTGCCATTCCTCTATGCTGGGAAGGGCGCCTAGAATGGAGAAAAAGTCGGAGTGATCCCGCATGAGGTTCCACTGGCCTTTGGTGACCAAGGTTGTTATGGAGCGCATGATAGGTAAAGGTGGCCCATAGTCGAGGTTATTGCCGTGAGCGTTGTATACATGTACCACCTTGGGGGCTTTCCGGCGTTCACCACCCTCGAGTGTCAGAATCTTGCTATGGGGCAAGTAAAGGGATATGAATAGAAAGACATCCTGCAGTGTGCTATTATCCCCTGGCAGAACGTAGCAGGCGGTCGATAGGCCATCACTTCGGAGCACGGGCAGCACGGATGTATTGGAGACTGCTAGAGGCCCGTGGCGAGGTTGAAACACGGGGAACCAGACCTCGATATGTTTAACATGGTGCGCAAGATGCTGTCCACGACCGGCAAAGTGGGCAACGGCCTGTTTGATGGAGCTGACGGTGCCTTTCAACTTTATATGACGGTAAAGTCGCTTCTGAACCAGGGACCGCCAAGTAGAGTTGACAAGGGCCAGCTGTGTCATTTCTCGTCTTCTAGAGTATCGAAGGGGGGTACCAAGGCCTCTGGCTGCATTGGGTGACCACAGACCGGACCTCGGGGAGATGGGCGCGCAGACTCCAAAGAGCTGGTCGAGGATAGCTTCGTGGACCTCGGTCGGAAGATCTGTGAAGTGCGTGGCTGGTCGTATCCAGCTACGAGGCTCGTGAGCCGCCGGGGACGTAGAAAGGTTACTTGAGGCGATGGCAAGGGCAAATTCCAACGTGTTGGAGCATGATGTCTCCCTGGTATCGGCGAACGGGTAGGGTGTGCTGCTAGGCCGGGCGGGAGGCACAACAGGCGAGTCGGGCTCTTGACATAGCTTTGCGTCGGGATTTGGACGAGCGGCTGGGGTTGAGGATGACTCTAATAGACTTGATGCGACGGGCGCAAATCTGTATGTTAGGCGAGTGACGACTTCGTCGGCCGGGGTTGTCGAGAGGAATTCTGGTTGACGAGTTTCTACAAGAGGCGAGCTGTTGATCTCGGTGGGGTCGTGGTCGAGGGAGTAGAGGTCATCCATGATGGCGCAGAATGAGCAAAAGGCGCGCGCTGGAGGGGAGAGGACAAGAGCATGTCAGTCACGCGCGGAAATGAGAGCGGCAGAGGGGCACACCGGGCTGCAGGTGCCGGATGGCCAAATATGAAACGGGGTGGGAGGTTTGTCAAGAGATGAGATTCAGGCGAGGTGAAGGGGGGAGGAAAGAGTAGCGCAAAAGAAAAAGGTGAGGCGATAGGAATTAGCGACTGGACACGTATCAAATCAAACAGCTGCAAGCGTGACGGCGAAAGCAAGTCTGGTGGCGCCTTAATGGTAGGTGAGTGTAGTTGAGCCGGCGCAGAAGACGTGTCTTGGAATTTTTCTGCGCAGTAGAGTCGATGGAACGCAGGGTCCGGAACTGCCGCAAGGGCGGCGCGGTTCTAGTGGCAGGGCGGCAGGCGGGGTGGGGTTTGCGTCGATTGTTTAAAATGAGGTCTTTCGGGATGGTCAGATGGTGCGGGCTGGCGATGCTGCTTGCGACTGCCCAAAGGTGCGCTGATGTGCCGTTGAGAACGAGGGAACAGAAGCGGGCGAAGGGGCGTTTTCGGCGCAGACGGATCGGCGAGAGGAAGAGACGCAGCAACAGCGGGAGGAAGAGGAAGAGAGGAAGCCAAGCGCAAACGCAAACGCAAACGCAATTGCAGCAAAGGGAGAGAAGAGGAAATTGATTGATGTGGTTGAAGGAAAGACGGCAAACCTGGGCATCTGCTGGTGGAGAGAGGGACCTAACTAACGTGTCTTCCAGTTTGGTGCTAACTAGGTAGGTAGTAGGTATGGAATGTTGTATCTTTCCTTATCAAAATGGGCAGCAGGTACCTGCACCGCCTCGGACAGGCTCGCAGGCGAATGGGGACGGGAGGGTTTTTTAGGCGGGTTTGGGCGGGAGATGGTGCCATTTATTATTAGCGGCTGCAAGAGAGGGAGAAGGACCCTGGGAGTGAACAAGGTGTCATGACGGTTCGGAGTATTTGGCATTCGAATCATCGGAGGCCTGGAGCCAATAAATGAAAAATATTTACCACGGTGCCCAAAGTCAAAAGTTCGCCTACAAGCCCAAGTTGCCTAATGGTCGTGGAATACCTCGGCACCGCCCATGACAGACATCAGGACATCAGGCCTTGCTTGGTCTGCGTCGCGTCCTGCTGCCCAGCCATGCCAGCGATGGCTCCCGCCTTTTTAGCTGCGCCCCATCGGCACGATCTGGTGATGCCGCCCACTTGGTACGAATTACTCGCTACCTTATCTTGTTTGTCGGTAACGTTAACTACCTACCTATGTACAGATGATTTCAACACTGCATTTATTCGTCCAATATTCACCGCGCTTTTTTTTTCATTTAATTCTTCACAAGTTCACGTTGCCTTCTACCTTGGCTTTCTTAGCCTGCCTCTCTTTGCGCTCTTTCCTCTCTTTCCGTCTCCTCAGCACTAATTCGCCCGCCGTCCATCTCCCTCCGCATCGTGACCACAACAGGCGCTGCTGGCCATGGCCATGTACCAGCACCAGCACAATGACTACGGACATCATCGCAATTATTTGCAACTATCATGGCCTCTACCAAAGCAGTGTGTCCTCTCGTCGCCTCTCTTACGCCCCAAACTCCATTCTCCCGTCCGTGCCACGACACCACATCACGCGCTCTCTCATTTCCCATCTATCACCGAACAGTGCGCCAGCTCCTGGTCTACATACATTTATCCTCTTGACTTCTCTCTTGATTCTTGATTCTTGATTCTTCACGTTATACAATACCAACGTGCTGGCGATCCTCAATCTCGCACACTTAGCACCCAAGCACCGCAACCGGTCGTCATTTTATTGCCGCGCCAGTCTATATACCTGGAGATACCTGCATGGTCTTGCCACGTGCCTCGCCACCCGATTGATAACAGCAACACATGGAGATGTTCTAACTGCTGCCGATCCTGATTTACGTTTCTGATTAGCTGTGCTGGTTTATGAGGGCATGCAAGCCACTGTCGCTCCTCTGCCTTTGACACAACATCGGACCTTCATTACGCGGCGTCGAAACATTTGAAGCATCGAGATGACAACTCTCCTTCCAACATGTCCTCCACCGCCAGCCTGTGACATGCTTTGTCATTGTCACTGTCTTGCGTCCACTTCGCAGAGAAGCCACGCAGCATCGCTGGTCAACTGGTGTAGTCAGGCTTGGCCCGTGCAGTCGCATCACACGTTATCGTCGTCAAGTTTCAAAAAAAGCCAAGTGTAGCTAAACGACTATTGATATAATGATGCGTCACCTCGGCGGTGTGGCTTGTAGGGGGTGGGCAGAGTTTCGCATCAGAGAGGTGGGCCTCTGATGCTTTCCATGAGGTAGTTGGTGATGGACGAAGTCATCGCAGAGACGAGAATAGCCACTAAGGACCTTAATGAGCCTGTAAAAGAAAGGGGTCCATGAATGGCCTTTTGCGTCCTCGAGGCGCTCATTGTAGTCGTGTATTTCCAGCGACGACAAGCAACGGGCACAACGCCCCAGCAGCCACCGTCGGCGAGATGTCACTATCCCCAGAGACCCGAAACGCTGCGAGACGGCTTGGCTGCAAAGTTGGATTTCATCTCAACACAGGTGCAGATAGCATAGGTCGCGTGCACCATAGCATCGATAGCATAGCGTGGACCCCTGATGAAGTCGTCCACTTGCGGTGCAGATAGTTAGAAAATCGGGAATGAAGAAAAAAATGAATAAGCAGCAGAGGCTTTGCATGGTCGTTCTGTTTATTAGCCGGGATAGCTATGTATACTTAAAATGCAACGCATGCAATGCATCATTATGCGGCCGAACCGGAAGCCTTTGGCTCCTGATTCTATCGACTGTGCCTTTCCCCAGACTGACAACCTTACAACAGGATGAACAAACACAGTGTGGGCAGTACAGTATCGATAGCACAGTGCCACTAGGTAGGTATACATGCCCCTCGTGCTGCAAACAGTGACATTTACGCTTCGCCCGTGTTCTGCAACGTTTTAAATTATCAACAATCATCTATTCCATCAATCTGCAATCATGGTTGCTCAGGGTCCAATCATTCGCTCGGTGACACACCAGCGCCAAAACGCGCTGGGTCCAGCAAAGCGCCAGACGCCCAGTCACGGCCAATCACTTGCGCGGCGCCCCCAGATCAGCACCCGGCTTGCTTCACCTTTGAATCCCTGAAAACGAATCCCCGATAACGTGGACGAAATACGAATATAGCCGGCCAAGGGACAGAAATGCTACTGCCTGCTCTTATCGGCGACTTCGACACCCCCTCCTCCATCACGCCCCTGGAGGCCTAGTCGTTTGAGGCGTCCTGTATTCGAAACCATGCATCCCGCAGCCTCTGACAAGTCCGCGAGTACCCCCCCCCCCCTTGATGAATTATGGTTACTGCTAGCGTCATCTCCCGGCCTTTGTATCGCGCATCGGTCCAGGACCAGGGGGGTCAACCCCAGACACAACGACGCCGCCCTTGGACGAATCAGCCACGCACACTTACACGTCGCACCACCGCCCGCCCAGCCAGCGGCTAGGCATGGCCTCACTTGGTGCACATTGAGCGTACCTAGGTTTTACGCTGCGCTGCTCTGTTATTATTAGCCAGCATGACGGCGATATTCCACCTCCCCCGTTGTGTACATACGCGCGCCCGCCTGTCACTGTCTTGGCCCCTTGACCAGCCCACCACGATTCTGCCTCTTGCCCCAGAAATCGGCCAAAGAGAGTTTCCAGCGGACGGGGTCCTGCTTCAGAACTTCGATGCCATTATATCTCGTCGGTTTTTGATTCTTCTTTGGGGCTTTGAGCCTTGGCATGTTTTTCTTATTCCCGTCTGTTCTTCTCTATTTCTATACTGCGTATCCTCCCTCCTCTTGCCGCCACGCTCTTCCCACCGAGTCTTCTTTGTCCTTTGTCCAGTGTAGTAGAGGTTTTGGCTGGTCTTTCTTTCATTCCCTTCTATTCTGTTTGGCTGGGCCAACAATTCCAAATCTATTCTTGGTCTTTCTTTTATTTCCATTTATTCTTCTTTTTTTTTTTTTTTGTCTCTTCATCGTTGCCATAGCCAGCCGCCCTCGCTTTTTCGGCCTCTTTTTATACGAGCCACTCGGTATTGAATACGCGCCATACTCGATTACACAGCATATTTTTCACCATGACGCAACTACACTACCGTTTCACCTCTCTTCTTCTGCTTCTTGGCCTTGCCATCGCTGCCCCCGGTAGAATTGCCAACCCTCCCGAATCGACGGCGTTTAGGCTCCCAGTCAGCAATGCCAATGTTGCCGTCACCAACATGATCCCTAACCGCTACATTGTCGTGTACAACAAGGATTTCAACTCAACATCCATCGACGCCAAAGAGGCATCCTTTGCTGCCGCCCTCAGAAAACGCAATCTCGGCAAGCGTGGGCTCGGCGGCAACCCTCTGTCCACTGAAGTCAACTCGCTCAGCATGAACAAGTGGCGCGCCAGCATCCTGGATGCCGACGACGACATGTTCATGGAAATGTACAACTCGGAGGAAGTCTCTTACATCGAGGCTGATACACGGGTTCACACTCAGGTCGTCATTTCACAGATCAACGCCCCTCCTGGCCTTGCTCGTCTCTCCCACGCTACCAATGGCCCTAGCAACTATCTGTTCGACGAGTCTGCCGGCCAAGGTGTTACTGTTTACATTGTCGACACTGGCATTCTCCCCTCTCACGTCGAATTTGAGGGACGTGCCCGCTCGGCTGCCAATTTCGTTAACCAAGTTGTATGTCTAAAGGAATTATACCTTGTTCGTATACAACTGTGCTGACCCATCATCTAGGACACGGATGAGAATGGCCACGGGTCTCATGTTGCCGGCACTATTGGTGGTGCTACCTACGGTGTCGCCAAGAGATGCGAACTTCTGGGCGTCAAGGTCCTGGACGCGAGTGGTGGCGGCGCCAACTCTGGTGTTCTGAAGGGTCTCCAGTTTGTCATGAACGATGTCGCTGAAAGGAACGTTAGCAAAGCCGTTATGAACATGTCTCTGGGCGGTCCGCGTTCGAGAGCCATCAACACTGCCATCTCGCAGCTTGCCCAAGCTGGCGTTATTCCCGTCGTCGCCGCTGGCAATGAGGACGTATGTACCCCGTACCCCTTACGTTTGCAATTGAAAGTGATATACTTACATATGGGCTTACAGCAAGATGCATCCACCACATCCCCTGCCTCTGCCCCCGACGCCATCACCGTTGGTGCCATTGACGTCAGGAACGATGCCAAGGCCAGTTTCTCCAACTTCGGCTCTTCCGTCGCAATCTTTGCCCCGGGTGTCAACATTCTGAGTGTTGGCATCGCCTCCAACACGGATTCGAAGGTTCTCAGCGGGACCAGCATGGGTAAGAACTCATCACGATTCATGCGCGAGCTTGCTAACATTTCAAAAAGCCTCCCCCCACGTCGCCGGTCTCGCCGCCTACCTCATGGGACTCCGGGGTCTCGATGAGCAGCAGCCCTCGCAGGTGGAGGATCTGATGAAGAACCTCGCCGGCCAGACGGGCGCTCGGGTTCGTGGCAACGAACAGGGAACCACCAACCGCATTGCCAACAATGGCAGCAGATAGAAACGGGATGCACGAGTGGGAATCAGAAAGAAGAAACTTGGTTGCAGACCCCTAGCAAACATCACCATAGCCTACGTATCTTGATACCGGGCATTTCCATGTACATCTTAGTGTCTGCTGCTTGGCATTTGAGTCATGTAGATAGATACTGTTACGAAAGCGTCATATTCATGGTACTATAACAGCCTGTTTCAGGCACAATAATAGACAACTACACAAGGACCAACAACTGAAAGGTGACAAGTACGGATAATATGAAACTATTTCTACAGAAAAGTAGGCTCGAGGTGAAAGGGTGTCTGCTTTCCAACAGGGAGACGCCTTTCATCAAAGACGAGAGGCCAGCTCCGAGTCGTGCCCACTCGCAAGAGCAGGCTTAGAGCAAGATTGATATAAGCACTTCTTCGGCACAACCACAGTCATGAAAGGACTGAATTGCAATTTGACATCCGTGCTAACAGATTCGTACATTTTCCAAGTGTTGAGACAAGAATGACTTACACCGTAATAGCGTTGCCCCCAAGGGCGGGTATAAAAATGGCATTAGTAGTATAATTAGTCTCGTTAAAATAATAATCGGGAAGCCCGTTCAGACAGATGGCGACTGTCGTGAGAAAAGGGGACTCGCATGGTATGTAGTGCGTATATAATGGTGTCCCTGACGGCCAGGAAATGGGGGTTGAAGAAGAAAAATTTCGACATGCATATAGTATACAGAAAGCCTACAACTCGTCGCGACCAGCACCGGCGAGAGGTTGGGGAGGTTTGGGGGCGTCGAGGCTGGTCCAGAGCTTCTTCACGTCGGTAAATGTCGATGAGAAATCGGCTCCGAAGAACCAGGCAATACCAACCTGTCACTTAGTCAGCCATTAATCCAGCGGGAGACTCTTTTGAAACATACCATAAGAAGAGCCATGAAAACGAGGGATAGAATGACAACCATCCACATAACAAAGCCCTCACCAGGATCGGCGGTAGGCTGGTCCAATTGCCTCTTCTTGTTGGTGGCGTTCAGCTTGGTAGGATCCTGCTTGGGGTACAAAGTTTCGATGAACTGCTCAATCTGTAATATGGTCAGCACATGGGCAATGCAGGATGGGTTGACGAGGGTTCAGTCGGCTTACCTTGGCGCATCGGGCACTAATGGCCAAGAAGTTGGGGTCGCGCGGGTCGTTTTTCTTATGAATGCGGCGAATGTAATTGCGAAAAACTTCGCATACCGTGAAGAGATTTTGTGTGCTCTCGAGCATGATCTGGCAGGCATCGCCCTTTGTGATCTTAACGTTGCGCTCGAGGATGGCAGGATTGCGAAAGATGAGCTCCAGAGTGGCAATAGCCATGGTCTGTGGGATAGCGACAAAGTTGAAGCAGCTCTGGTCACGCATGCCGGCCATGTAAAACAGGCACTCTTCGACATGCTTGAGGGCATCGAGTACCATTTCGGAGATGCAGTTGAGGGCCTGCTCGCGCTTGGAAAGCTCAAAGAGGTCATCCCACTTATCGACATGCTTGCTCCAGATCTCCTTGGGGTACCAGCGGCGGCCATCGACCCAGTCCTCGTGGATATCACGGATAATGTTGGTTTTTTGCAAGAACTGGCCCATTGACTCTGTCAGCGTGGGTCTCTCAGCGAGCTTGGGATTGGCCAGCTCGGAGGTGACAAAGAGTCTCGTCAGACCCTCTCCGACGAGACCGGCGACGTAGTGACAGTAAAGTTCATAATCCTCGATAGTTTGCAAACCGTTCTCAATCTTGTCGGTATCGGCAGCGTAGTCAGCCATGCCGTTACCCATCTTGCGGGTGAGGTCCTTGATAATTTCGTAGTATTGAGGCTTGAGCTTCTTGAGCTCGGCGATGACAACGTCAAAGTGTTCGAGCAGCTCGGCATCCTTTTCCTTGCTCTCGTGGAATTGCCAGCCATCGACTTCCATGGTCTCATGGAAGTTGCGCAACAAAGGGGTCTTGGTGTCGAGAGGGATCGTCATGTCATCCTCAATAGTATCCAAGCCTCGAAGGACGAGATAGAAGAGGGCGACGGGGACAAGAAGTTCGGGATTCAGCTCTTGAATGACCATGGAGAAGCTGCGGCTGGTCATGTTGAGGTAGCGGAAGCTCTCCTTGAGGGTTTCGGACTCCTTGCTGGTGTCTCGCTTGTGAACCGGTTCGTGCCAAAGCTTCCTAAAAGATGTTAGCCACGTTTCAACCATGGGACGGGTCATGCTAGTGAGGTGTACCATTGGATAATGGAACGCAGCTGGTTAGGATGCATCAGATAGTAAAGAGCGCCCATTGTGTCGGTTCTGTGTGTGTTGACGTTGTTGGTACGGCAGGACACAGCAATCAAGGAGGAAGTAGTATGAATCAAGCGAATGACTCAATGTTCCAGATGCTAGCTGAGAAGAGCTATAATGTGCGAACCGTGGCTGAGATAGAGGCCTCAGGATCGCGAGGGGAAGGGAAGCTGGAAGACGAGGTCGGGAGAGAAAAACGAGATGCAAGAAAACCTGTACCAAAGGGGTGAGGTAACCTGGTATTATAAAATGTCTCCACGTGGAGTGGGGTACCAAAATCAGCACTTGTATTATTGGCGCTACAGGACCTGCAGTGGAACTTTTCACCGCCCTCCAGTGAGCTCTACAGCGTAGGATTTGGCAGATCTGCCGCTGATACGAGAACGAGTACGGCGGAGCCTGCAGCCTGCGGCTATTTATTAGGCTCAAGATCTCAATGACGATAGACGAGATTAGCAGTAGACATCAGACAGGTTTATATATACTTGACCACATCCGGTGATTGAGATGCCACGGTCATGGGCTAGCAACGTGAACAGCTCATATACGAAGGAACACAGGAATCCACGGCGCGTCTTGGAGCCACAAGGGCTTCGTACAAGGATGTGCAAACCTGGCCAGAGCTCTGCGGTGTCGCCCAGAGCGAGTAGCTGTCCTTATCCCTTATCTTGCACTGCCACGCCCAACCTGTGCCCGCCAACTGCACAGCTGCACAGCCATGATTCACGTGCGTGCGCCGCCACAGATGACGGCGGAGAGCTTGCCTGGCCGCCCTCGCCGCGCCCCTCCATAATTACGTAGCAGTCGGTGTCGGTCATCTTGAGATAAAATTTCCCGACCAGGCACCATTACACTTTCGGCTTTCATCCCCCGTTCACAGCCTTCGCCGTTCGCCGCGGACCGCCGCTGTATATACTCTATATTCACGGCTCTTTCGTATTCTGCATTCTCAACTCTTCATAGGCATAGTTTGCCCCGCCTCCCGAACACACCAAAATGGTTGTCGACACGGTCTACTATGACGCGCTGGGCGTCCAGCCCACCGCGACCGAGCTCGAGATCAAAAAGGCCTACCGCAAGATGGCCATTCTCCACCACCCGGGTATGCTGGATCACTTCAGAGGATGACGCCGAGTGCACCTCGCTAGCCTTGGCATCTCACCTGGCTCACCGGCCAAAGCTAGCTAACCTCCCCGTACAGACAAGAACCCCAACGACCCTACCGCCCACGAAAAGTTCCAGGCCATCGGCGAAGCATACCAGGTTCTTTCCGACAAAGACCTCCGCGCCGCCTACAACAAGCATGGTAAAGACCATGCCAGGCCACAAGAAGGGTTTGCCGACCCGGCCGAGTTCTTCTCGTCCATTTTCGGTGGCGAGGCTTTTGTCGATTGGATCGGCGAGATTAGCCTCATGAAGGACCTCACTGCCACCATGGACATCACCATGCAAGAGGAGCAGGCTGCTGCAGAAGCTGCGGAGGCGGAGCAGACCACCGCCGAAGGTGCCGGCAAGGACGAAGCCGACTTTCCCGGCACCGCGGAGGCCATGAAGGAATCCACCAAGGACCAAAGACCAGCCGCCGCCGCCGCTGAGGCCACCACCGCACCTCCCCCTTATATTGTCGTCGATGAAGAAAAGACTCCTGCGTACGCCGCCCCTGGTGCCGCCGCAGAAAGAATCCCTGCTCCTCGGTCTGAAGCGACGTCGCCGGCTCCCTCGAGCAACTCTCACAGCCGCACACAAATCCCGTTGCGCCCTGCGCTCGCCGACAAGGCGCATGATGACAACACACCGGCCGCCTCCCTCTCCGCAGAGGACGCCAAGAAGGATAAGAAGAAAGCGGGTCTCTCCAAGGAGCAGCGTGAGCAGCTGGCAGCGTTTGAAAAGGAACGCGCGCGCATCCGCCAGGAGCGCGTTGACAACCTAGCGGCGAAGCTACGAGACCGTGTCAGCGTATGGACAGAGACGGACAAGGGCGATGATGTGACCAGAGCATTTCAAGAGAAGATGCGTCTCGAAGTGGAAAACCTCAAGATGGAATCGTTTGGCATTGACATTCTGCATGCAATCGGCCAGACATACGTGTCCAAGGCCTCAGGCCTGCTACGGAGCCAAAAGCTCCTCGGTTTTGGCGGCTTCTTCAGCCGCCTCCGCGACAAGGGCACTCTTGTCAAGGAGACCTGGAATACTATCAGCAGTGCCATCGATGCCCAGCAAACCATGGAGGACATGGCTCGCATGGAAGAAAAGGGCGGCGAGGAATGGACCGATGAGAAGCGCAGCGAGTACGAGCGTCGCGTGACGGGCAAAATCCTCGCCGCCGCCTGGCGCGGCAGCAAATGGGAGATTCAGAGCGTCCTGCGCGAGGTCTGCGATAGTCTCCTGAACGATAAGAAGGTTCCTCTGTCCAAGCGCCTGGAGCGAGCCCACGCCCTGGTTCTCATTGGTGACATCTTCAATAGGGTACGTGCTGGGCTACTAGCCGCCAAACATTCATTGACTAACATTGACTATTTTGTTCTAGTCCCAACGCTCTCCCGAAGAAGAGGGTGACTACCTCGTGTTCGAGCAGCTCGTTGCTGAAGCCGCTAAGAAGAAGGAGGACGAACACAAGCACAAGAAGGACAAGAAGGCTAAGGAAAGGTCTCCCTCGGCGTCGGCTGCCGAGGATACTCCCAATGTCTCCAAGGCATAAATGAAGGGGAAAAGGGCCTCTAAATCACAGACGGTGACAAGAAGACGATTGATGAGTGGTTGACTAGAATTATTGGTTTATATTCCCCGATAGCGAATCTGTGGAAGGCTGTTCTGGACAAAGAAGACGGAGGTCACCAGGAAACAGTCACAGCTTGCAAGTTTCCCCGCCCCCTTACGAGATAGGTATGTTGGTGTTGTGTTTAGATGGAAATGATATTTTTAGACAGACATAGGACAGCAAGCAAAGGGGATGTTACCCTCTCTCCGCCCCTCTCGAATGATAATTAGCTTTTAGAATGTTCTGAGCAGCAGAAACTGCTCTCTTTTCGCTACCGTGGCCTGCCAAGTGCTGAAGCTCTCTTCCCACTCCCTCCTGTCCGGCCCGACTTTCAAATTCGCCGCAGGCACTCCAAGCCGGGGGTACACACCGGCCGAGGGGCACGGCCCGTGGGTAATGGCGAGTAGCACTTCGTCCATGGCGGCTTGCCTGCCGGGCAGCCCGCTGGTGAGCGCGCGTCGGGGACCATGAGCGGCCACGGGAGCCCCCGAGGTGGTTGCCCAACGCCGGCGTCATGGCGTGTGCACTAGGTCCACGACGATGCTGGCAGACGCGAGGCGCTGCGTGTCGTCCTACGGCAGGCCCGCGTACGCGGCCGGCGTGATCATGATGTACAGCATCGTCGCCGCCTTGTCCGCGGCCGCCAGCTGCCACCAGAGACTCTTTGGCAGCGCTGCCACTAGATGAGCGTTGTGGAGGCCGCTGTTGCGTGCCTCAATTCCGAGTTTGCCCAAGAAGCCCAAAATACCTAGGCATAAGCCTGTGGCGAGAGACATTTAGCAAGTCTTCACTAGATATCAAGCCATGTTCGATTGTGTATTCTTTTCCAATATCCGTCTATGTACCACCCAGCCGTTTGCACCCATAATTTGCCAGACGGTAAATCTAGTGACTCAAGAAAAGTGATGGCGAATACAGAGCAAGGAACACTAGCTAAGCGAATAATTATCTGTCTCTCAGCTAAAATAAGGTGATGCTTCCAAATGTATGTATGCGTGTGTTTTGCATGCGAGAGAAAAGGGTATCTGGTGTATAAAAAGGACAAAAAGAAAGCCAATAGTGTGCAGTAGTGTGTGTAATGAGCAAAAAAAGAAGTGCATCCAGCAACAGTAAGAACAAAAGAAATTGAAAAAAAAAACGAGACCCAGCCAAGTAGACAACTGCCCTGCTGGGAGACGGAACGAAGAGCCAGCATCCTGTTAGCTGTGCCACGCTGTGCTCGCAAGAAACTGCCGTCCAAAATAGAAAGAATATACAGAGTAGTAACACAAAGGCGTCGGAAGAGTGTGCCAAGATTGTCGGACGGTGGAGGAGGTTGCGAGGCAAACCGGGGTGGGTACGCAGGAGGGCCGGTATCGTTGTGGAATACTGTATGAAAAGAGAGTAGAGTGGCGGGGTGTGTCATACATGACTACCAGGTCATGCATGAGAGATTATGTGTAGATGATTATAATATGGTGACCGGTAGTAATTGTTATGAACCGTCTTCACTTGGCGGCAGCTCGATGCCACTGTCGCGGTCCGGTTGAGCTCTTGGCGGTGATGAAGACGCTGGTTCCTTCACCGTCATGTCGTGGTCATCAACATTTTGGGAAGACAAGTCGTAATCGTCTTCATCGACGGGTGCGAGTATATGGCCACCAAATTCGACATCGGAAACGCGCACATGATACTCGAGGGCTTTTTGCCCTTCCTTGATCAGTGCCTCGGTCCAGCTCAGGCAGCGCTTTATGCTCTGGTTCATCTTTTGGCTGTCAATGAGAAGTTCTTGGTGTTTTGTAAGGTCAAGCTGTAAACGTTTCTCGTCACGTTTGCGACGCATAGCGCCCATGGAAATGACAGACATGGATGCAGTGTCGGCCATGGAAACATCAGACTCTTCAATGGAGTCGTCGAATTCCTCGTCTTCCTCATCGGTCTGGTTGTTCTCGCTGAGTTCAGAAAGATCCACGGCCGGGTCGGTGAGAGCTTCCGATACCACGCGGCTGTTTGGCGCAGAGGTGAGAGACAGTCGACCGGAGCGAGAAAGACGGCGATAGCGACGTAGCTCAGCAGTCTGTTTTCGAAGTTGCCTCTCCAGCGTTCTGTTGATGGCTTCCAGTGATGCGTTTGTGATCTCAAGATCCTGAACCTTGCGTTCTCTGCGAGCGTTGGCGACGAGTTCGCTCACACCATCAGAGAAGTGTGACTTGCTCGGACTCTGCGGTTCCGACAAGACGTCTGCTTCATCATCAGAAACCTGCTGTTCCTCTGCGGCATGCAAAAGCGAAGCCATAGTCATGGATGTCTGTAATATGCCGGGGCTGGCTGGTGGTGACACACTATCAGAAAGATTGGGCGATGTTGTCATTTTGGGAGGTAACTGCAGCTCGGGACCGGGGTTGCCGTTGGCTCGAGACTGCCGTCGGAGGGATTTTGGTGGCATCTCAATGCTGACTCGTCTCGTTCCACGCTGGCTTTCGAGTTTTTGAACACTATTAGTGGAAGGTGGGCTCGTTTGCGATCTGATTGGCGATGGGGGCGATAAGGTAGTTCTCAGGATAGGACTCAGAACTGGCAGAGGCGTTGAAGTATGCTTCAAAGGTGATGTAGGACGCTGAACAAGGCCAATGACAGTGGCAGAGGAACCCAGAGGAGGACGGCTTCCGAGCGGTAAACGAGGCCCCGAGGACAAGACAGAATTCGAGGTGGAGCTGGCCAAGGTTGGATTTGATTCCATTTCGGGCGTTCCATTCGCGTAAACGAACTTGGTAGCGGAAGGATCCTGTGCATTCATATTAGAAGGGGAGAGTAGAGGCGCAGGCTGTGGTGTGCTGGTCGCTGAGAGGTCTGCAACGTTGTTGAGAGTAGCATTGGCGTAGAAGAAGGTAGGTCCTTTCTGCGCGGCGGGTGCCGGTTGGCGCTGCTGGCCAGGGGTTTGCAGATTCTTGGCGTCGCTGGCATAGAAGAACTTGTTGGAATCGTTGGCATCGGGCGGCATTTCGGATGGCTTGAGTCCACTCTCCGGTGAAGTGGTTAGCCCGCTGGGACGCGGACTGTCACGATCCCATCCATTGGCGCGGTTATCCGGGTTCGGTGTAGTAGTCGGGGTGCTGTTGGTGCTGTCGACACGGGTCTGCCTATGGCCGGTGCGAGGGGTCACATTCGTAGCAAGAAAGGCAGAGACGGGAGAGGCGACTTCATTGGCAAGCGTGTTGGCAGTCCCTTGCGGCGGTCTCCTGGCGAGCGAACCAAGAACAGGAGTGCCCTTGGAGGCAACCTTTGGGGTGAGGGGGGCTGTACGGGTTGCGGCGGCTCGGACGACGGAGGGGGGCTGCCTTGGTCTGTCTCCAGGCGGCATGGTGAGGCGCGCAGAGGTAGTGTTGTGGTTGAGGCCAGGCGTTACCAAGTGGTCATCCTGACGGCGAGGCCAGAGAGGAAATGCGGCGGCGGCAAGGACGGGATGCAGGGCAGCGGCGGGTGGATATAGCTGGAGGCTGTGTCGCTGAGTCGAATACGTGGACGAGGCACAGGCGGCCGGAGTGCGAAGAGAGGGAAAGATGGTCTGACGAAGGGGCTGACTGAGGCCGGTCTTGTCTGTGTTGGACGTGGACGAGCAGCGTTCCAGAGTCGGGATTGAAGGTGGTGGAGGGGCTTGACGAGGACGGCCGCGACGCTGCGGCGGCAGAGGGGGGCGCGGATGTTGGTATCGTTCGTTGAGGTTGCGCGTGGCCGGAGCAGGTCGTGCGGACAGTGAAGCGGCGAGGATGTAAGCTGGCAGGTGCATGAAAGTCAAACGTTTCTTTCTTCACCTTTAGGCCAAAGCCAAACAATCACGGGCCGCGACTAATGTAGCGGCATAGTAGTGTGTGTGCTCCGTACTTTGGAGGGCGATGGGAGGATGATGTGCACACCATCTCAGCACTGGCGTGAGACGAGCACAGTGGGTGCAACGGCAAATGGCTGCAGGCAGGCGAGTGACCTGAGACAGGGTTGTCGTTTGGCTGCGACAGCAAGTACCTCGAAATTACAGCAGTCTCAATAGGGGGGTCAATTGGGTCAATTGAGGGGCTGCCCAGTTTTGGGCGGGTGGCTCCACTGTCGACGGGTGGGCTACAGGGGGTCACAGGGCATTTATTACAGGGGATGCACCGCGGCCGGTACGGACTTCCATGGAGGAATTGGATGTCTTGCTCCTATGTACGTCCGTATGTCGGGATATTTGTGTTTTGCAGCTTTTGTTTTGTTATAGCATCGTGGCCTATGCACGCAAGTCCCTAGATTGTGACGTTGCAGCCATCGATCAGTGAGAACAAGAATGTACAGTCCGAGGTGAATGACGTCCAACTGAGCCAAACAACTGACAAGAGAAACCCATTCGACCGTCAAACACAAACTCTGGTTTGTTTACCTTGGCTCTCTATCTGGCTCTTTGTTTACTTTGTGACACAGCGTCCCCGGAGCTTTCAGTTGTGCTCGCGCTAACTAGAACCCCACTAACCGTCTTGCGACGAACGCTGGGGGGGCTCTCTCAGTGGCTGCTTTGTGGGCTTTGTGGTCGTTTTTGAAGTACCTAGGTACCTAAAGGCTGCCTGTCATATTTGGGCTTGATATAATAGCCTCGATTTAGACTTGCATAAACTCACATAATTGCAACTGCATTGACTGACGGAATGATGGACTATTTGCTATTCTATGCTATATCCCACATGCTTTCTCCATCACCTGCCCTGCTCTTGCCCAACGGCGGGCCTGACCCTTGGACTGTATTTAGCTTTTTCTCTGCTTGTTTGATTGCCCTTACTAGGTAGCACATGTGGTCTGCGATTCTATCAACTTGCTTCCCCAGAACTTTATGCAGTTCCATCGTGCGACACAATACATCATCAAGTCTACCGCCCGTCTCAATACATACATGAGTGGTGAAGAAATATATGCCCAGGAATAGAAACGTAAAAAACTAGACACAGCAAGAAATCAGACAGTTATAACCCAGTTCTATAGCCGGCCAACAACATCATATCAAAGACGAGCGCTCTATCAGACAAAAGAAACTCGTCATCAGTAATGATGATTTGCCTGTTCTCGTCTAACATGTTATTTGGGTTCTTTCTTTTCTACGGATTGTATTCAATTTTTCATCCATCATTTATTCTATCAACACTACTTCCAAGGCAATCTAATCGCCACTTGCCACACTCGTTGCCTTGAACCGCAAGCGCGCCAGCCCCGCCACCGCCCACCGCCACACCTGACCTAACTAGTCATGCTTCACCTTGCATTCATCATACATCATTACCACCAATTCCTACCCAAACACGTATGGCATCAGCACCACCTCGCCCTCTATAACTACGTACGTGCCTACGGAATCAACATCTCTATCTCCTTCTTCCACTCTCCAACTCCTCATCCTCTGCCTATGCCACAACCACATTTCACATGGCCACTCCCATAAGGCCAACCGACGACGGAACCTTAGACGCCGATGTTGCGTCACCAGCTGTTGGCCATGTCGGGGCTTTTCTTGATGGCCGCGCCCCTGCGGCACGTCGACGATGGTCCATGACCCAGCTGATGGATACTACGGTACAGAGTACCTTCAGTACTGCTTCGCGCTTCCTCCACTGGCTTGACACCACCCCTGGCCGCGGTGTCTTGAAATGCACAATTGCATACACACTGGCGAGTATGGCCACCTTTGTGCCCTTCTTGTCCGACTTTCTCGGTAAGCCCGATGGAAAGCATGTCGTGGCCACGATTACAGTCTACTTCCACGCTGCTCGCTCAACCGGATCCATGATTGAGGCCATCCTTATCGCCATTGTTGCCGTCGCGTATGCCGAGCTTGTGTCTCTCCTTTCCATGACCACCTCTGTACTTGTTGGCTCCTCCCTCGGACTAGTCACCCTCGCTCACCTCGTCGTCGTCGTCGTCTTCATAGGTGGTGGCTTTGGTCTGATGGGCTGGACCAAGCAGCGCATGAACAATCCACTCGTCAACGTCGCCAGCACCCTGGCTTCTCTTGCCATCATATCTGTCTTGACAAAAGAAACGGCAGTCATTGATAACGTGTTTTCGAATCAAAAGATCGTACAAGTCTTCAAGATGCTCGTCATGGGCATCACTTGCACCGCCGTCGTCAACTTGCTTCTCTGGCGTGTCTCTGCACGTCAGCTTCTGCGAGCATCCGTCATACAATCCTCAGTCTCACTAGGTAGCATGCTTTCCGATGCAACTGCCAGTTTTTTAGCCAGCTCCAACGAAACGGCCACTCAACCCGAATTCCCAGACTCTTACGCTTACTCTCAAGCGCACTCTCTTATGCTGAAACACCTCCGCGAAGCCAAATTCGAGCATTACTTGCTTGGCCATGTCCGTATTTACCGCCTCGAAAGATCAACAGTCAGATCTATAGAGACGTTAGCTCAATCGATCGGAGCACTACGCAGCGCCGCCAAAGCTCAATTTGCGCTGCTGAATGGCGATGGCCGCGACGCGATTCTTTTTCAGATGCATAGTAGCTCAGCAACAACGCCATATATTACCAGAGATATCGATCCATTCTCTTTCGTCGCTACTGAAAGCTCCGAAACGACGGGGGCCGGCCCTAGGGACGTCCCGGACCTTCGTGCCGCTGCTCGACTTTTCGCGGATTTTGCTGACAAGGTCAGACATCCGATGCAAAATCTCTCTAGCATATTGTGCCAGGTCTTGACCCAAATGCCGTTTGCCGGTGCTCCTGACTACGCCATTCAACTAAATCAAGGGTTACGCGAGGAGCTAACGAAAGGCCTGGACATATTCAATAGCGCGCGTGCAGATGCGTTGCAAAGTTTGTATCACCGCATTCGTCAAGAAAACGACAGTGGCCACCCCCAAGTTGTGCTAGAAGAAGTCGCTGCGGCTTGCGGGCATTTCTCATTTACTTTGCAGAGCTTTGGTGAAGAGATGAAGACCTACCTAGACGTCTTGGAGGATTTGAAGCACAGCTATGACCGGAAGCACTGCAGTTGGCGCTGGCTACTGTGGTGGAAGACGAGCAAACATGGCCCTGACCTGGCAGCGCTGCCCTTTGACGTGTCAGAGACCGAAGTTCTGGTAAAGCCGATCAGAAAGTCCGCTGTACCTGCGGGAATTCCGCGTTCCATGCGGGAACGGCGAGATACATACAAGTGGGACGCAGCTCCTAATGCAAGCAGACTCTTATCGATACTTTCACAAGCCATCCTTCAGCTCTTGCGAAGGATGGCGAGTGATGATGGTAAGTGATCTCGAAGAATTTTCCATTGAGACAGCCAATTAATGCTCGATAGTCTTGTTTGGTCTAAAAGTTGGCATCGGCGCCGCACTTTGGGGTATGCTTGCATTCATTGAAGCGACGCGCGACATGTATAACCATTATCGCGGCGAATGGGGTCTCTTGTCCTTCATGATTGTCTGCTCCATGACAGTCGGAGCCTCCAACACCACTGGATGGGCTCGATTCATGGGGACTTTTGCAGGTGCCTTCTTCTCGCTGTTCAACTGGATGGTCAGCCAAGGCAACGGCGCTGCACTTGCCATTTTGGGAAGCTTCGTCGCCTTCTTCAACTTTTATCTCATTGTGGCTTGTGGACGTGCACCGCTAGGGCGCATGACAATTCTGGCATACAACGTGTCGACTCTGTATGCCTATTCCCTCAGCCAAAAGGTCGATGACAATGATGAAGATGAGGGCGGTATCCACCCCATAATGATGGAGATTGTCACTCATCGTGTCATCTCTGTTTGCACGGGCATCTTATGGGGTCTTGCTGTATGTCGATTCGTTTGGCCGATATCTGCGCGCCTCAAGTTCAAAGAGGGTATCTCGGTGCTATTTCTGCAAATGGGCCTCATCTGGCGCCGCGGACCGCTCGCCATCCTATTGCGCTCCGACTGCTCTCAAAGCTACCTCAAGTCAGGCGAGCAAGTCGCGCTGCAGCGCTACGCCGACCGTCTTGAATCCCTCCGACACAGCGCCGCGTCCGAGTTTGAGCTACGCGGCCCTTTTCCCTTTGAAGCCAATGGGCGCATTCTGGGCAGCGTCAACCGCATCCTAGATGGATTCTATTCCATGAGTCTAGTCACGCAGCGTAAAGCGAGTCTCTCTGCTGGTGAGCGTGCGTTACTTGAGTTCACAGCACCAGAGCGCGCTGTGCTGTGTGACCGCATCTGTCACATCTTTCAGGTACTGGCCAGCTCCACGATGCTGGAATACCCGCTGACGGCCGCGATCCCGAGCATCGCCCGCGCGCGCGACCGGTTCTTAAGCAAAGTTTTTGAGTTTCGAGAGAAGACTCCGGCTGCACTCGATATTAGCGAAAAGGATTACGCGCTGTTGTACGCGTATGCACTTGTCACAGGTCAGGTAGCAGATGAGTTGATGAAGATTACGAGACATGAGATTGAAAGCTTGTTGGGGGTGCTGAAGGATGACCCGCTTCTGACTGAGTGAGACGGCTTTCAGTTTGACTTGTTTCTTACAAGATTGACTATTGTGTCGTTTCCTATAGATTACCTTGCATGATCCATACGTTATACGCCGTTTAGATCTATCCGTGGTGTATGAAGTAAATCTCAAGTATAGATTGTGATATGCCATTATTGTGTATTAAACATTTTAGGATGTATATACCCTGCGAAAGGGCTCCAGGATTTCGCTTATATTTACAATTTAAGCCGCCCCGTCTCAATCTTTTTCCAGTCCTTGTTACCGAACGGCATATACGTGTCGCCCTTGAGCCAGAACATGGCAGCCCCGCCTTCGCCGGCGGCTTTGGATGGTTTGACACCGAGTTTGCGCAGGTTGTACTTTTGCTGCTTGTTGGTGCCCGTCGTGTCGGCGCCCAGCTCCGGCACGACACGGAGGAACAGGGGCACGGCATACGCGGGCAGCGTGGACCGCAAGTGGCCGGCAAGGCTGCGCAGCGTGTCATCGGCCGGCACCGGGGTGTCGAAGCAGACGGTGACGCAGCCGGCGCGGCCGTCGTGGTGCGGCAGCTCAATGCCGTAGACGTTGGCCTCGCGCACGGCAGGGTGCAGGCCCATGACCTGGCTGACCTCGGCGGTAGACACGTTTTCCGACTTCCAGCGAAACGTGTCGCCGATGCGGTCCATGAAGAAGAGCAGGCCGTCGCCGTTTTGCTGCAGCACGTCGCCGGTGCGGAACCAGGCGTCGCCTTTGCGGAAGACGTCGCGGAGGATCTTGGCGTGCGTGGCCTGCTTGTCGTTGAAGTAGCCCTGGAAGCGGGCCTCGAGGTCGTCGGGCCCGTCGGGGAGGCGGAACAGCATCTCGCCCGACGTGTTGGGCCCGGCGAGGCGGCACAGGCCCGTGGCCGGGTCCCGGGCGGGTGCGTCGGCGGCCCAGTCCATCTCGGCGAGGGCCGTGTCGCGGCCGACGAGGGTGCGCAGGAGCCAGCCGGCGCGGCCGATGGCGCCGACGCCGTAGTCGTTGCTCGACAGGTTCCAGGTGGCGAGCGTGCCCTCGGTGGCGCCGTAAAACTCGGCAATGGTGTCGACGCCGAAGCGCTCCTGGAAGCGCTTCCACACGTCGGGCCGCAGCCCGTTGCCAAACGCGATGCGGACGCAATGCGCCTTGTCGAGGTCGGCGCCGGTCACGGGGTCCCGCTGCGGCGGCGCGGCCAGGAGGTACCGCAGCGTCTCGCCGACGTACTGGATCATGGTGGCGTTGGACGCGCGCACCTCGGGCCAAAAGGTCTTGGTCGAGAACTTGCGGCCGAGCGCGAGGGTGCTCCCGCCAATGACGGTGGCGCAGAAGCCAAGCATCGAGGCCGAGGCATGGTATAGAGGCATACACTGCCCGCGTTTGTTAGCTCGTTTCTTGTAGGAATAGAAGCACCGGACGTGGGGGCGATGAGCGTCTTACCGTGTACATGATGTCGTTGCCTCGTCCTAGAAAATTGACGCTGAACTTGGAGCTGACGATGAGCTTGGCCCAGGAGACAATGGCGGCCTTGGGGAGGCCGGTGGTGCCTGATGTGAAGATGAGGATGCCCATGCTGCCAGACGCCTTGTCGGAGCGGTCGCTGTCCGGCCGACGCACCGCCTCGGACGAGCGCGCCGCGCCCTGGCGCTCCTCGCCAAAGACGACAATCTGGACGCCGGGCGTCTCGCGGCGCACAAGCTCGTCGTCAAAGTGACGGGCGACGGCCGGGTCGACCAGACAGACCTTGGCGGTGGACGACTTGACGCAGTGGGCGAGGGGCGCGCTGGTGAGGTTGTAGTTGATAAAGGCGGGCTTGGCGCCGATGCTCCAGAGCCCCCACCAGAGGAGGATAAAGGTGTCCGAGTTCTGAAAGTCGAGGGCGACGACGTCGCCGGGCCGGACGCCGAGGTGGGCGCGCAGGTAGGCGCCGTAGCGCAGCACGCCGTCGTAGAGCTGGCGGTAGCTGTAGGCGGCGCCGGCGCCGTCAAGGAGCAGCAGCGTCTTGTCGGCGTGGCTGGGGCTGGTGGCGCGGGCCTCGAGGGCGTAAAACAGGTTGAGGCGGTCGGCCCAGCCGCCGTAGACGATGCCGGCGACGCCCCGGAGGATACCGCCGAGCATCAGCGCGTCGTACCAAAAGGACGAGCGGGCGTTGAGGTAGGCGGCGGCGCCGACGGCCGCGGGGACGGCGATGGCGAGGGGCACGGCTGGGATGGGTCAGACAAAAGGACAAAGGGGACAAAAAGGGTTTGTCTCCAGAGTACGTACAAGACATGGCGGCGAATAGGAAGCGGGCAAAACTTGTTTCCCCTGGCAAGGCGAGTGAGACAGGCGCAGGTGAGAGGCTCAAGGTGAGCCGGGGTTGGATGGTTGAGTCGACAATCAACTCTCGCAACGTTTGAGGAATAATCAGTAAAGAAGAGAACCGAAAAAAATACGGCAAATGTCCAAGAACAAGAGATGATCAGCCCATGAAGTAGAAAAAACTCGGAAACTAACCTCTTGTCCGCCCGTGTCTCGTTGGTTATTACCCAGTATATATTAATATATAGAGACCCATGTACCACGACTATATACTTGGGCGGTGGAGCTGCCGCAGCCGCAGCTCAACGAGGAAGACAGCTTGCTTGGCCTGATCTAGCTTAGAAGCCGAGGCAGAAGCTTGCCGAAGGGCTTGTTCTTGTTCGTGACCCCTCAGTTCCCCTCATTCAACTGCAGCTACCCCGGGTGGGCTTGCGGCGAGCGGAGTATCAAGGGGGGCGAGTGCATTAATGAATTATTAACTAACATGTTCATTGTTGTTTCGAGGTTGCAAAGGCTGGTCTCTGTCACCTCCGCTACGTGTCTTGGTTCCTCGTGGATCGCCAAGTATCCGCGTCAGTGGCTGTGCCATACAAAAGGGGTTGGGCTCTATATACGGGAGATGGCTGCCATTCAGGACCAATTCTGCTAAAGAATATCACCTACTGTATGTATTAGACCAGCGTGATCCATCACTTTGGACAGCGCTAGCTACTACTACTATGTAGCCCCTCTCTGATCACCACCATCTTGACCGTGCGACAGGGCCGGGCACGCAACCCGTCGTCCGCTCCCGCTCCTTGTCCGCTATAACTAGGCAACCCCGTTGGACAAGCTTGAATGGTAAAAAGTACTTCTGCACTTGACCGAGATGCGGAACAACCAACCCAGCCGCTGGCCGAGCCGGACACGGAACTGCTCCTATTCAACACACATAGGTAGTGGGTTTATGGATCGAGGTGGCTTAATCCCTGATGCTACAGTGAAGTTGTCATCATATCTAGCTTGTTTCAAATTGTGAATTAAAATACGAATTAATACAACTCGCGTAGCTGAGAGAGCAGACTGACCTCGTTGTTAGCGCCCGGAAGCAGCGATTAGAGACCAGTTTCGTATTTGAGGCTTTTCCCATTTATTCTCCATTTGTTTTCTATTTTTACTTTATTTTCGTTCGTTTTCTGCCGTAGTCAACTTGCGCAATTTCTCATTCCTTTTGAATCAACCCGACTGGTCAATTAATTCCATGGAGCCAATTCAACGACGAGAGGCCTCTCCGTTACCTGCTCTACGCATGAACGATGAATGTGAAATACGCATAGCAGGTAAATTAAGCACATCAACGAAAATGACAAATAAAAGATAGCCAGACGATGTAGTAGAGCAATAAACGAGGTTTGAATAAAGAAGAGAATTTAAATCACCCATATATATATAGATATATATTCACTGGTGTTAAACCCTCCGTATCGCGCACCCCACCAACAGCCAGGTCGCAGCAAATGTCAGCTCCTGCTAAAAATCTCCCACCCTTCCCCCATCCATCACCAGAAACCGACCCTTTTGCCGCAAACCCTCTCTTCAACGCGCCTCTGTGCCGTTAGCCTCTCCTTTTCAGCCTCTTCGTCGTCTTCTTCTTTCCAAGTGCGCGCACTTTCTTTTTGTACCATGGGCCTCATCGGTCTGTCCCTCCTCGTCGCCTCTGTTGTCTACGTCATCATCCGCCCGCCGTCATGGCTCCCATCCACGCTCCTCTCGTGGCTGCGGCGCAGTCCGGCCACGATATCTGATGCGCGCCGGCGCGACGAACAAGACCAGTCGAAACGGACACCGCCAACTCTTCCTCCGCCGCTAGCACCGGCCGCCCCGACCATGGTAGAGCCCCACGAGGCCGATCGCGCCGCGCCGCCGCCGCCGCCGATACCGACGCTCACCATTGGGCAACTACCTTTCATCGCCGTCGGGCAAGACGAGGAGCCCGAGTCTCCAACGACGCCGAAAGCAAAGGCCATGCAGCCAGTTGCAAGCATGCCGCTGCCGCCGCCGACCTTTTCCCTCTCGACCGAGTCGATGCCGCCGCCACCTCGACCAACCGCTTCCACATCATCCTCCGCATCGGCCTCGTCCATGATGCCTCCCCCGCCACCGCGACTCTCTGCGCCCGCGCGTCCTCCCACGCTCGGCCAGTTCCCCGCCGCCAACTCGGCCCAGCGCGCGCGCGGGCCCGTCCCCAACCGCGGCCGTCCATCCTCCTCCTCCTCCATCACCGGCGGCGGCCTCGCCCCGCCGCCCACGCACACGTCGATGCCCTCCAAGCCGAGCCGGCAGGTCACGCTCGAGCCCGGCCACTCGCCGCTCGACTGGGCGCGCCTATCAGGCGGCCCCAGCGCCGACCTGCGCGGCGTCGACGCGTCGACCCCGTACCTGCGCGTCACCCCGTCCATGCTCCGCCGCCAGACGGGCCGCAAGGGCAAGGACGCCTGGATGGCCCTCAGCGGCAAGGTCTACAACGTCACCCCGTACGCCAAGTTTCACCCGGGCGGCATCCCGGAGCTCATGCGCGGCGCCGCGCGCGACGGCACCCGCCTGTTTGGCGAGGTCCACCCCTGGGTCAACTACGAGAACATGCTGACGGCGTGCTTGGTCGGCATCCTGGTCGACGAGCCCGAGCCTTCCGCTGGCCCGCCGCAGAGCGACATGGAAGCGATGGATTAAGCAGCTCTGCCACTGGTACAACTTTGCATGTATATATATTGGGCGTTTTGGTTAGACGGAAAGCTCCTGGCGTACTGCTTTCGCGTCGCACGGGCAATTTCAATCAGAATAGAAGAGATACCCCCAGTTATAGAACCGTGTTTCTTTCATCATGTACATCAACGTGCGGTGCGTCGTGACTTTGAAATTATAGATTATTTCGTGTGCGCTAGTCACCATAGCATGCCCTCAACGTCTCCTGCCAAACCGGAACTTGAGCTCATCGTCACTGTCATCTTCACTGTCGTCCACCTGGATAGGCTGCGGTGGTAGCCGCTGCCGTTTTGACGACTGGCCAGAGAGTGTGCTGGCTGCTGCTCGCTTACCCAAGCTCTGCGACGTTTGCGCCGACGACTGGCTGCGGCTGCCTCCGGAGCCGGCGGTCCCCTGAGCGGCAGTCCTCCGCCCATAGGAGCCGCGTGGTGGCTGGGAGTCTGCCTCCTCTTCTGCGTCTTCGGAATCGCCGCCCTCATTGACATTGGCAGGCGTTTCGCTACCCTTGTGCGTGTTCCGACCGAGACCGCTAGGTATTCTTGAAATGGGCGGCGGCGAGTCTTCTCGAAGCGCTGACTGCAATCTGGTGCCCAAGTTTGAACGTGGCGCTGTTTCCTCCTCAAGCCAGTAGTTGTCTCCCACGCCGAATTTCTTACTCTGTACTTCGTCAACGGCAATGATTGTCCGGGCGGGCTGCCTCCCAACTACTTCGCCCCGGCGCCGAAACTTTTTAAAGTTCTGGATGCCGTTCCATTTCGGATTCCAGCGACCATCAGCAACATCCTGATCTCTAGAGCGCATTGTGCTCTCGGGTTTGCGGAGCTCAATCTCCTCGACAATATTCAGTCGTCGAATCTCTGCAAGGTCAATGTCGTCGGGCAGCTGCGCGAGATCCTCTTGCTCCGCTCTTGCGCGAGCCTCCTGCTCCTGACGGTGCCTGGCAGCCTCGGCGAGGATATTTATTTCCCTCTTCTCCTTCTTGATGGGCTTTGGTGGCTCTGGTGGAGGCATTTCTTGGGCTTCCGACGCAAAGTTGTTACCCATAGCTATTCTTTGTCGCTTGAATCTGGCCGCGGCTGGCGCCATCCCTTCCATAAGATCATCTTCCGCGGGTGCACTTCTCTTCTGTGTGATGGTTGAGTGATCCTCAGGGGGGTGGTCAGGTTCTTGCGAGACAAACAAGCCACTTTCTTCCACAACGTCATTTGGCGGAATTGCTTGCACAGCCGGCGGTTTTACCTCGTCCATGTCGATGTCTGAGCCATCATCAAACCCCGCAAAGCGCCTTTTCACCGGCTTCCGCATTCTAGGCCTTCTGGTAGTGGGTTCTGCTTCAACTGCGGCAGAGGGACCGGCAGCAGGAGCGGCAGCGGCAGAGGAAGAATCGCCCAAAGACTGGGGAGCTTGCGATGGGATCGCCGATGTTCCTGATTGCTCTTCTACCTCGAGTGGCCGGCGAAGCATGCTGGCATCTTTGATCAAGATAGCCTCGAGGAACTCATTTTGCTCGATAGGGCGGTGATCTAGCCTTAGAGAGACGGTTGTAATGAAATCTGTGTACCACGGCACATGCTCACCCTTTGTTGGCAGATATCGCACAACCACAACACCTTTACCTTCACTTCCATCATTAAAGCTGCCAAGACCTTTTTCGCCAGCTACCCCCTTGACGTATCGGACAAAGTCATCAGACGAGGTCTCGCCAGGTTTGACTATTTCAACCAAAGCTTTGCCTCCTCCATTCGTTATGGGAGCGAGCAAGTTGTTATATTGCGTCGCATCATAAAATATGAAGGTGTATCCGTCAAAAAGATCTAATCTACCCGGGTCTGGTGTGTAGATTTCGTCGGGATGTTCAAACGGCTCACCACCACGAGGTGGCAGGTGCTTCATGGGATCCGGCCATGACTCGTCGAAATTTTGCTCCAAGGCGCATGTCTGTGAGCCATTCCCATCGTCAACTGGGTCCGCGGCCTGTGTTACTGCATCTAGAAACGACTCTGTGACGATAAATCGTCCATTGATCAGTGCTTGGAGACCCTTGGCTGTGTTGCGCTTCTTGGCCACAACATGCGTCGTAAAGTCTACGTTGTAGTCGACTAGCAGTTTTATGTCGAGCTGCTCCAGTCGTGATTGAAGGGCGTTGATCGGCTTCGCCTGGAGTTCCTTGCTGGAAAAAGAAAAGGTCAATGCGACCAGTTTCCAAGTCAGGCTGTCAGAATTGGGTTAGCGACGCAACCAATCGGGAATGTGGAAGAGATACCGAAACTTGTTGGGGCATTTTCCCATCGTCATCTCGACATCCTGGCCATTTTCGACGACGTATTTTGTGCCTTTCAGCTTCTTCCCATTGACTACGGTACCGATTTTAGTCGCGAGGTCCTCGATTGTGATTTTGGAGCGCCGAGATGGGTGCAGGGCGTCGCCGTCGCCGACGCGGTCGATGGTGATGGTGAGATGTTTGCGGGAAATCGTATTGTGCGAGATTGCTAGTTGACCGGCTGTTTTGGCATTAGTATCAGCCAACTATCAGCGTGATTGAAAGTCAGTCATCACCTTCGGCCACCGTGCGTCCAAACAGATACGTCTTTCCTGGGCGCAACCACAGCCGGCGACCTGGCATCGCAATTAGCACCCAACAGAATATGTCCTTTGAAGTATGTCCGTACCCTGGAAAGCCTCTTCATTCTCCAGCAGCCACATGGCAACGGCTCAATAACTGCTAGCGCCTCTTGCTTAATGGACCGCCATGATGTTGTGTCGAGGTGCGTGAGCCGTTACCTTTTGCGGGGACGCGATGGCGCGTCTCGCACTCAACGCCAATTCACGTGTCTTGGTGCCTGGCAGCTTGACAAGTACAGATTACACAAAGCATTGATGATGGCTCCTACATAGTTAATGCATGCAGGCCCTTGCATATGCTACCATTTTGTTTAGGAAATATGCATTCTCTCTTTGTAAAGCTGTGCCTCGGACCGAACGACTTACTTCCACGCCACTGTCCTGCATTCTCGTCTGGAGGAAGCAGTCCGCTTCCGCCAGATGCTCGTTGATCCGCAGTGCAAAAAGCCTCTCCTCTACTAGTAAGGTGAGACATGGAGATGCGACGACAGACCCTCGCCGTGGACTCGAGATGAATAAATTCGAGACCTTGTAGTGGGACCTTACCGGGAGGAGGTGTGCATGAGGATGGATCTCTGGCTGGCTGTACCAGAAGTGGTAGATAATCCGTTATACATACACGAGAGGGCATCTACCTATATCTCTCGGCGTTTTATTGAAAAAATAAAATAAATACAAATAAAACAAGAAACCGGCCTGTTCCCATAACGGAGGGCGAATACATAGACCCGGAATTCGGCTGCTGTACGAGATGCACAACAGTCACAATTCAAATTACGAGCTATTGGAACGTATCGCATAATTAGCTAAGTTCAAGGATACCCAAATTCGGCTGTCACAAGAACCAGACTTTACTCACAAAAGCCAACAAAAATACTCAACGCGAATTATGATCCGAATATATGCTTCCTCCATCTCTTACCCCAATTCAATCATGTCACCCCATAAAATGCGGATAAATATATAAGTAAAACTTCCAAACTCGTCTTTATGCACTCAGTTCAACGGGCGCTTGCTGAGGGCGTGTCTGCGTGTGCGACGTCGCTTCCATCTCGCTGGGTTGGTAGCTTGAGCCCATCTGGCCGGGTCCGGGTGAGGGAGAACTCGGCTGGTATATGGGATCATTTCCGGGTTGGTTGGGGTATTTACCAGGAGCGGGAGAATAATATTGCGGCCCGGGAGACTTCTTTCTGCGGTACAGCAGGAACGCGCCGACGGCGAGGAGCGCAACACCAGCAATGCTTCCAACAACAATACCGGCGATTGCGCCGCCTGATAGACTCCCGTGGCTCGCTGAACTGTCTGCAGATTGTGTCCCCTGGTTTTCCGTGTCGCTCGCATTCTGACTCGGAGTGGGAATACTCGTGGCGGTTGACCCCGGTGCAACCTACACAGATGAGACGGATTAGGACATGTCGAAGCAGCAAGGCATGAGCAGCCGCACTTCACGTACCGAGAGAAACTTGATCCCCCAAGCTTCAATACCCTCATTCGTCGATGGTGTGCGTGTCACTGGTGACTCCGTGGCCGGTGTGACGCCTAGGTCTGTGATGACTCCCGTCCAAACGATGCCGCCCGAGGCCGCAGTAGCGTGGCAACCGTATTGGTTATCCTTGCACATGAAGGAGAATGCATTACCAGTAACACTGATACTGTTAGATTTTTTTATCGCGACTCTCAACCTTGATGAATGTCCAAGACTAACCTGGGACAACACGTGAAGGTGCTAACAGCCGCTGACTCGCCTGCCTTTGCAGATCCTGCTGTCGCACAGGCGCGGGTGTAGCCGGCGGGACAGGCGCTCCCATCCGTGAGGTATGGCACGTTGATGGTAAAGGAAGGAGGGAAGCAGTCGCCCGAGGGTGTGTTTCCGGTGAAGACGGGCGTCGGCGTGCCGTACATGTTGCTCACGAACCTGCCACCGCCGTCGGCGTAGAGTACTCGGTAGTAGTTGGTGCTTGCGAAGCATGACTCTGGTGCCGTCCATGTTGATGGGAAGCTGTGTAGAGGGGGGAGCGTTGATGTGCTCGTGGGTTTTTTGGTCGCGGTGGATTTGGACGACATTGTCGCAGATCTTACAGGGTCTACCAAGGTTCGAATCGTTATCTCGGCATTCGTTGGCGAAGAGGACGGTATAACGAAGTATGTTTCGGTACTGAGTTTGTCAGAGGTTGCAAGTCGATGCGGAAGCCTCGTGGGAGCTGGGATTGGGGTAGAGGAACATAATGCTTGTCACATGTTCTCCACGGAGAGCATGATGTTTCTCTGTCCCAATAAGGCTGGGCCCGAGATTGTCGTGTCACGGACGGCGCTACCAAGATGAACGTCTCCAGTTTGACATGCTTTGTTCAACAGAGATGACGGCGAGGCTCTTTACTAGTCATGACCAAGCGAAACCGGGCCCGCAAAGACGTAAACTTCAACTGCTTTTGTTAAACAAGGGACCAATCATGCGGGTAAACATGATATGCTGATAGTTGGCTTGACATGTTCACAGCAGAAGTGTAGTTGCGGCTAACTATGGATGCAACCAGCTGCACTGCTTGGCGACTCCTAGTGTGTTTACGAGAAACTCTCTCCCGCACATCCCGTCAGCAAGGCCAGGGCCATTTCCCAGCAAAACTCCAGAAAACTCTGGCGCCAACAACAGCTCATTGGTTGGAGAGCCAACGCCAAAGTCTCACCATAATTGGGGCAAGGCACTCCTTGCTGCACCTTAATTTCAAAGGGCCAATTTCAGACACTTTAGCTCCGCCCAGTGCTGATTTGCCTTGTTTTCAAGGTCGGCATCTCTTCTGAACAGCCTTTGACCTTCAATTCCAGATAAAGACTACCATTATCCCCGGACACAACGTTGTCAGGCAAGTCTTGGCTGAATCGGATGTGCATTGCGGAATGCAATTAGCATTCGCACCGTCAGATTGTGGAACAACGCCAAAGGTTCCACGGTTGTTGAATTAGCTACAGATTATAGGCATGTAGTTGACAGGAAGGACGTTTCTCTAACATTGTTATAAGATAGCTGCCTTCTTATCGTTCGTTTAGTTCACTGTTGTTTCCGTATATTTGGAATACCTATAGTGAGCCACGATGGCCGGCCCCAATCAGGTGATGTTCAGTGTTGAGGACTTAGCCGCCATATAAGCATTGGGCCGTAAGCACTAAGTGGGAACCAAATAGGACAAAAAAGGATGCGCAACAATTATATTTCGAAAGAAACATATAAAGAAAACACGGAAGACAAGAGAGATAGATGGGGAGAAGTTAATGTCAGTGGTAAGGTAATTGGGTTCTCTGTAGGGTAGGGCGCTCCCTCTGAGAAGGTTTACAGATAGCACCTTCGTCCGCAGGAGCTTTATACAACTCTCAATACACAAATAATAGGACTCAAAGTCACTCGCGGAGAGAGAAACCTAGACTTGAGAGTTCTTGAATTAAATATGTACAAAATATCTAAACGCTCGTATTTCCTATGAAACTCCCCTGGCTTGGGCAGGCAGCAAAGTATATACACCAGCACTTAACTTGGCACTCAAAGTGGTACAGATCCTCATCCACAATCTCATACGTCAAGAACACCATGTTTCAATGCATACGAAGTTGTCGCATCATTCCTGCAAAATATGCTTGCTCGTGGGGGTAAGAATGTAGGTCGAAAGGGTGCCTGGAGCGCGACTAAGCGCTGCTGCAAAGCTTATTCGACGCAAGAAAAAAAAATAGGAAAATAGGAATATAATCGAATTTACTTTTACCTCAGCTTCAATCTTCCATTTTAACTTTTACTCCTTCACATCCTCCGCATCCTCCGCATCCTCCTTATCATCAGTACAACTCACAGCGCAACCACGACTACTCAGTAAACATGGATCTCTTGAGCGCTTGCGAAAGCCTGGCGTCTAATGTTCTCGAATTCAATGCCACCAGTGCTTCTGATCTCCAAATATCCGATGCAGACATTGAACACTGGCGGTGTTTGTTCAAATTAACCCGTGCCGAAGCCATCGAGGAAATTTCCAACTGGCGTCTGGACTTTGGCCGTGACTCCCTATCTCAGAGCGCTTGGGACTTGATTAAAGACTCGGATTTTGCGTCTGGATTCAGCAAGGAATCTTACGAGTTCAGCTTAGCCCATGGCCGGAAGTTTGAGCGAGGAAACGCCACCAAAACGGACGACAATGGCATGTATTTGCTCCGAATCCACGACACACTGCCCAGCCTACACACAATCCAACAACTTTTAAATACCGACAGGCTCGAAGTTGTCTCTGGAGTAGACGATGACGGCAATTCTGTGAAATTCTGCTATATGACTTCACAAATGAAGAATCTTCTTCAAAGCAATCTTGTTCTATCGGATAGTGTCCACTTTCGGCCATCCTTTATCCGAGTCTCTATCGCCACGAAGAAGCTCTCCGATATTTCCAGATATCCAACACTTGGAATCGAATCGACTCTTCCCCAATACCGTGCAGAGACGTCTACCGAGTACTTTCGGCCGGCCCAGAATGAATACCCTGTTCCGTATTTCTTCTACGGCACACTGGCCGACCGCGCCGTTCTCGCCCGCGTTATTGGAGTTTCGGACGAGGGCAGTATTGAATACGAATCAGCCATGGTTTCGGGAGCGGCTCTTTCGACCTGGGCGAATAAATATCTAGGCTTGGTGAATAGCTTTCAACATGATCAAGTGGAGGGCAAGGTGTACTGGGTAAAGTCTCGTGAAGAAGAGGAAGCGCTACGAATTTATGAGACGGCCAAATACGAGGTTGTAAGGTGCAAAATTAACCTTGAATCTGGCATCAACACGTGTATGGGTCTTACATTTCGGCTTTGTTGATGTTCTTGAGCTTGATATCAAGAACATCGTTGGTATTTCTTATTTTTTTATCTTATTTATTTTCGGTCTTCTTTGGATTAGTGACGTATGCCGCCTAAGATATTAATAGAGTGATGACCCTCGCAAAAAGGACATTGAAAAAAAAACACTATTTGCAAACAGTTTAGGTATCATTGGTATCATCCATCCTTCACTCCTTAAGCAATCGCACCAATCAGACCACAAACAGGGCCGACTATACTGGGTGCCCTGAATGCTCGGGCTTAAATGACAGAGCATAGTAGCACGGGATCGCATGTCGTATATGCGCTAACCAGCTCAAGCTTGGTGCTCGGCACTCTTCTGCTTGCGCAGCTCATGGGCGTGGTCGGACCAGGGGAAGTGAATGACGGGAACCTGGAAAAAGGAGTTGCTGTCAAGACGGTTAGCTTGTGGTTAGTGGCGGGTGAAAAGGTAGCAAAGACGTACGAGCTGTCCTGGATTCCGGCCAGGGCGTTGTACCAGGCGAGAAAGGCAGCGAGGAAGCCAAAGAGACCACCGGTCTTTTGAAGGGCGAGAGCGGCGGTGGCGTTGCCCATGTTGGTGGCCATCTGCTCGCTGGCGAGGAAAAGGAAAGCGAGGTCTAGTGTGAAGAACAATAGGAAAAGCGCGACTGTCGAGCGGAGGGTGCAAAGAACAAGGAGCGTGGTGAAGATGAACCAGCCGAAGAGGTAGAAGCCCAAAACGTTGGCGACCTGGGGCTTGGTGTATTCGTCTAGAACATGGAAACCGGGGGTGAGGATGATGGCGTAGGACAGCCAGAAACCACCGTAGGACGACAGGGCGGTAGCACCAAAGGTATTGCCCGTGGCCATTTCCCTGTGATGGGTGATTAGCAAGCTAGGATGCATAAAAAAGGCGCCGACTGCGCTTGGAGCGAGCTGGGGTCAAGCTCGCGGCCGAAGGAGCAGCGACAAGCGTCACAGGTCGACAGACGTACCACATGCCAGCGAGAAGCTGGACAAGACCGCCGTATCCGAAGGCCAGGGAGAGGACAATGTTGGGCGCGGCGGTGTCACGGGTGTGCATGTTCAGGGCAGAGAGGACAAAGGTGGTGAGGGCGAAAGCCGACAGGCCCAGCGGCGCAGGGTTGGCCAGCTTGCGGTGCTCGTACGGCTGCCAGTTTCCGACCTGCAGAGCGCCGCCAAAGGCCTGGGTGTCCTGGCCTTCGAGCATGGCCCGGTAGGTAGGGTGCTGGTAACGCAAGTGCTGGGCGGCACCGTTGGGCGCGACATCCTTTTCAGCAGCGCTGGTCACGGCGGCGTTGGGAGCAGACATGATGACGACGGCGTGGTAGAGGGACGGGTGTTTTTGGCGGGAACCGAGTAGGGGAGAGGTGTCGAGAAGAGGACGAGAAGATTGGCTGATCCTGGAAGCACCAACGAGTTTATGCCAGTCTGAACAGGTGAAGAAGCATGTTCGAAGGGGGTGGGGGAGAGCTCGCCTCTTATAATAAGGTTGCGTGCTATGATGTGAGGGGGAACCCCAGACGGACCGTCATCTATCTGGATATCCATTCGTCCATGGGCCGACCCCAACGGCAGACGGGCTCCAGAAAAAAAAAGAGAAAAAAAAAGAAAAAAGCAGGCACTGGGGCAAGCGCGCCGGAACGAGGAAGCAGCAGACAGTCCTGTGTACCAGGCCACCAGTAGTTTACCAGGACCAGTATGTACTCCGTACGGTCACGGCAAGACAAGCCCTGTCTGCATTATGGGGCCGACACAAAGCTACCCAGTAGGTGGAATGGCAATGGACCGAATGGCGCGGCTGGAGCTAAAAAGGGGGCGTGTGGTGATGCGGCGGCGGCGGCGTGCGTGCGGAAGCCGGGGGTGGGTGGGGGGTGAACTACTAATTATCGAGTCCACTAATCTGTATGCTGGAATAACTGGTACGTACAAGAGGATGAAGGAAAGAGACTGATGATGGGTTGTATCGCGGAATACAATTGCTGCTTTAATGCCAAGGGACAAGGCCCTGGGAGGGGTGAGCCAAAGCCACATGGCGGTTATGCTCAGGGCCGCGTCCAGTTATCCTGCATCGTGGATCGCGGAAGATGACGAGAGTAGAATGCAAGCAGCCGTTGCCGAACAATCGACTTTTACTCTCCCCTCTCAAGGTCCATGGCCGACGTGATGCCAATGGCGGCGAGTTTGATCACCATCACGACTACAATTGACGTATCCGTACGCGGGCTGTAGCTGATCTGGAACTTGAAAGTAGGAAAAAAAAAGAAAAAAAGCAAACTGCTTCAAAAACCTTGCGCGGAACGCCGAAGCCCAAAAAAATATCGGCCGCGGGTGGCAGAAGACCCCCGGGCCCGGCTTGCCAGGGTCCCCCCCTTGCAATACTCACTTAAAGGACCCAACGATGATCGTTTTTTATTTTGGAGCAGCACCACGGCGCTCCTGTCAGTCTGCTTGATGCTGGCCAAAGCCTCGCCCTTGCGCTGTGCCGAGTGAACAGTCCGGTCCTGTTGGAGCTTCGTTACGACTTTTGTAAGTCGAACCCACGCTGTTTGTTGCCAAACGGAACTTATTTGCTCACGGATAGAAGTATACTTTGTAGTACACGCTCGCTTCAGCGAAAATACGATATCGAGGTTTTTGGTGCGTTGTACGAATTACACTTGTTCAGTACACTACCTATCCTAGTCTTGTACGCCTACCAGTTGCGACAAGGATCATGGCTACACAGGATTCGTACTGGTCGGTAAACGAATAAAAGTAACAGACCCTGGCGCGTGCGGAACGAGCTTAATAATAGCTAATCCCACGGCAACCCGAACGGACGGGTCGTTGAGAAGCAATTTCGCCCTCCAGTGGCCTTTTTGTCCCCCGACGTTCGAACCCGGCCGATAGAATGAGTCGAGAGACTTCTGTGCGCCATTTCCGGACGCCACCGCCATCTGAACAAGAAGAAAATACACCAAATTTCTTGGCTCAACGCCTTTGCACGATCGCGGCTTGCCAAGGCCGTATCACAAATCAATTTCGGCCCTCTGCCGTGCCTTTTTTCTCTCGGCGCCCAGACACGGCGAGCAAGCTTCTTCCATGTCAAAATGGCCCGCGGAATTATTGACCAAAGAATGTTCATGCCGCAATTCCATCAGCGTTCTGCAGTCCCCCCCCCCTTGTTCGATTGCGGCTGTGGGCAGTAGCTCAATCAATGCCAGACCAAAAGGGCTCAAGACTGAGTTGAGAGCTGCACGTTTTGGCGTTCGAACGGCGAAGCGAAACACTTTCGGTTTCCTGCTGTCGTTTTAGCGAGTCTGGGGTACAACGAGGGGGAAGGCCAAAAAAAAAAGAATGATAATCTCGATAAATTGCTTTGCCTTGCTGACCCGGAAGAGCATTATACACCCATGCCCACGCTTTTTCTTGTCTGATATTTCGTAATAATAGAGGTCGGCGATGAGCGAGGACTCCTCCATGATTAAATGCGTGTCTCTGATTGCATCACCGGGTTGCAACTGCACGCACTCAAGACGGCAGGCCTCTTTGCAACACTGCAATCTTGACCGACGGCAGAGACAAAAAGAATGTCCGGGTCCTATCCCCGAGGCCGCCGTCTTGTCACTCGGATGACATGCTTTTGGATCTTGGGTACGGATACACGGAGACTAACACGGTTCAACAACACCACCAAGATCCTGTCCCTCCCCCGAGCCAACCCTCCGACCGCCACCTCCTCATTCGCCTTCTGCGGGGAAATCGAACTTGGCTTTCCACTCGTCATGCATTCACTATGGCGTTCCGCTAACGACGGCTAACGACCTGCTAACGATGGGCAGCTCGCCCGACTAAAACATGGTTGTCCCAACTAGCGGAATGGTGCTTTGCACTTGTTCTGTCGGGCGCTCTTCTGCCCGTGTCTAGCTTCCCTCTCCGCACTAACTCATTTCATCACTTCACGATCTAGGAAAATCAAATCATGGTTGCAGGGGGAAAACGTGGCTGCCCTGGGGACCGTCCCAAGGGCGCAGCTCAGAGCCCAAAACTGAAACCATTTCATGGCTCATTTTTTCCTTTTTTTTTTTCCCTTTCTTGTTTCTGAGTTTATCCAGGCTGTTGGCCGACTGCTTGAATTTCGCGTTGCCGAGCTTGCGACAAGAGCCGGGCTGCCGGGGGGTCATGCAGGAAGTGCAGGGCCTGGTGACCCCTGGAGCCCAGCTTTTGCCAAAAGAAGAAGAATATGCAGCGCTGCAAGGCAAGTGGAGTATGCACTTTCTGGCACCTGTTTTGCTTTCCTTTGCCAAGAACCAGAAAAAGAGGCCAAAGGTGAGTGGTATCGGGCCACCGATCGCCGGGTATGGTGGTGGTGGTAGGCAGAGTCAAGGTTTCAGCCAGCCGGAGCAGGGGATTGACTGGTTTTCCTCCACACCATGGCTTCTCGTGGCTCCATGGCACTTCGTAGTCGGACGAGCGGGCGGAGCTGGGTATAATAATTGAGATGCTGAGGCGCGCCGTTGAGCCCCCCGACCAAAAGGATCAACTGGGCCAACTCTGCTCTATCAGCCGAGCAACAAGGGCAGGCAGGGGAGACGGACCTCTGCTCCGCCAACTAGTTCGTTGTGGCCCAGCTGAGTCGGCCACCGTTACAGTCGCTTTCTGCATGCAGATTTTCATCGAGGGGCGGTCTGGCTGCAGACAAACCCTCGCAGCCATAACTTGTCACCACCACCAGATTTCGCGGCCAACCAGGGGACCATCGGCGGTGCATAACCAGAGCTGGCTGTTTCCCGTCCGTCGCAGCCGCGTCGTCCTGCGTCCGCACCACCCCAGTCGTGTTTCGCGGATTGTTCGTTCGTTCGGCCTTGTCCATCTCTCCGTTCTCAACACGTGGCTGCGCGTCGTCGAACCTTGCGGCACCGGCAGATCTGAAATCCAATATATTCGACCGAGTACGGAGCCCCGGAGGGGGGGGGGATGCGCGTTCAACTGCTCCATACTGGTTACAGTGCGGATACTCGAGTGGACAGTACAGTGGACAGTACAGTGGACAAAACGATGAGTCGCGGGGAGATTATCAGAGCTTGGCGCGCCCCAGGGAAAATCCAGATGACTTGCCGGAGCTGTCAGGCCAGGCAGGGAAACAGAAAGGCTCGTGACGGAGTTGAGTTGATTGTTAATTCCGCAGCCCCCCAGCTTCCAAGGTGGGGAAGTGGGAAGGGCGCTTCTGGTTCCGACTCACCATCCGTAGCTCAGTAACTACATGCAAGGACCTAATAGTATGCATGTATTCATTAATAACTAATAACTAGGTACACATCTGTTCTGTACTGGTATTTATTAGTATCCATAGTTACTGGTCAACCCTTTGCTGCTGTCTGTCTCGTGTGTTTTCTTCGCCGCCCCGTTCGGCCTAACTCGACTTGCCGGAACTTGTTGATACTATGCCACTATACAGACAGCCCTTGATTAGAATTGTATTAGCAAATACATATCCAATATAACATGCAGAGGTACCGTGCTGCTCGACAGCACCGCCTCGGACGGACCCCGAGTTGTAGTCTAAACTAACAATCCATGTACAGAACTCGACCCTAAATTAATAACCATCCTGTCGGTAATTGCGGCAAGGATGACAGACACTCACCGTCATTGCAGAAAAAGAATGGGCGCCGATCAAGCCGTTCATATCCCCGAGTCCGGAAAGTAACTATTGGCAGAAACACAACTGACCCGTGACCCTCTTCCCCAACTGCCCCCCTCCCTTTCTAGTTGCATTCCGCAACTAGTGCTTCATTTACAAATACTTTTGTCATGACCAATTGTTTACTCTCTCTAGCCACGGCCCAGCGGCACGGCATAATTCCATCACAATCGTTTTAGTAACTGGGGAAGACGGCGGGGCGTGCCTGTAGAGCCAACTAGTGCCCCCGGAACTTTGAAGCAACCAATGTCGCGGCCGTCAGCCATGTCTTTGGCTCGAATGATTACTTAGGGTGGTCCAAATGGTTTGGTGGAAGCACCGGTTTTTACCCATTTCAACCTTCCATTCATCCGAACGAACACTTGTCTGCGCATCACCACGCTACCCCGGCTTCACCCCAGAGACTGTGCGCCACTGGCCCATCAACTTTGAGGAAAACTCTAATAACATTCCGACAAAGACAATTATGACTCGTGCTCGTACGGATACATTCAAGTCATATGCCTGACGGGCAACCATGCCGTCAATCGTGGTTGATATGAACAGCCTGCCATGGAAAATCTCGAGCTGTCGTATCGTGCAGTTTTCTGTCTCAAGCTTCAACGTTCCCGAAATGAAGGACTAGGTGATTAATTTCTTCATCTCGAGCCTGGCTCTTCGCCATCACTAGTTTCCGGTGCGAGCGTTCCCGATACTATTATTTGGGCAGTCGCAGTGTCAAGGTCAGACACTTGTCATTGAAGCACCCAGAGATTTGATTGAAACCTCTCACCGGCCTCGGGATTTTCTTCTTGGCAAGCTTGCGTCTGGATAGATCTTGTGCCACTAGCCGACCACTGCCAGAACGATCATATATCTGGTTCCATTCTATCTAATTTTCTAGTAACTTGGCATCCTAGTTGCCTTCCCAACGAGGATTAACGATGCGCCACAGGCAAGCTTGGAAAATAGGGGGACAGAATAAATCTCCTGAATAAGTAACCTCATTATTTGAATGTTTATGATACAGATAATGTTCTCTACGAGTTAAGAACCATCAGATATCTGGTGGCCTGCGATGAGCGAGAGGCTGCTTCGCCAGTGAACATGCCATGATAAGATTCTACCAATTTCTCCCCAATACCATTATTTTTCCATTACCATCTCCTAAATGATGAAGCTTCGTCCAAGGTGTATGGTCCACTAAGTCCGATGCTAGCAAGTTCTAATGAATACAACCCGTAGCTCGTCGCCGATGAAATTGATCGACAATTGCAATCGGACGGCGACTAGTTTAGAGCCAACAATTCAGATAACGTTCGATACTTTGGTTGGCCTCGATTTCGATCGTCGCTGGTATAAATTGATATTGCCCAGGTACCACCGCAGTAGTCCGCTGTATCCCCTTGGCATGCCGTCGAGCAAGCTGTCGCTGGGAGAAGCTGAATATTTTCTGCAATCGAGTTCCCGCACCAGCACTCTCGGCCATCTTCTGTACCTGCAGTGGTAAATCCGTTCACTCTGCAGTATTCCATACATTTTTTGTTGGAAACATTTCCCTGAAAGGTGCCCTTCAGCCCTCCCCCTTGAACTACTCTCGCCGGCCCATCACTGAAACAACCCAGGTATCTCCAGCTTCGAGGGCTTGAAGAGTATGCATTTGTTCCAGGTATTTTGTAATATCTTCCATGATACTCACCAGGATTCTGACTGGGCTTCCCACCTTGCTCCGAGTATTTGGGTATCGTGTCGGCAGTTGTTGTAGGCTCCGTTGACTGACGCGATTGTCCTGTGGTACGTTCCATTGTCAGCAATGTTGGATTGGGAGGGGTCTTTTTTTTGTTTACCATAGCTTGATAGCCCCCCTTCTGGTCTTTCTGGTTCACCATTGTTGCCTAGAGGGGTAGAGTATGCCGGGGCCACATTGTCCGGACATGAGCAAACAGGACACGCTGCAATTGGCGTAACAGCAGGAGGGTCAGAGTACTCATTGGTAGAGAAAGGCACTGATGATTGATAAGTTACAGAAATGAACGCTGTCAGAATTAATCTTACATGATATAGTTGAATAAGCAGGAGGCAGCGTTGAGGTGCAGCTTGTCGTTTGCTGTGGCTGGCTGTAGGGTTGACCTGATTGCGCAGGTGTATCTGTGACAGAGCTCAATGTGCTCTTTTCGTACTTTGGGGGCAAATTAGATGATGAAAGTGAGTAGCTGTATCCGCCGGTCGGTGACAAGGTCGTTATACTCCAGTCCATCACGCTGGTCGTCCTCTCTGGCATGTAACTTTGGGGGTCTTGCGGTGCTGCCGAAGGTAACCATGAGCCCGCACAATCACAAGGAATGACGATCTCGTATGATATGCCTGAAATCTGTTTTGAAACCGCACAAAGCGGAAGAGCGAGATGATCCGCAGCGGCGCACATCAGTCCAGCCACCTGGTTCAGGACATCGTAAAGCTCCGTGCTGGCCAAATATATCTTGGAATTGATAATCTCACCCACGAATACTCCCCCATGCCAAATTATATTTGCCATAATACCATCAATATTCTGAGTGTCAGCTATGCGAGCCGGTTGAAGGTGCTTTCCTAGCGCTGCGGCAATAGCTGGCAGAATCAGTGGCAGTATATCTGCAGCCGAAACTGAGGAATATTCCGCAATGCTAGGAATCATGGATGTAATCCCCATACTGTCAACTGGAAGTGCGATGAGGATTGTGTCGATTAGTCTTGCGCCAGCGCCGGAGTCAATGACACAGACTTGTCCAACAAGGTCGGAAAGCATACTGACGAGAGACGGCTGTCCCGCCCAAATGACAGAGTCTTGGATATATCCGTTGTTCCCGCGTGCCTCTGGCCCTCTCCTCTCGATATTAACTTCATTGTGCAACAATTCACCGTTGGCTATGGCCTGTTGAAACGCCACAGACAACGCCGCCAATGGATCGACAGCGCCAGCAGTCGGTGAAGGTGTCATTGTCGTTTGTCCGACGTGAAAATTTGACATTACGCCAGTAAGGCCACCGAGTAAATCGACCGGTAATTGGAGGGCACCGACGGCGAGGGAACCGCCGTTTGTTGAAGCTGATGTAATTGTCGGTTGGTATCGATCAAGTGGTTGAAGGTGCCGCAGATCACGCTCGTACCCCGGGTTCTTAGACTGTTAGATATCATAGTGTCATCATAATTCGTTTGTATCATACCTCTAACTCGTCTTTAGGGGTCTCTCCGTCCTCCAGTCCGCGTTTTGCCAGAGCAGTCTCCTCAACCTCAGTCCACATGCCAACGAGGAGTGTGGTGCATAGCATGCCAATCACTAGGATGGAGAGGATACCGAGCGCAATACCACGGTGGCAAAGAGTGCGCGGGCAGAGTTGTGACCATCTCCGGCCCGCCTTGTAATAGAGCGGCAGTGTCATGGCAAAGTTCTTTTGAGTTGGTGTATAAGATACGATCCAAGAATTGCTCCAAAATCGATCCCAAAAAAAGCGTAATTTGTCTGAAGTGTTGTGAAAGTCAAGTCAGAATCAGGATCTCGAGGTCAGTGGCGGCAGTTGATAGTAACGTGGGCCGCAAGCACCCTTCCTTGCTCCTGCCCGGTACGGGTGGTCTGGCAACTTCCTCACAACACCATCATCGCCCATACCTTGAACGACTGGAGGGAGGGTACGTCGAAGGAGCACATTTGCGCGTGACCTTGAAATTTCTGCCAAAATTCACTATATCTTCAATGTATTCTTGAGCTGTCCAACTGTGTAGATAGGTCATCAATCTCTAATTAGTATTGCCACCGTCTTGTTCGTCTTTATTTACTCGATTCCTCTTTGCCCCATCTAGCATCTTCTTTACCCTCTTCCCATGTATTTTCAACGTAGGCAATCTCTTTCTTGACCTTTTCGATAAGCTCTTTATCCCCAGTATTTTTTTCGATGTTATCACTGTGACATGGTTAGCGGCGAGAATATTTGATCCGTCCATAGGTCCAGGTCCAACCTTATTTTAATCGCCGGTCGTCCTTGAGCTGAACTGAGCTTTATGACAATATTTAGCGGTAGGGACTTTGTGCCGGTCTTTTTGTGGGTGAAATCGTTTGTCAGGAAAGTCCCAACACCAAATCTGGGGAGGAATCCGTGCTCTTCCGCAGCCTTCTTGTACTCTAGGCATTTTTCCACGTCTAGAGAGTCCGAAAACACGATGACCTTCTCCTTAATGTCTTGCGAATCGTAGTACTTGCGCAGGAGTCTGACATATTCTTGCGGATCGCCGGAGTCCTGTCTAATGCCAGTGAAAAGCTCGGCATATGTCTTGCGGGAACCATCCTCTTTGCAAAGCGTGGCTTCGGGTACACCCCCTTCCGTAGTACGCGCAGGCTGGCTGAAGGCGTTCAAAAATTCGGGTGTTCCGAAAGTGTCGGTAAGAGCTATGGATAAGTTTGTACCAAAGCACCCAACCCAGTGTCTCAGGGCTTCCTCTGTAGCAGTCTTGTAGTCGTTGAAAATGGCCGCGGTTCCCATGAACCATTCGTGTGCGACTGTTCCGACGGGGGGGATATTGAAGCGCATGGCAAGATGCACGTTACTAGTACCGGAGAGTTCGCCGCGGTAGCCTTTGAGGGCCGCTTCCTTGGACGCCTTCACCAGGCCGCGGAATACTAGAGCTTGGGTGTGATAATCACGGCGACGTCGTGTGCCGAACTCTGACAGAATGCAACCCGATTCTAGTAGTTTCATGCCCTTTTCAAAGGCTTTTTGCTCTTGGCCCTCATAGTCCCAGTCTGTGTCCATGAAACGGAAGTAGGCCTCGGATGTCAGGGCCAGCAAGGGAATTTCGTAGAGTATTGTATCTGACCAAGTACCGGCAATGCTCACATGTACGTCACCGAGGTCGTTTTCGCCGCCCGTGTCTATCCCAGTAGCCTGGAATGTGATAGATACCTGCTCTCTCGGCCGGAGCCTGAATTCCTTGAGGAATGTCAGGTAGTCGGCACTTAGGTACTTGCAATGCTGCTCGAGAAACTTGTGTTCTTCGTCCGAGAGAGAAATGTTGCCGAGTTCTACGTATTATGAGTCTGGATGATCTATTGTGTAGGATGTATGCTTGATCTTACTGGTGATTTGCTCCTGTAGCCACATGTAGCCAGCTCTAGACAGCCTCTTTTCGGGCGTACGATTGGTGAAGGCGTAGGTCACAGGCACATCCTTGAAGTATTTGAATACGGCGCATTGCATAGTAAGTTTATACAGATCGGTATCCAAAAAGGATATGACGCCTTCTGGGAAAGGCGAGGAGCTGTTAAAATCCATGTCGGCGAGTGTTGGCGTTAATAGCTCGCTCGGTCTCCGATATAGGCGTGACGTCGGGGGTCGCGGGAGGGGGAGCGCAGGTCGTTCAAGCTGCGCAGTGTCGCTTAAGATAGAATAAAGCGCACGAGGGCAACGAGTATAGTTGACAATGGGCTCGGCGGAATTTGAGCTTCGAAAGAAAGTATGTTCATGGTGAATACTGAACGAGTCGGCGGGGCGCTGATGAATTTGGAGTCGGCTGTCACGAAAATGAGCCCCGCCAAATGGCTGTTACATGTTTTGGTCAGCCACAAGATCTTGAGTCATGAGACCTTGAGACCCGTGGAAGAACTTACGCCAGTACAAATCAGTCATTGTAACAGTATTGAATTTGTTTTTTTATCAGAATTCAATTATTATTGGAAGGCTAATCGGCAAGCATTGGTCATCAAAACTCGCAGAAGCTGCTGCGACAGCGGTCAACACAGCGCATGATGATGTTTGGCAGCAATTGTGATCTTGCCGAGTAAGACCCTTCCCTTTCCATCTCCAAGATGAATTGATTTATATCTAATTCTTTGACTCGACCATTCGCAACCACGTCATGAGCCGCGGGCACAAGGTCGCAGCGGGGTCCTATGTACATGGGCGCTAACCAGGGCCAAGAGCCAGCGGACCCCCAGAAAAAATTCGAGGCTATAGATTAGATAAGGCAGGATATTTTTTTTCCCTTCAACAAGCTCCAGCATCTTGTTGCGATACACACTCTTTGCACATCGTAGCCTGCGCTGCTGCGAACCAGTGACGGCGACAATGACATCTATCGACATCCACCGCTGTCGGTTTGTGCCGTATCAGCCATCCGCGATCAATGCTGTTGCATTTTCCCATCCGAAAACTAGAGACAGCAAACGTGCTGCCATCGCTCGACTCGCAGTTGGCAGAGCCAATGGCGACATTGAAATCTGGAATGCTGCCGCCGGGATCTGGCACCAGGAGCTTGTTATCCGAGGCGGCAAGGATCGCAGCATCGATGGTCTTGTCTGGGTCAATGATCCGGACCAGGATCTCGGCGAGGGACGCATCTTAATCGGCAAGTCTCGATTGTTCAGCATCGGCTACACCTCGACCGTTACCGAATGGGACCTCGAGACGGGAAAGCCCAAACAACATGCCAGTGGCCAGCATGGTGATATCTGGTGCATTGCAGCCCAGCCCTCGCAGCTCGACGACCGAACAACATCCGTCAGCGACTCGCAGAGCTCCAACAAGCTCGTCGCCGGCACCATCGATGGTGAGCTGGTCATGTACTCACTTGAGGATGGTGATCTTCGCTTTCAAAGAGTTCTCGTCAAGTCGCCCACAAAAAAGGCCAAGATGGTCAGCATCACCTTCCAGTCCCGCAAAGTCGTTATTGTCGGCTGCTCCGACAGCACTATACGAGCTTACAATATCGCCAAAGGCCACATGCTGCGCCGCATGACACTTGGATCCGACCTCGTGGGCGGCTCAAAAGATGTCATTGTATGGTCTGTCAAATGCTTACCCAACGGCAACATTGTCTCTGGCGACTCCACTGGCCAAGTTTGCATCTGGGACGGCAAAACCTACACCCAGACGCAAAGGCTGCAGACTCATAAGCAAGATGTCCTTAGTCTTGCTATTAGTTCAGACGGCAGCACGATTATTAGCGGTGGCATGGATAGAAGAACTGTGCTCTACAAGCAGAACTCCGGGGCTGGTCAGCGCTGGGGCAAAGTTTGGGGTCGCAGATTCCACGAACATGACGTTAAGGCTATGGCTACATTCGAGCACGCTCGCACAAGTGTTGTTGTTTCTGGAGGGCCCGATTCAAATCTCGTCGTTGTTCCACTCAAGGAGATGGGCCGTGAACATCACAGAATTGTCAGTGGTCTTCCCCAACAGCCGCCTCTTGTCAGTGCCAGCAAAGCTCGCTTCATGGTGAGTTGGTGGGATCGTGAGATTCACTTGTGGCTGCTGCAGCATCCTGCTTCCGACCTCGTCAAGCTCAATGGTGACAGCGATCTCGATGTTGACCAAAATCGAAAACTACTCAAAACAATCGTCGTCAAGGGAGACTCCAACATCTCCTCGGCTAGTATCAACGCCGACGGCACCTTACTCATTGCTTCGACGTCCACAGATGTCAAAGCCTTTGCACTGGAACATTCCAACCCCACAAAACCCGCTGATGTTACCCTTTCCTCTATCGAACTGCCCAAACAGATTACCAAGCTCGGTGCCAGCAAGGTGCAAATATCGCCAGATGGATCCTGGCTTTGTTTCGTGCAGGACGGTTCCAGCGTCGTCATCGCCAGCATTTCATCCGAGTCTAATAGCCACACGATTTCTTCCTCGCGTCATCTTCGCCGACTACACCGCTCAGTCCCCAAGTATATCCTAAACGGTGGCTTAGGCTCCTATGAAAGAAACGTTACCCACATTGCTTTCAGCCCAGATTCTAAGCTTATTGCAGCTGCTGACCTGGCTGGATACATTGATACTTGGGTGCTGCACGCTGCGGGACATGACACAGTCAATGGTCATGCGAATGGAGAGGAAGCCGACGACGCGTCAGCCTCTGACTCTGATTCATCAGATGATGATGCCGAAAATACCGGTTCCAGTGAAGTCGGGCGATGGGTTCGCAATCCTAACGCCAAGCTAATACCCAAGCTACCTGCAACCCCATCCGTCCTCGCATTCTCGGATAATATCCCTGGGCAGGAAGGAACGGAGGACTATACTCTGGCAGCAGTGACATCGTCGTGGAATGTCCTCACATTTAATGTCCTACAAGGATCTTTGACCCAATGGTCCCGCCGCAATCCCCGTATGACTCTTCCTGGCCCCGTTCAAGATTTGTTAGACTTGGCCAAAGGTACTTTCTGGCAAGGGTCTAGGCTTTGGGTTTACGGTGTCTCTTTTCTGTTCATGCTTGACATGAGCCAGGACCTGCCGGTTCCAGGCAAGGATACGAGTAACCAGCTCATCCAACAAGGTACAAAGCGCAAGCGAACAAACATTACCAGCGGCGCTGGTAGTCGGATGGAGAACGAGGGTTTGAAGCCGCACCAGATACACAAACATGCAGCCAATAAGTGGGAGGATGTTGATGTCGACGGCCCTAGCCCTAGCGGCGAATTGGACAACGAAAGCGACGACGACATGATCGATGCTGCAGACAACGAGCTTACGCAACTTCGCAGCGCCACGGCCGGCGGCGAAGTCAAATCAGCAGGCGCAGAAAATGAAAATGGCCGGAAGCAGTGGTGGATTACATACAAATATCGTCCTGTACTGGGTGTTGTTTCTTTCGGTGGCCAAGAGGACTCGCTGGAGGTGGCCCTGGTTGAGCGCCCAACTTGGGAGATAGAAATGCAAGATAGCTACTATGCGGGCGCAGAGTGGGAGCGAAGATAGTGCGATGGCTGTGCTTTGGTTAAAAGTGTGAAAATAACGACTAGATGGATGGTTATGTCAGGATACATCTACATGGTCACCACGTGGCAAGGAATGGTAATGTCAGTGCAGGGGACTATCGCATTATAAATACAAGAACTGTACAATGAACTACACATTTTGGAATGCAATACATGGCAATTCGAAGAAGATGAGGGGTTGCAAATGTGTATGAAGCTGCAGTGTTCCGCTATGCACCTCGCCAGAACAACATCAACAAGGCTAGGGGCTTACAGTCTCGGCTTAATATCGCAGGCCTTCGTCTTGGCACCGGCATCTATGTTGAGCACATGCAGTTTACTCAAATTTCGCCAGTCTACGGGGAATCAGAGCGACGAGGGACAGCTCAAAAGGGAGCAAGCCATCTCGCATTCGAGGCGCTAATTTTCAAGCTCTGCCACGTAATGAGTCGAGTTGTGTTCCACGGCGTGCATTCGCATGTGGTTGACGCCCACCCATGAAATTAAGTAAGTATATGTCCGTCAGGGTAAAATACAGTTTGGATACAAAATACGGTTCCGAGAGGCCCAACGCGCGTCCCGAGGCTCGACCCGCTGTGCATCACGCGCAGTGCAACGTTTTTCTGGGTCTTTTTTCTTCTAAGGATCATATGAGTAGATTCATGCAGGAGACTCTAATGGCGGAGATTTACGTATGCATCACAGCAACTTGGGCGTAAGTGGCACCTCTCGGCTGGCCGCCTGGTCGCCTGGCCGCCTGACAAGTTGCGAGAGGCGTCATGGTATATATGTGCACATGAGATTGGGCATGGATGCCAGAAAAATGTGCACCGGCTTCTATGCTGGAAAGGTTAACGGCATGCCAACGGAGAAGGAAATTATGGTCACGAGCGAAAATTTAGAGTCGTGTGTGATAAGCAGGTGCCGGGCCGGTTGTGGCCAAAAGGACGCATCAGCTTCACCTCCCTCCTGCATCGGTCAATAAGCAAGGCTCTAATAGGACGCCCACGCCAGAAGGTTGCCGCGACGCCCACGGTTGGCGGTGAGGGGTTCAGAAGAGCGCCGCTTGCCTATGAGATTGTGCGTTCCAGTCATCACTCATCATACCAAGATGGGCAGGCCTAGAACAGCTGCAGACGCAAGATGGGAGGAAGCTAGCTCGATAGGCGTTGGGAATCTAAGAGGGAGCGGCGCTACAAGAGTTATAGTATTTGCAAAATAAGCAAGTATGCGCTGACCTGGTGGGACATTGAGTTCATGGCGGACGCCTCCAAGGCAACGCAAGGAGTATGGGAAGAGATCTGGCTGTCGGGTTTGAGATGACGCGGCCCTGCACAAGCTTATTGGGGTGGTTCCCGAACGCACGGGTCCGAAACGGCAAGCCGGAAGGCGGCCGACGCACGCGCGAGAAGTCCAAAGCCTTACCAAGCAGACGGAGTTTGAAAGAGGGCGAGATGAGATAGAGTTAAGGGGGAACCTGGGCAGATGTGCCAACTTGGCTCACCTCCAACGGATCGTCTCAGTCGCAGAGTAACGACACGGAGGTGAATGGGCCTAGCGCGAAGAGGGTTCGGTGTTGGATAAGTGTTCAAGGGGACGCAGATGCATCGATGGGGCCGGTGCCAGACTGCAGCCCGGCAAATATTGAATTTGGCCATTGAATTGTGCAGCCATGCTGGATGGAGCGCATTGCGTGTTTGTTGTGGGTTGGCTTGTTGAGAGCGATTTGTCAGTGGACTGACGAGGGAGGGAGTAGCTATGAAAACGAGTCTTCAAAGATACCATCATCGGGCTCAAGGTCTGAGAAAAAAACGGCTCTTGTCCAATTCGATGGTTTAACCGCAGTCCGCGGGGGTTCAGGGTTGACAGGTAGCCATTGGGATGGGAACGACGATCTGTGGTAAGGAGGGGGGAATCCCTACCAGAACCTCCACAGCCTTTGTACACTTGAAGCAGTCCTTCTCGGTTTGCAGTAAGCAGAGAAGCAGCATCAGGTTTGCAGTGGCGGGGCTGTCGTCATTTGGTTGTTGTCGTCGCCACTCGCCACAGTTGCTAGTTGAAGCGATCAACGAGACAGTATTAAAACATACAGTGCAGAGGGATATTTGCACTGTGGTGATGTGGGCGTTCAGCAGGTGGCAAGTGGGATAACTACAGTGCGTATTACAGAATACCTAGAGAGAGACCCCTACTAAGGGCCATGCACCGCCACAGATAAAACCTGAGTTGAAAAAGGCGGCCCGGAGTCTTGTACTGTAGTTGGCGCAGGATGTTTGCGTGAGGGCCAGGCTGAGAGTCATTGGCTGGTGATGGCACGTAGGCCACAAACACCTGCAAAGCTGGATGGATGGATGGGTCTGGTTGGAAGGGTTTGGCTGGTGGTGTCAATCAATTGCCTCGTCATCGTCCTGGACCAACCGAGTCGGCAACGCCACCGGCGGCGAGAAGGTACCAGTACCCGCTTCAAGGGGGCGGTGCTAAATCTGAAAAAACATGGAGGGTGGGTATATTTTGTACATGCACGCAGGCAAGAAAGGACTTTTATGTGAGGTATCGTGTGGTGGTGAGGGGCTGCCTCCCAGCCTGGTAATAGTATCTATCTTACTGGCACCGACGTAGGGCTGCCTGTAGAGAAGCCGGTGGCCCCGGCGCGCAAGGCAAAAGAAGCCAGAAGATGAAAATATCACAGAAATGAAATTTCAATGAGGGCACACGATTCGCATTGCATTCTCTTCAGTTATCCGTCGTCGTTGCATCTGCGTCCTACAGGCAGGCCGGCCGCGAAGTACCTGTACTTTGAGGCTGCGTAGGCCTGGCCCAGTTCGACCCACTGTGCAGGATTTGATAGGCGGTCATTGGCTAGCCGCCAACAGCTGACGCGTAAACTCGCAGCGATGGCAAGCAGAAGACGCACACGCCTTCTCCCGAGACAATCCAGCCCAGTCCCAGTCCCCAGTTCTTCTCCCCAAGTCCCCTTCTAAGTCGTTCCCCGGCACCGCCAGCGCCCAGTCAGGTTCAGCCCGGCTGCTTTTCAACCCTCGTCTTCCTACATGAGCCACCAGTCCTCTCTTCATCCAACAAACGCATCGTCGAGTGGACAATATCACTTTTGCGAAAGAGCGCTCGTCTGCCCTCGTTTCTGCATTCCCTCGACAGATACACGACGCCAACTACCACGTACCAAAGTTTGGCGATCCACCCGCCTTTGTCTCGTCCTCCAAGTCGTGGCCCTTGCGATTCCAGCCTGGTCCGTGGCGAACGCGCAGGCGTACGTAGTGCCTGGCTGACGACTACTCTTTACGCCTATCGGATTCGACTAGCCAACTCCGACGACTACTCCTCATAACAGCATCGTCACCTGTGGACGACAACGCTCGCTTCTTTTCCCTTCATATTCTCCCTCACCGTCCGACACATCGACTCGCCTCCTTTCCTGTCTTCAATCAACATCCTTGAACAAGCATGGCGGGCAGAAGCGATCCCTTCAGCCCGGCCCCGGCTGATGGCTCTTATGGTGAAGAATGGGCCCACGATTTACGCATCCGGTTCGAGTCTCTCCTCCGCGACAAGCGCATGAATGATTTGCGCTCCAACTCTCGACACCAGACTCCGAGCGCCTTTGATCGAGCATCCAGCGTCGGCCTCGATACGCCCATGAGCGACCTTTCGATGGCTTCCCACACTCCTGGTACGCCGCCTTCGTACTCATCCATCAGACATCTGCCCATCATCCCTTCGGCACCAACTGCTGGAGACCGCGAGTCCCAGAAATTCCGCAACCTCCTCATCAGCCTATCGCTCACTCCCACGAAATACGAGAATCCTGGTCTGCTCGATGAGGCGCTTCAGATCATCCCCCTCGATCGCATCTACGGTGAGGCTGAAGAGGAGACCCAGGTCCTCCAGGCCGAGGCCGAGAGTATGGGCGATGGTCGCAAGCCTGAATGGGGCTACCAGGACTGTGTCATCCGCGCTCTTCTTCGATGGTTCAAGCGTTCCTTCTTCACATGGGTCAATAACCCACCCTGCCCTGTCTGTCTGTCTCCAACAGTTGCCCAGGGCATGACGGCACCTACTCCTGAGGAGAGTGCCTGCGGTGCGCTGCGAGTCGAACTGTACCGGTGCTCTGCTCAAAACTGCGGCGCCTACGAACGATTCCCGCGATACGGTGACGTCTGGCGACTGCTTCAGACCCGACGCGGCCGTGTTGGCGAATGGGCCAACTGCTTCAGCATGCTGTGCCGGGCCGTCGGTGGTCGTGTTCGCTGGATCTGGAACGCCGAAGACCATGTCTGGACAGAGGTGTACTCGGAGCACCAACGCAGATGGGTCCACGTCGATGCCTGCGAGGAGGCCTGGGATAATCCGCGCCTCTATGCTGACGGCTGGGGCAAGAAGATGTCCTACTGCGTCGCCTTTTCCACTGACGGCGCCACGGATGTCACGAGACGTTATGTCCGCAAAAATGAAAACGCCAGCGAGCGCAACCGATGTCCCGAAGAGGTCATGCTCTATATCATGCAAGAAATCAAGACGATTCGCCGCCAGAACATGAACAAGGATCAGCGTTTTCGTCTTGAAAAGGAAGACCAGATGGAAGGCGAGGAGCTGCGCGGCTTTGTCGTTGCCTCGATTGCCCAAGCCGTCACCGACCTTGTCCCTGGCGCCAGCCCTTCAGCCGGGCTCAGGGCACAGGGTACCCATCACGGCCAAGACACAAAGCTGCCTGCAGAGCAGCCCAGTCACCAATCTGGCCCATCGGACTGGGTCATGACGCAACCAGACGTCGGCCCACGATACCAACCACGGGATCCCAGCCATCGACGTCACCTGCCATAAAGACAGGCGCCAGTGTATACAAATACCGGCGACGCTTGTGGTAATGAGTTGTGGCGGGCTCAAACATAATCTTCTTGCACATATACAGTACACACCAACCGGATTCGCGGCACAATATGCCCTTAATGATGACATCTTCCGGTATTAATATATTTACAGCGACCATGATGTACGCGGTCTCCCCACACGTCACGTTGAAGACAACGGACTCGAACACACTATTTCTTTACGTTGCATCCAAGTCAGACAAAAGCCGTCTTTGCTTGCATAGATTCTGACATCTTTCCTGGCCCACAAGCTTGGGCAGGATGCTTGTACTTTATTCAAATTCATTTCCTTGGTCTGGGTTAGCAGGACGAGTTGGGGTCCAATCTGTGATGAGGATGTCGCATCTTTCATTTCCGTCTTATTTGTTTTGTTCCTTGTCGCGCCTTGGGGTCTGGGCTGAGCTACAAAACAAGCTCTCTGGCGTTGAGGTTCTTTTTGACTGCATGGATAAGCGACGCGGCATTATGCTGGTTCTTGTATGAGGATACATGGCACCAGTAGCTGGCTGGATGGGCCATTGAAGATAGTTACTTATTTATAAGACAACAATTGACATGCGGAGCGCGCGCTTGTCCCTAAAGAATTGATGCCCATATATTCGTGCTATGTGTGAAATTCGGGTTGCTTTTATTAAGACGATGGAATAAGAAATGAAGAAGTTTGGCATGACCAGGTTCGTGGCTGGGTGTGCTTGTGTCGAGGTCGTGTTTACATGATGCATGAGCGCGTGTCACCAGCGGAATCAAAAAACTTGGCAATGATACCAGAGGTAGTCCAGCAGAAAAGTCATACACTTTGTTTTTATTCCGTCTTCTCATTGCCTTTTTCAATTGCGGCGAATCAATATTCTATTTTGAATACTGTCTGTCTCGGAAAAGTACAGATACCTCCCCCCCCCTGGCCTCTCTCCTCAGTCTCCTCCTCCATCACACTCACCTCGCCGTCATGAGTACCAGCACCACGCCGCGCGGCCACAAACGGACGCGGTCCGACAGCTCAGTAGAGATCATCGCCGTGCGGAGCGTCAGCAAGAAGAAGAAGCAGCAGCAGCAGGCGACCCCGCCCCCGCCAGAGGAGAAGCGCCTGCGCGTCTTCCGACACGCGCCGCCGCACAAATTCGACGCCATCTGGGAGCGCGCCACAACAGAGCGCTTCTTTGTGCTCAAACGACAGCGGTTTGACGACGCGGAAAGTGGCTGTCCGGAAGAGGACTTTGAGCTGGCGGGCACCACGGGCAACGTGTACACGATCCGCATCGCGCGCCAGCCGGTGTGTAACTGCCCGTGGGCGCTCAAGGGGAACCAGTGCAAGCACACCGTATACGTGCGTTTCTTTTCCCCGTCTTCTTTCCCTCGCTGCGGCGCGCTGCCTTTCTTTTCTTCCTCTTTAACCAAATACTCGTTGCTTATTGCCCTTGTCCCATTAGATTCTACACCGGGTCCTCAAGGCCCCCTATCATCTCACGTACCAGCTCGCGCTCCTCAGCAGCGAGCTGCGGCACATCTACGACAAGCTCCCGCAGCCCTCTGCCGACGCCGACGACGGCAAGAAGCGCAAGGCAATCGAGGGCGAGTGCGCCATCTGCTACATGGACCTGGAGCAGAAAGACGACCAGAACATTGTCTGGTGCCGCGCGGCGTGCGGGCAGAACCTGCACAAGGTGTGCTTCGACACGTGGGCGCGCACGTGCACCGCCCGCGACGTGACGTGCCCGCTGTGCCGCAGCCCCTGGGAGGCGAAGCAGAACACGGACGCGGCGGCAGTGGTGGTGGACACGGATGCGGCGGTCGAGGGCGAGGACGGCTATCTCAACGTCGCGAGCCAGCTGGGCATCAGCCAATACAGAGGTACGTCTGATTTTTGTGCGGTGGGCTTGATGGCGAGGGTTAACTAGTACTGACACGTTTATCCTGGATAGATACGAGTTGGTATCCCTCATCGCGCTGGATTGACCGCATGGAAGCGAGGATGGAGAATTATAACCGAAGGCGACGACGGTATTATTATTGAACAGGGGTGGCCGACGTCCATTCCTGCCTGTTTTATATATGCCTGATCAACCTATATAATCGACCAAATTTACGAAACAGTACAGTATATCACCTTGTTTATTCTCAGGCTTCCAGGCGATGCCGCACAGGGCGATTATGTCTCAAACTCCCACACCCACACGTCAATGGCGAAGTGCCTGCTGCTCAAGGTTACGAGCACCAGGTTTCACCACAGTCGAAGATGTCCAGAGGCTGATAGTATACCTCGAACGTCTTATGACAACAACGGCTAGAATACTTCACCAGGCATTCAAGGGGAAAATCCCGTACTTCTGTGTCCGCTCCGCAGATTCATGTTCGGCGTCGAGTTCGGCGGTTCGGCGGCCCACTTGTCGCCGAGGCGCCGGGCACAGCCCACACATGCCGCAAACAGGCTTGATTGTCTCTTTCTCATGATTCAAGATGAAGTTCCTCCATTGTACGTAGCTAGGTGCTCGGCTCCTCGCCCATTTCCTTGAGCTCTTTGCGCCCCATGGCGATGAGATCGTCGTTGTCGAGCGTGTCCTTGTTGAAGCCGTGCACGGCCGCGCTGACAGCAGCAGCGCCAATCTCCCGGATATCGATGAGCGGGAGCCCAATGATGCTGGCGGTGGCATTGGCCAGCATGCCCGTGACAAATCCCATCCTCTCAGGCGACATAACCAGACCAAGGCGAAGGAGGCACGTCTCCATGATGCCACCAGATTCCTTAGTGGCGTCGAGCAGCCGGGTTTCGATGCGGCCCTTGTTTTCCATGTTAATGGGCGAAGAGGAAGAAGAAGAAGGAAGCACGTACCCGCATGAGTGTGTAGTCGCCGAGAATCCAGGGCTTCTTGGTCTGGTCCCGCTCTGCTTTCGCGCCGCTGGCGTAGACGAAGCGCAAGGGCTTGTTGCCGCCGCCTTGCGGCCGGGGCAGCTGCTGCAGCACGCGGAAGCCCTCCATCACGTAGTCGACGCAGACGTTTTGGACGACCTCCCAGTCCATCGTCTTGGACGCCGTCGGCGTAATAGCCAGAAGCCTGGTGAAAAAAATGGTCAGCGTGTTAATGGAGGGCCGGCCCCAGGACGGGGAGAGAGAGGCGCGCAAACATACCAAATACAGGCGTCGGCGCCGGAGAGCTGGCTCTTGACGTCGTCGGGGTAGTGGGCAAAGTCGGGCAGGGTCACCGACTGGAATTTGTCGAGCGCCGGGTCGCCGGCGGGGATGCTCGTGGGCGGCGGCGTGGGACGCCGGCCGAGAGCGACGACGGAGGTGATGGAGCGGTGGGAGAGGGCCTGCCGGATGACTTCGGTGCCGATGAGGCCCGTGGCGCCGACGACGATGAGCTTCATCCTTGTAGAGGTTTGTGTTTTGAGTATTGTTTTTTTAAAAGATGTATCCGGATGGGAGACATCGAGTTTGTTCTATGCTAGATCGGCGCAGCCGGAGTTAAGGAGAGTTCCGGGCGCGGACGGCACTACTTGTTTTGATGCAAGGCTGGAGTCACCTGTAGGCGACAGGAGGATACTAATAGAAAAGTACCGTGTCTCAGAATAGATGATTCATCCGTCTCTGCTCCCTTGTCCGCTAAGGCTCTTAGCCCTTTCTGTCAGTGTTGATTGCACCTTGCTCGTAGCTTTCAGTCCCTCCATCTTGGTTCTCATGCTTAAACATTATTTTGCATCATTCTCTACAAGATCTGTAGTGAAGATCTTGGATAGTCATCCTCTCCATCTTGATTATCCTGTTTAAACACTCTTTTGCATCATGAACAAGGTTATTGGTCGAGAGCTTGAATAGTTGATTCAATCCCAGCACTAACTAACTACCTATAGACCACTTGTGCGAACTAGTACTACCACCACTTTGCAGTGCACTCGCGAAAGGCGTTGGATCCGCAATGAATCTCCCCCAGACCGAGATGGAAAGAGTACCAATCATCCATAAACGTCACCGTCAGGTTGCTGGCGGCATAACCAGCCAGCGTGGCCTCCTTCAGGATATCCTTGCCGTCAATGACGGGCCCCCAAGGGTTGGGCGCCACGTAGTGCGTCGGACTGAAGAGCACGCCGTTGACCGTCGAAGGGTAGATTGCAAAGACTTGGAACGAGGTCTCGTACGCCGTCAGCGACTCGTCCTCCTTGTCCACGTCGGGGAAGACCTTGATCGGCTGGTACGTGCGCTTGCCTTCCATGGTCTCGTTGTAGAAGAGACCCGGGATGTACAGAATCTCCGAGTCGGCAAGACCGATTTCGCGCTTCACACTCTCCACGTTCTTGGCGATTTGTCGGCCGACGTACTGCTGCACGCGTGCGAAATCGGGCAGGTCGAGCAGGGCGTTGATGGTCAGGTTGGGCAAGGGCCCGTTGCCGTGGGTTCCGAGCTTGTCGTCAGGCATCACCGGTCGCGAGACGGCCTTGACACCTCCGTGTCCCTCGCTCTGGGCCTTTTGCAGAATCTCGAGAGCCTGGACGGGGTCGTGGACGGCCATGACCCAGCCTCGCTCCGACGGCGCGGGGAGAAACTGCATAAATTCGTCGACGTGACCAATGTACAGCCACGACGTATCAACATTGACCATTGGCTGCGCCTCTTGTGCGTCCAAAAACTCCGCAATGAGCGGCCGGCTCCCGTAGCGTGATCCCATGATGGTGCGCCCAACAGGGTAGGAGTTGCCTTGATGCTCGTAAGGCGGCACAGCTTCCAGGTTTCCAGTCGCGTCTTTTCCAACGTCTTCACCCTCCTCCTGTGGCAGGAACTGCACTGCTCCAACAGTGTCTGATCTGAACTCGGAGAAGGCAACTTCTCCTGCCTGGTCGGGTTTAGCTGCTCGGATGACTACCCGAAGAGTCTTTGGCCCGGACGGTCCTGGGATGCTCATGTACCCAAACTCGAAATGGTCCTGCACCCACACATCGGTTCCTGTTATGATTCGCAGAGGTTTCTGAATGCCCGAGCTTCGAGAGATGTCGCCCATCTCCTTGACAAATGTCTGCTGCGGACCGGGCTGCCGTGGTGCTCCCACCACAATTTCGGTCGCACTCTGGAGGTGGTGATGGGTGAGGATTGGAGCGACGCGCAGGGCGACCACATCTTGGGCCTTGTCTGCTCCGTCGCGCACAGAGAATTGCACCTGCGCTCGGCCGTCCCAGACGCCCGGTCGGCGTACGTCCCGGGCATCAATTCCGAGGCTCAAGCCGCTTCGGAGCTCGTCGGCGGAGAAGGTGTGGTTGCTGCTGACAAAACGCCAGTCACAGCCCACCTTTTGGAAGATGCGAACGTTTTTGCTTGCAGCATCGCCAAGGACAGTAACAGAGCCAGAGGCAGAGTCGCTCACGCTGATCAATGGAAGGGTAGCAAGGGGGGCAAGGTATTTAGGGTTGCGCTGCTCGGTACCAGAAGCATCGTGGCACTGGTCCAAGTCATTCTTGGACTCTCGTGAATCGGACGATACGTTTGCGTGGATAAGACTAGAGCAACGCCGGCCGCTATCTCCAATATTGGCAAGAAAGAGCGCACCGCGCTCTTCGCTCCACGTCTCTCTACCAACGGTATCAGAATCACCGATGAGGTCGATCTGGCCGTCGCGGTTGGTGTCAGCCAGTATGATTGGCTGTAAAGCTCGAGCAGCGCCTGCTAAGCCTAGATCTCTGTTTAGTTCAAGAGTAGATACGCCAGTTTGTTTCATGGCTCAGTCCTACCTAGAAGGAGCAGGCTTGTCGCACGTAGTGCTTCCCGCATGTTGAGAGAGAGTAGGGGATTTCGACAGAGGATGTAAGCACAGATGAGTGTGTAGTCTCTCGGGGCATTAAATCAGAAGCGTTTATCCTGTGCCTACCCTTATATACTTTCCTCGTGCCGTCCATCGCTGAGCCCCTCAAGTTGGCCGAAGGGTCGGCGTCAGGAGCTTTCAAAGCAATATCTTGGCCTTCTCGTATTCAAACCTTGTTTCACTGCATTTCTGCCTTTTTTCAACCAATCGCGACTGAATAACTATGGGCGAATCCCTGGTCAGTGGCTACACAGGTACGTCCCGCGCTGGGTCTGATCCATGTAAAACCCACGGCCTATAATAAGGTTAACGATGAGCTGCCTATACGGGTAATTGTGGAAAATTACTCGTCTCGATAAGATTATTGCATAAATATGGACACGTAGATGGATCGCTCTTCTTCTTTTTTGGACAGAATCACCCGTCGACCCAGGTCTTATTGTCTCTGCCGCAAAACGATGTGAACCCACCAGCTTGTAGTATCACGTCGCGAGGGTACAGCTGTCGATCTCACAACAATACCGAACGCTGCTTGCCTTGATTTGATTGTAGTTAATGGAATTCCCTTTCATCATATTTTTCTTGGCGAATTTATGTCATCTATGCTATTTTGACCAGAGCAGGGCTACCCGTGCGCCTGACGAAGCCAGCCTGTTTCAAGCTTTGATGTATGAAAGTGACAAATTATGTTAAGTCCTCTTATAATAGCTGGGAAGAAGCTATTCGTAAACATTGTTTTCTAGGCAGCATCGTTTCTCGAAACAACGGCGCTAGATGGGGCGACTCCATGAATATGCATTGTGATCATGTAAGGACTCGGAATCGTTTCCTATCTCGCTCTTATGACATGATTCATTCCGCATTTAAACTCGATCTATCGATTCTAACGTCACTGGTGCCAGTTGCTATCCACACGGTCTTAATGGTGTTCCTCAAGAATTGAAAAGTAAAGGCCGCGCTTTGCCGCCGATCTGGCTGAGTGGGCGAGTGGATAAAATGATAGTACGAGGCCGCGCGGCCGCGCGACTGCACTGCCGGAAGAAATTAGAGGGAGTTGGGGGGCTTGAAACATGAGAGACTTTAAAGGCCTAACCTTTTGTGTTTAGCTATGGGTCATAGTTGAAAGAGCCCGCGCGATGCCCTCTCGGGAATGAGTTAAATGGGAGACGTTTTTCGCCGGTCTGTTTGTCTGTGCTCTTCACTGGTGAACCATCTCATACATCTGGCTTGATGCCTGCGTACCGCCACCGCCAAAATCTCACGACAGATCTCCAATTCAAAGCGGTATATCTTTTATGGATAGATGTCAAAAGTCTCATAGCATTCAGTTCGGGGAATAAGGGCGGATCCCATCTGCGACATCATCTGACTAGAGCCAGGAACGGTACAACTCTATAGTTAATGAAGATGAAAAGCTGTGTTAATGGGCCCTTCTCTCTGTCACAATACATTAAGTAATCCTTTTCGCAGGAAAGGATGGAGAGCATTACGCGTCCTATATAAGTCGGGACTTGTTCAACCCTGCTCCGGGCCTCAGAATACGAGGTTCCACTTGGGTAGTTGATGAGAGACGGGGGCTCATAACTAAATATCTGAACACATATGTGGGGTGTATTATATACGTTTCGCGAATAAACCTGATGAGGGTAAAATTAACTTTATCTGTAGACAACGGCAAAAGCATGAGGAAGGAGGCTTGGGGGCCGACTTCACCGTCCTCCCTACGCTACCCCCAAGAGCTAGGGAACTGCTCACAACTTGTCCTCATAGGCAAGCAACACAATGTAGGAATACAAGCGCGGACCGAGGGTCCCTTGCGGTCCTCCTGGGTAGAGCTTCATCAAGTAACTCAGAATGAGACGCTCGGGTCCAGCAGCAAGTCTAGCCCAGTAGGTTCTCGAACAAATTTCCAACACTAAAGCTAGAAGTAGAGTTGAACGCTCCTACTTTCTTTCGACAATGAATAGTTCTATCCGATTATTGCAACCACGTGAAACACCCAGCGTACCGGCTTGGCGATGTGGTGGCAAACAGACAGAGCGGGCACTAACACGCTACCAAGTTGATGCGTCAGGCGCTCACGAGAAAAGTGTCGTAGATGGCGGCTTGGCAAAAATAGGTTTGAATTAAACACCGTTTAAGCTTAAAACAGAAGAGGCCATTTTGAAGCGCTCTATATATCAACCTATTTTGTTTGGGTTTTTGTCTTCGGCCCTCGACACGTCGCGTGTGGTCTGTGGGGCCACTTTACGCGGGTGGCCGCTGGAGTGTCGCGTTAAGGTCGGTCCCAGCCAGCCTCTTCATTCTACGGCGCATACTCCCGACTTGCCGCCCCCTTCCATCATCATCAACATTTGCCTTTTTCCAATCTACTACGAATTACTCTTCACGATACTCACTAGAATCTATTTCGATATTCAATTGTTACACGCCGCTGTGCAAGGCTCGCGCCATCACTCTCCACGCAACACATCAAACACGCGACACATACCTCGACTACCATACAAAAATGACACTCAAGCGCAAGAGATCGTCCTCGGAGCTCCCGTCTTCGCCACTCTCCATCTCTTCCGCCTTTAGCTCGCCACCCAGCAATGGCCCATCTCCATCCATGAACCTTTTTACCTCTCGCATGGGGCTCATCAACCCGTGCCATCTCAACAGCCGCACCCTCAAGCGCTTCCGCAACAACAGGCCCTCCCAAGAAGATATTCATCGTAAGTATCCTACTACTGTGTGATAGCATCTACCACTAGCCAGAATTGCTTTCATGTGTGTCACATGTACTAACACTTAACTCTAGAGCGCACGCTACAACTATTATATACCGCACAGCAGCCACAATACCCGGATCCGCCGTCGCCGTCTCCCAACGTCGAAGCTCCTCCTGAGGTAGAACCGCTCCAGTCGAGTCACGACAACAATCAGCAGTCGCTGCATAGATTCTGGAATATAAAGTCGCAACCGACAGCAGCCCCGGATACCACCATTGAGCCGATGCACATGGACGAATCTTGACATGGTCCATCGCGCGGCTCCAACTCATCCATCTCGCCGGCTAAGGTCCCGTGTAACGGCAGGAAGCCACTTCTTGGTAGTGGCTGCTCAGGGCGCACAACCAAATCCAGGATGTACACTTCGCTGGCCGGTGTGCACTTAAGCCCTGATGATATGCGTCCATGGTCGGGAATTAATACAAGCCGGAACGATGGCAGAAGCTCACCTATTGGGGTGTTTCAGTCTGGCTTGCCTGCTACGACAATACGTTGTCACACGATTCAATTCAATACAGAACATTATATAAATAGGCCAATCATGAGCCGCTAATAAAGATGAAAATATGATCACTTCACCATGCCAGGCAATGCGACTTGTTGAGATGTGTCTTTCAGCTCGGGTGTGCGGCGCTACGTACATCCAGCTTGAAGCCAATCGATCAGAGTTGGCACGGGAGCTTTTGGCTGAGGACATGACCTCAGGTACCTAAAGGTTGGTTGAGTAGCCTATAAAGACTGAATATCTCTGTTATTATTACACTAAAGGCATTCTTCAAGAGTTATTGAAGTGTATATGAATATAGAAAACAAAACTACCTACTCCCAATATATAATATGTATTTCTTCCTAGAAAAAATGTTCTTATTAAAATCTTCATTATCTATCTTTTAAATAGTAAATGTATGGAATATCTGAAATAGGTACTAAGAAGGTACCTTATACTCTATAGGGTGGGAGCAGATATTAGAAGTATCGGGGTTATGCCAGTACCAAGAAGCGCTTGTTAGCACTGCAGATTACTCATCGTACATTAGATGTCATGCGGGCGTTGAGCAAAAGAGCAAAAGCTCCCCAACGGTCGCTAGACACCAAAAACGGCTTGTCAATTTAACAGCTACTCGTCAATATGGGTGACTCCGAATCGCCATCTAACCAGGGCGATGATTTTCAGAAAAATGACGTGTCCACTGTACCGGATGGTCTGAGACCCAACGGTGAAGGAGGCACCGACCAAGGGCAACTGCGTGAGGCTGGTAATGGCGCCGAAAGCGAGATGCCAAATAACTTAACCAATCAGCCGGGTGCAGTTGCCGAGCAAGAAAAACCTGTATTCCTTACGGTCCGGCAGCGTATTGATAAGAGACGCAAGGAGCTGGGACTACCACCAATCCCGCGAGTTCCAGACCGGTCTGACGAGCTGGAAGAAGGTGAAGCCACTCCGCCTCCACCCGAGATGAAGCGTCTCTAAATTGAATAGGTGATGTGATGCTATACTCCGGTATAACGCGTCATGTTATACGACGAGCCAACAATGTTGCCGTCAAGTATGGAAGTGACATGATTCGTTGTGAAATTGCCACCCTTCAGTTCGCCAAGGACGCTGGAATTCCGGTTCCAGATGTGTACGGTTTCGGCAAACGTTCGGGTGAGACATATATCGAGATGGAGTATATTGAAGGGAATACACTGGAAGATGTATGGGAATCATTGAGCCATGAAACACGAATTGACATGGCACGCCAATTGGGCCGTCTTGTCAAGATCATGCGTGCCCTGCCGCCTCCTCCAAACTTCATTGGCGGCTTCGCACTCGATGAGCTGAGGGACTTCCGGCACAACGACGTCTTTGTCCGCCCGGCCTGCCGCAACGAGGAAGAATTCAACGCCTATCTGACCGAGGAGCCTCAAATACCGGCGAGTGTCAAGCGGGCATTCTTGCGCGGCATCGGGACTGCCCACAAGATTGTCTTTTCGCACTGCGATCTGGCACCGAGAAACATTATGGTGCGCGACAACCGCATTGTGGCGTTGATTGACTGGGAGGCCGCAGGCTGGTACCCCGAGTACTGGGAGTACGTCAAGTTTCTGCACGTGGGTGGCAGAGACCGCGAGTGGAGAACATTTGTCGATGAGGTCTTCCCGGAGCCGTACGATACAGAGATACTTTTGTATACGGGCTTACTGCACTATCAGGACTCTTTTGACAGCAGAAGACGAGCTGCGTGGGACGAGAAGACAAATACATTTAAGCTATGTACTGAGATTGAGGGAAATGGGGAAAAGGACGGGGGAAAGGAGGGCAAGAAACCTGATGGGGGCAACGAAGGCAATGGAGATGCGTAAGAGAAGATAACGATCACAGCCAGATTGAAGAGACGTCGCCATGCCACTGGATGGTACGTAACAATTGGTATTTACTGGAAACCCAACGTTGTGCAGGTGCAGGTCTATGTTACACCCTAATTCTCGATATCGGAGTGGCAAAGAAACAAAAAAAAAACGAACACAATACTTATAAAACCCGGCGGCGATAACAAAAACAGAAAGCGCCTACGCAGCAGCTTCGTGAACAATGTCGACCATGCCGTCAATACCTCTGGTCACCTCCACTGCAGTGATGTAACCTGCAGCTTCGAGAGCTTGCAACGCCCTGCCGGTCCAGTTCTGACAGCTGGAATCGTCGTCTTCCAGGTTGTCACCCACGTTGTTGATGATCTTGACGCTCTCCATAATTTGTTTCAACTGCATCGGCGTGATGGAGATGTTGCCCAAGCTGACCTTGCCGACAATGTTGATGCTCTTCATGGCATCATACTCATCCAGCATTTCCAGCTTCCAGGCTTGGTTAACCTTTTTGACATGATAGGTAATGTGTGGCTTCCCCTCCGGTGCTTGGAAGAAGAGGGCAATGTGCCGGGTCCAGTGCTTGTCCGGATCGCCAAAGTAGACCATAAGCCAGAGCTTGAACTCTTGGGCAGGGGGCATTGTTTCGGTAGAATAGTGTCTTGTTGGGCTTTTTAATAGGAAAGTGATAAAGTGTACAATGTTGAGATGTTTGGTTTGTTCTCTTACAGCACCCGTCCATTCAAGGGTCTTTATACACCGGACGTCCCTGTGGCCAGACTACCAACCGCACCGCCTTTCTCCAATCATCATGCTGGCTCCTACAGCGAGTATGGGCCAGCTTTGGGCGCGCGTGATGATACGTTCCCTTGTCTTTTCTCGCGCCACCATGGCCGGTGAAGCGGTCGCATATGCAAGCTTCAACCAATGCGGGCTAAGCGCCGAAGCTAACGGGGCCATCTCAAATTCCCAGAGCGAGCCATTTTAGCCAGAGCCCCAATATACCATCAGCTCGATGCCATATATAGATTGAATTATACGTGAATTGGAAATATTGCATCTGCGGCCATGTACTGCGCCTCATCAGCTATCCCGGGCCCCATCTGAAAGCGGTTTCCATTCGTCAAGGCTTGTTCGCAACATCACTGGCAGCACGCAGGGACAAGTTTGAGACATTAATGATTATTTGTAAAGTGATCTAGCTAAGTATGGAATACAAGGGGACTCTGGCCTCTAACCGCGGCGGCGAGTGGTAGGGCTCTTCTTGGTAGGAGTGGCCGAAGATTTGGCCTTGGCGGGGGCAGCATTGACGGGGGTAGCCCTACGCTTACCCTTGGCCTTTTCTGAGGGAGCATTCCAGTAGTATACCATCTGGGCGGCGAGGATGGCGTTGAGGACAAAGCCAGAGACAAAGCCGTAAAGAATGAGCTTGTCGTCGACCTCCTGGAGGGTGGTGAAAATTCGGGAGAGCGAGCCGGCGAGGTAGTTGAAGACCTAGCAAGATAGAGGTTAGCAACGCGATTTATACAGGCGATATGTGACGCGCCGGGCACGTACAGTGAATGCGCTGAGCTGGCCAGTGCCGCCCTGCTGGGCAATGGCAAGGATCTGGGGAAGCTTGCTGGCAACGCCGAGGACGCCAGCGCCAGCCTGGAGGTAGCTGAGGAGCTTCAAGTCGAGGAGACCATCGGTAAAGAGGGCGCCGCCGGCAGCGGCGAGGACGGCGACAAGGACAGCGGCGAGGGCAGCGCGATTGCTGTAGTTGAGAAGGAGGACGGAGATGACGACGTTCTGGCCAAGGATAAGGGCGGTCTCGCCGTAGGTGCTAAAGGGAAAGCCGTTGCGGAAATTGTAGGCGAGGGTGATGAGATAGGCCGTCGTCTCGAGGAGGTAGGAAAGGAAGGAGACGCCGTCGGCGGAGCGGGAGGCGACGAGCTTGAGGATCTGGGGCACCTTGACGATGGAAGAGGCGCCGATGATGCCGATGCCAAGGCCCTTGGAGACGGCGAGCTTGATGCACTCGGTGTTTTCAAGGTCAATGTCGAGGAGGATGGCCTTGTAGCACTGGTCGCCGATGATGGAGATGCCGAGGTCGCGGATCGGGCCGGGGAGGTTGTGGGTGATGGGCTGGAGGGCTGAGCGAAGCGCGTCCATGGTGACGGGTTTTGGCGAGTGGCGTGGATTACAAGGTGTAATTGACAAGGAAAATATGAAGGAAGAGAAGATGGGGATGATGAACGAGTGGCGTGATTCGCGACGGAAGGAGGGTAGTGCGAAAGCTGTCCCTTTTTTTTTTAAGAAACCATCTGGGGTCGGCAAGCTTCTGGTGGTGGGCAGTTTTGGACAAGTCGCCTGTTGCTTTTTGGCGACGAAAGAGGGGCGGCGCATCGCTCACTCTGGCATGTGTGATGTGTGACGCGTTGGCTGGCCCCAGGTATTAACTGACCTACCCTACCTACCCTGTAGTTGCGCAAAGTAGGCGCCGCGTTCTCCCGAAGGATGTGGCTGTTTGTCGCGAGGCTTGTCGAGCTGCATGGAAGGATTGTGACGCATCTTGCTGGTTCCATCGAACCACTCTGGGCACCATACAGGTTGACTGGGATTCTCAGCGCGCGGCGAGCCACACAGTCATGGCGTCTGGTGACTTGGGCGGTATGCCCAGCACGCTCACTGGCACTGCTTACAGTTGCCTGTTGGAATGGGTGGGCCGTCCGTGGCTGGCTACGTCAAGGCGCCGTTACGCTTGTACGAATATTACTAGTGCTAGTGCTTGCTAGTTTGCTAGTTAGCTAGACCTTGGTGACCTTGGTCAAAGATGATGGCCTGTCAACCTGTCAAGTCGCGAGGCGTACATACATACCAACAGCCAGAAGTATCTATGGGTGGGCTCCCTCCAAAGGCCCACGGGGAGGGAAACAGCCGGGTTGACAAATTATGACCGTGGGTTATAGTGGTGGCTGTGTCAGGATCCGAGATGGTGTGATGTTTCTTTGCATCCGAGTGAAACAAATATGAAGAGGATGGATGATAATATTCACGGTACGAATTACTATCGGAAAGTAAGCGGCGCGGGTTTTTGTAGACTCTCCGTTTATTAGTGCTGGGATGTCCTTGACGGGTGCTCCGAAATGGGTTACAGGGGATGCTTCTAGGACCCATTCGCGGGAGCAACCGCTGAAGCGCTTCCCGACAGCCTCCTCCCCTTTGTCAGGTGAGCAGGTAGCAGGCAGCAGGCACCAGGCTTGGTCAACTTGGCTCATGTCATGCTTGGATGCTCTGTGCTCTGCTCTGGCTCATGATGCGCTGGCAAGCCTGAGGCCTGCCATGCATGCTGCAGACTCTCCAACAAAAAGGCCCAGCCAGCCCCAGAAACCCGGGTCCGCATGCAACCCTCTATCGCTCTCTTCTCGTCTCTTCTAACTACAAATTACCATTTTATATATCCCCAACACCACCAAGTCTCACCAAAGAGCCGGATCCACCAAGGCTTCTTCTTCGCCCTACCTGAGCTATTAGGCGCGAATCCCCCACTACCGCTAACTCACCACCTCCTCCACCCTCTCCGCAATCCCATCCTCCGTCTTCTGCGACGTCGTCGTCCAACCCACCGCACCATATCGCCATTCACACAGACACCATGGCCACGCCTGGCGCGACCCCCGGGTCTGCGGTCCAATACTGCTACATGTTCGAGGGCGATAAACGCCCGACCAAGCAGCTCGACGCACTCCTCAGAGCCATTGCCATGCACATCGTAAGTCAGCAGACACCCACCCCACTCACCGCCAGTCTTTGCCCGTACCTCGCAACAGACAAGGCGACACGATATACACAGCATAATAACAACTATTTCGCAGATACGCAAGATTGGCGATCGGAATGAACCACAGCTCACCCCGAAAAAGCTCGCCGCCTTTTACCAGACTGTCGGCGGCGACTATGATTGTACGTGCCCCCCCACCGTCGTACCCTGCATATCTTCAACCACTCACCAGGTCCTCTCTTTAGCCATATTCATCGCGATGCCCAACTCCTCCATATCATATATATGGCAAGTTACCGGGTGTCAGCACACCCTGTTACCCACCGACAACGACTTTGCGCCCCCGTCTATACCCGCCTTGACCCCGCGTGGCTTTTCCCGTTGGGAGTCTGTCGAAATCCTACTCGGCCCCGAGGAACACGTCCCGTTTTTGCAGTTTGCCGTCAAGAATTGGAACTTGCGACATCCAGAAACTGGCGAGTGCTTCCCCACAGATTTACCCGCCGATGTATTCCCCTCCGAGGCCGATGAGGAAGTCGATCTGTGGCACAAGGCTTGTGGCGAGAGGTTGACGCGCGAGGCCGCTGGTCGACCAGTTCGCCCAACCAGGCACGCCAAACACGAGCAGGAACCCGAACCTGCCAATGCCGAATTCTCGCAAAATCACACCAGAAACCATTCACAAGGCGGCACGCCGCGCCATCGGCAAAACGACGCCGACTACTTTGGCAGGTCATTCAGCTACGTTAATGCCCCCTCCAGTGGCCGCCCGCCCAAACATGGCCATTCTAGCCGCTCCCCTGAGAAGCGGTCGCGAAGCAACCGCAGCTTCAACGACAGAGTAAGACGGCGAAGCTTTCCCGACCTTGCTGCCTCACCCAGGGATGATGAACCAGAGCCGCGCTATGCCCACGACGAAGCTTATCTGGATTCAAAGGAAGCGCGCCGCCCGGCAACGGGTAGACGGCATAGTCATCCCCGCCATTACTCCTCTGACGAGGACATGGAGCCCGAGCCGGTGATTCCTAGGAGCAGGCGACGGCAAGGGGTTTCACCCCCTGGAATACGCCGCTTCAGCCCACCAGAATCAGGCCATGGCAGTGGATCAAGCTCGTCGCGCACCCATCGAGCAGAGAGCGATCTGAAAAAGCGTGTTGGACCTAGCCCACTTGGATCTCTGCGAAGCAAGCTCACCGAAACCGTGTCGAGCTTCTTACCGAATGGTCGCACGTCGCGACCAAATTCCAGGAACCAAGGTAGCAACGAGCATCTTCGCCAACGAAGGAGCCGCGAACAAGTTCGACCTACTCGCCTGAATCGCAGTCACTCGGACCTGGACTCGGACAACGACTCAGACATGGGACCCTTGGACGATATGTCGAGACGGCGCAGGCGGCCCGAGGAGCGGGACCGCGATAGGTATCGCGACGGCGGCCGTTTCCGGGAGGAGGACAGGGAGGATGAAAGGGACTCTGGCATGTATCGTGACCGCCAGCAAAACCGTCGAGCGGATGTCTACCGGCGTACCAGCAGCCACGCAGATGTGGACAGACGGAGAGAGCAGGACAACTGGGATCTCCGTGATCGAGAGCGCCTCAAAAAATGGGATAAGGAGCGGAGATCATCTCCCGAGGAGACCCTCGATATACCCCCTCTAAACGGGCAGTTCTTTTCGAGACGGCATCCCGAGCCAGCTTATAGCTGAGACGCACATGATATAACGACAGCAACGCCAATGATATACAATGGAATGGACACACTAGTTTGGCTTGCGTAAGAACAGCGAGACTTCAATTCATGAACGCATTTCCCCACTTCAATTGAATGACTTTTACCGCGAGATGCATTGTAAAGCGTTATGAAAGATTGCGAAGGCATGCAAATCGAGGAAACCGCCCTGTCGGTCAAGCTGTAGCGGAGCTGTGGGCAGCCGGTCTGACCAACAGACGGCAGTTTAAGGCGACGCCGGCCTGCAGGTGCATCATCTTCAAACTAAATACCCTCGCCATATGTCACCCGAATGAGCTAAAAGGGCCATGTATCTGTCACGAGAGCAACACGTAAAAGACTGGAGACATCAAATCTAGCCTGTGGGAGCAAGGGGTACCACGTTTGTTCTCGTATGCGCACGCCACACGTCAGGGCCGAACCCGGACGATCGGAACTTGTGCATAAAAGGTGAAGAATAAGTTCAAAAAGAGCGAAGAAAGTAACTATTTTCTGACTACATGCGCTAGAAGCGCCAGTCTCTTGTTAGACCCGTTCTGCCGGTGACAAGGCTCATGGGGAGGCTCAGCTTGCCAGCCCTTGGTCGTTGGCTCCAATCCCGGTCTCCGGCCGGGTTAGTAGATGTAAGCTTCCGCTCCAAGCCGCCGTGAGGGTGAGATTGAAACAAGACGGCTAAATGGGAAAATGAACGCCGAAGGAGCTGAAGATGAAAGCCCTTTTCTTAGAGCCTGCAGTGATGCAGTCTGCGTTGTTCATTTACATCATCGGGGTTGGGACGAACACAGTGGCTTCTGACATGAGTCCTAGAATCGCAGATGATAAGTGCGTTGCAACGCGTTGATGGAATTTCAAGGAAGATCAGGCAATATGAGCGTCGTCGCTATTCCATCCGTAGAGGCGCCTCAAGCCCGGACCTCAGGAGCGGAACATGCACATCCGCTACCGAGCTGACAGGGCTAGCTTTCGATAGAATGGGTTTACTTTGTTCTGAAGAACGCCATTCATCAGAAATGAGCTGCATTCCGGAGAGCTACGGGGGGGTAGAAGGGAGCTTCGCACCCACCAAGGTCCAGGAAAGCCGTCTGTACGGGCTTGTGGGCTCTTCGGCGTCGCCGACCATGATGGGCAGCGCCAGTCAGCAAAATAAATAAAGAGACGGGGGTGAAGGGAACATGGGGATGGTTTGACACTCGTGATTCGTCGCGCATCTTGCTCTCTGCCAAGGAGAGTTCTCGGTGTGCCTCTTGCGGCAGTGGCGCCCATCGGCAGTCGGGAATGATGTTGAAGGAGAGAAAGGCAGACTATGCTTATTTAGGTCAAGATACGCAAAAGAGAATCTCAAGCGGCATGCACCAGACAATGAAGAAATGATGTGACTGTGGTCAAGTGGATGCAGGATGGACGTAGACATTCAGGAAATAGATGATTGGTGGCGCCAGAAACGAACAGGTACACTATTTCACTGCTAGCATACCTGAAAGACAAGACAAAGATAGCCTGGTAGTTGTTCGTAGTTGAAAAACGGTCAACAAGCCACCACTAGATGGCCAAAATCGGCCGATTGCAAAGGGGGTTTCCCGTGCGGCGATGTGGTAACCTTATTGGGAAAGGAAAGAGATCTGCCCTCGGAGCCGAAATCGTGGCCCTTCTCCGCCATGGCTCTTCCCTAGTTGGTGCGGGTTGAGCGAGACGCGGAACTCTCTCCGTCCCGGATTCATACATGCTTCTTCGTTCTGCAGCTACTACTTGTATAATACCGTATAGACAAATGGGCATAGACAGAGTAGTATAGCCCCAGAAGATGCAACGAGATCCAATGTGAGACGCTGCACGTGGAATAGCCCAGCAACGTGGCAACACTCTCAGAAAAAAGGGTTGCCCCAGGTTACTTTCGGCATCGTAGGACCTGTCGGTGCATGTGATGAAGATAAAATCTGCTCCATAGAGGACCAATGATGGGAAGGGGAGGAGGGGCACCGAGGCAGCAATCAAGATGGAACGAGTTGTGGCTACAGCTTTTCAGGGATGAATAGACGACATGTCGAAATGAATGGTAATGCCGTAACTAACTAATAGTTGATTCCATCGCAAAACGGCCCTTGTCAGACAAGCCGGCGGGGGTGATAAAACACTGCAACGGCAACACCATAGGTAGGTACCGAGCAGTGCTTACTCTCACATCTGTGACACCCCTGCCTGAGTTCAAAATGCGCTACTGTACGATATTGCGCTGCAGCTTCTTGGTGTTCTTTTCCTCCGACTAGCGAGGCAACAGTCTTTTACTGCCTGCGCGTGAGGCTTACTACGGAGCACGGTAGCATCGGCGGCCGTCCGTATTTGGTCGCGGATGGGGAAGGAGGAGGAGGGGCAGTAGTTATCCGCACCGGAACGGGAAAATGGAGTTGAGAGACGGGAGCAGCGAGGAAGGGAAAGGGAAAGGAAACAAAAAGACGAAGAAGAAAAAAAAGCAGGGACGAAGGAAGAGAGTTTTGGGGCGTTTGGGGCCTGGCCTGGCCCGCAAAATGGACGTGCCATGAGACGAGGAGAGCGGGGGACGTCCGGGCCACGTGTGGTACCGAAAGTACTTTTCTGGCCGGGGCGCCTCTCTCTCCTTCATTAGCAGCCAAAAAGCTTGTTTCATGGGTGGCAAGAAGAGAAGTTTGGGGGGGGGGGGGAGAGAAACTAAACAATCCGGCTGTCTTGTTTCTGAATGGCTGGCTTTTGTGACGATTTCCGAGCAAGACATGTGTGCAAGGCGCACGCACGGCATGTCTGAGATGCAGCCCGTCCTTTGTTTGCCCTTTTCTATCCCGATCTTGTGCGCAATTCATACCCGAAATAGGCGGCAACGCAGGGCCCATCAGCAGCACCCGTCTGTCTGTCTCTTCAGAGCCACTCTCGTCACCTCGTGTCAGCTTACCACCCGCGGTGATGATGACTGGCTGGGGATTGGAATCCACGGGCTTCCATCTCACAGCAATATGCCCAATGATTTGCAGTCTTGTCTTTGGGATTTGCAGTCTTCATGCCTATAGTTTAGTAGCTCCAAAAAATTACATCTACGACTTACAAACCGTCCACTCTGTCTCACTCGTGTTACTCTTTCTCTGAGCAAACCGCATCGAGTCGCGTCGCGCTAGAACCAATTGCTAGTATAGTTAGTGGTTTTGGGGGGGGGGGGCTGAGCTATCCGGGGCGTTGTCGCAGCAATACTTTAGTCCGAGGACTCTGGCCCTCCTTCTTCTGGGGCTCTTTGGCCTTTTCCCATGTAACAGGCAGACGGTACTCGCGCCGCCGCACAGTCACACAGTCCGCGCGGGGAGGCTGATCAGTTCATTTCTTGGGCCAAGTCAAAGCAGCTCGGGCAGCCACCCGGAGAGAATCTTCAGCAAGGTTTTGTTGGCTCAGGGGAAAGAAAAGCCACGGCTTGCCACTTCATTGCCTTGCCTGTATCGACGTTACCTCGGTGCCCCAAGGTGCAGGTCGTCTGCATGGACATCTGGTCAATCGCATGTCAGTGTCTGGTACTCCGTTAGTCTTTAGTCTTTAGTCTTGACTAGTTACAAGGGCCAGTAGAAGCGAGGGAACTGAAAGCGTGAAGCGTGAGACGCGACCAGGGCCATGGCCATTTGTCCACATAGATCGAACCCATGTGCGTCCATACTAAAACACTGGGGACAAGTCGACTTCCTACCTTAGTACCTAATAAGGTAGGTATTCATTGGGTTGCATCAGCATGTCCCTGCCTATCGTTACTACTACTCCGCTCCTTCTACTGTAACTAGGTACAGGTAGTCAACCCTACTGCAGTCAGCCAGACCATCCCCTGCCTTGAACAACCCTGGAAAGGTCTCCCATTCCTTTATTTCTTGCCTATATCATTACCATCCGCCTTGCTCTCCAGCTTCGTCTGGCCCATCATTCGTCGCTCCCTTTCAACTCTATCCTGTCTTTCTCCTCAACCGTCACATCGCAACTCAACAAACATTAATACCAAAACAACAAACCTCCCGCTCTGCAGCACGCCAGTCGACATCCCCCCCTTCCCCTTGACGACGAGTTGGCGACTGCCGACCGACCACGGAACAAAACCGCTCACCTCGACCAAAAGGAACAACAACGACAACACACAACAACCGCCAAGATGATGGGCCGTCCGACTGAAGAGATCGTCTACGATCAGCTCTTCCCCCGCCCCAAGATGTCGGACCCCCAAAACTTCCAGTCCTTCCTCCAGCGCTCCCTCATCCCCGAGGTCCGCCAGGAGACGCACGCCTTTTACGGACACATCGAGACCCCCGAGGCCAAGTACCCGGGCCTCGACTACGCCCACCCGACGCATCGCATGCGTCTCAGTCGCTGGCCCTGGCACCGCCGCCTCTTTCGCGCCTTTGACGGCCTCGGCCTCACCCGCTTCGAGATTGCCGGCCTCACCAAGTGGGAGGGCACCAAGTGGGCCAAGGAAAAGTACGAAAAAGAGCAGGGCGCCGTCATCGCCGACACAACCGCCGATGGCTTCCCGACCTGGCAGGCGTCGAACCGCTGGACCGCCGCCCGCAGCCCGGCCTATGCCTCCGCCGCCGAGGAGGCGGAGGAGGCGCTGCCCAGCCCCAGCCCCAGCCTGCTCAGCGACAGCCCCCTCAGCAGCGGCATGTCCACGCCGCCGTACCAGCCTGCCGACGAGGACGATGAGGACGACGAGGATGAGGACAGCGAGGACGAGCTCGAGAGCGTCGGCGTCGAGCTCAACGCCCGCCTGCGCACCCAGGCCGCTCGCCGCGACGCCGGTGACGCAAACGCCGTCCTCGACGAGGCCTGGGAGGAGTGGCTCAAGACGGCCCTCGAGTCGGGCGAGCTCGCCGTCGTCACGGAGCAAATGACCGAGACGACGCCGCGCCGCAACCGCGCGTCCTCGCCGTCGGCCGTCCCTGCCGCCCTCGTCTCCACTGGCATGCTAGACCTCGCCCGCGCCGGCCAGTGGTCCGACGTGCCCGAGTTCCTCCAGCCCATGCTCCGCGAGGTTGTCCGCGGCGAGGAGGCCCCGGCCGGACCTTCTGCCAGCAACGATCCCGCACACCCGGAGCTCGCTGCCACCCCCCGCGCGCTCCGCCGCCAGCTGACGGCCGCCACCCCGCGCTTCGCCGCCGGCTGGCTCTTTGGCGGCCGCCAGGTCGGCACCGCCACCACCGGCGCGGTGAACAACCCGAGTGCATGAGCGTTCATGCCAATGCCCGGGGAAGGAGAAAAACAAGGAAAAAAACAAAAAACAAAGATTTACCAAAATATAAGCAAGGATGCACGACGAAAACGAATAGACTATGCCATGCGCTGGCCTTGATGGAGCGAGGTTGGAGTTCCTGCCGGCAGCGAGGGTCTGCACTCGGATCTCTTTATTTTCTTTTCTATTTCACTTGAGTAATTTTGGAGTTATCGGCATACATTGTCACAGCCTTGGGATGATTTTAATGTTATTTACTTTTTGTATAGCGATTGGTTCCTTCTATTGAGTTTGGAAGCAACGAGGCAAAAAGGCGGACAACCTCTTCGTTTGAGCTCTGATTCTATGGTCTTTCTTTTTATTCTTACTATTCATCTGGAATGAGTACGTCTTATAGACAAATACACAATATGTTTGCCTCTGACAGGACATGACCTGGCCCAACCGTGCATTTTGTCGAGACCTGGAACAGGTTATGTGTAACCACGCATTTGTCACTGTATCCGCCTCGGCCAGCAAACCTCGATCGGTGTGCTGCATCACCACTCGGGCGACACCAAAAGCACTGACCAGAATACGATCCCGGGCCGGTCGGAAGCCTTGAGCGATCAAGGAAAATAATCATTGTTCGTGTCTAAGGTATTTGCTGTAAAACTCAAAAATCCCGCCGTCCGTCCAGCCTTTGAACGCCCGCTGATCATGTAAACTGAACCCATCACCCAGACTTTGCACCATCCCAGATCCCCTGAACCAATAAAAACACAAGACAATGGAAAATAAAATAAAATACACCGGGAAAAAGGCAACTGGTGTTTCACTTTGCCTTGAATGAAGGTACCTTTCCAAACTCGGCAGCCCACTGGTGTCGTTTAACAGCGTTGCCTCTCTAAACGCCGCAGACCCAGCTCTGACAGGGTATAGAGAACTAGAGGGATGTGAGACAGCCTGCTTGTTAGAAGAAATTATACAAAACACAGGCCGCGAAATTGAGGCGCAACAAGGAAAAAAAAATTGTCGAAAAAAAAAATGTACACCCAAGGGAGGGGGTAAGCGGCGTGGCTAATGGCAGCGCTCGAATACCAGGTTTTCACCAGTATCCGTACTGGCCTTTACTTCTCTGGCTCCAGATGTGACCATTCCGGAACTGCCTTTAGCTGCTGCCACATGAATTTTTCCAGTTTCGTGGCCGACTTGGCATAGGGCGTGCTCTCGTTGTTGTACTTTCGGCAGTTGTCAAAGACGAGCGTCGCATCCCTGATGAAGTCCTCGGGTGTCGGGTACTGATCGGCCTCGAGCTTGTTCTCCATCGTGGTCAGGTCCATGGGCTCCTTGATCACTTCGTAGTAGTCGGCCACGTCGTCGCGGTTGACGGGCACCAAGAACGGCCAGGCAGAGTTGTGGTTCTGCAGGTCGTTGAGCAGATGCAGCAGCTGGTTGTAGTTGGGGCCGTGCCGCGGCTGGCGCGCGAGCTCGTCCATGTCCGGCGACCAGCCCGAGGCCCGGATGGCGGGGATGTCGAGCGGGTTGATTTCCTTGATGCCGTTCTTCCACTCCTTGGGTGGCGGGTGCACTCTGTGCGACTTGGAGTAGGCTCGAATCTTGGCCTGGACGCACTCCTTCTGCTTAAGGAGCAGGCGCCCGACTTCTAAATAGCGTATTCGCGGAAGCATGGAGCATTGCATGATGGTTCCGCCTTCGTAGTCTTTGATGTAGCCCATCCACTTGCTCCGATCGAGCGTAATCTCCTTTGTGAAGCCCTGCTTTTTAAAGTAACCAATGGCGTAATTATCGGCATATGTGAGGAAGTACATGACATCGCTGGTCGCTTTGACGTAGTCCTTTAAATGACACATGAGATGCGCGCCGTAACCTTTGACCTGCTGGTCGGTACTGATGGCAAAGAAGACAATCTCGGCAAAACGACGGCCTTTGAACGGTCGAAATGTGACGCCGCCGACGACCTCGAGCGGCTTCTTGACGATTGCTATCGACAAGTGTGTCCGATCGTAGACGAGGCGCGCGATATAGTCCTTTGGCATCTTTGGCAGTTGCTTTTGAAAGAGGCACTTGAGGCCGGTCAGGACGATGAGCGATTCGCGACCCCCGTCGTTGTTGACTACCCGAAACTCGATTTCGCCATTTCGCTCTTCGATGACGCCCGGCTATATTGGGCATGGTAGTTAGCTAGAGGAGCACAAGGCAGATCAGTGTCTGCGGCTTACCTTGTCCGGGAACGGAATGCGCTTCAGTGCAGGAGCTGACTGATCTCCCGTCTTTGAATCAACACCGTCTTCTAATTTGAAATTTTGCGCTCCATCTTTGTCCTCGTCTTTATCTTCATCGTCATTGTCCGCATCCCCACCATCTTCCTTTTCCTCTTCTTCATCGTCGTGCGGGCCGTCGTCCGCTTCGGCCTCGTCGCCGTCGCCGTCAGCGCCGCCTCGTACACTTATCGTCGCATCGATTTGCTCTTCATCCTTGTCCTCCAGGAGATCATCTTGGGGCTCTTCGGAATCGCTGTGCTTTACGCGCTTTGGCGCGGCGGGGGAGGGTAGGTCGTCCTCGGCTTTGCGCTTCACTGCGAATACATGGGTCAATATCGCGCATTGATCTCGAAAGCAAGACAACATACTATCTTCCTTAAGGTCTGACATTTCGCAGGCATCCAAGGCCGCAAGCCAACAATTATCAAAAACGTAACAATGTAGTTATCGAAGATGGACTCGATCCGGCGTCGCATTTGCGGAGCTCCGTTCGCGATTTGCGGGCCAACGTGCTTACGTTATGAGCCGGGCCCAGGAACAAGCTTGCGCTAGTCCTATTTGGCACCAACGGGACACGCATTCATATCGTGCATTGGGAGCTTCTTCAAATCATCTCCTTGCGACAAGTTAACGAATCGAAGCTCTGATCACTCTCGTCAAACGGTGACGGCGCGCGGCGATATTATATCTCGAGTCCTCGTTCCAAAACCGAGCTCGCACAACATATCAAGCCATACTACATGGATTCATCGCTACATGAGGTCTGGCTAGCTGCTGCTGGCAGTCCATTTCTCCCCACCATTGGCAAAAGCAGCCAATTCCTCGTTGGCTTCGTTCTGCTCCTTTTGGGAGTCACTGCTACTGGTGTCTTTGCATTGAGTGAGTCAAGGTACTCATATGACAGATGCTACTCCACGCTGACAACCTCAGACCGTTCACTAGTCAACGTGTTCACAGTAGGCATCCCGGCATCTCTGGCGTTGGCGTAAGTCGAAAAGCCTTCAATTTGTCTTGAGCCAACCCGTGAACTAACCTCCTCTAGATACGGTGTTGTATACATGTTCTGCGCGGTCGGAGTGTACGTCTAAGATACCCCTCGCCCTTGCAAAAGTCGGAGCGGCACACATTGTACAATAGCTGGAACACAAGACCAAAAGGCCACTGAGCGCCAACTAGATTTGATTTTCATGGTTTAATTTCTGCATTCTTTTCTTTCCACGGTTGCCGAACTCAAGTTCTCGACGAATATTCAGCAACTCTCGCATCATGTCAGATAAGCAGCCAATCCTCCGCGCCGTGGCGACGTCAACGCGCCCGCTTTACCAGCTTCTGCGATGCATCAACTTCTCTCCAAAAGTTCACGTCCAAATCACCGAAGAAGGACTCCGTTTCGCGGCGGACCACGCGAAGGTAATGCAGGGTAAGCGTTGCGATTGTTGCGCGAGTGGCGACCGTGTTCTGACCTATTTCCAGGGGTCGCATTTCTCAACAAATCACTCTTCTCATCATACTCTGTCAATTTGCCCCCTGCGGAAGACGGCTCGCCGACAGAACTTCCAAATTTTCAGATACCGCTTTCATCCTTTCTCGAAATCCTTCAAATCTTTGGGGCCGTGGATGTCGCGGCGCGTGCTCAAAAGGCTGAACAAGACCCATACCGAAGTAATTTGAGGAACTATCGCCCAGATGCGTTCAGTAACCAGACGCTGGGCATATCTGGAACGTGCACTCTGCTCTATGGGGAAGAAGGCGATCCATTCAAGGTGATGATTGAGGAATCGGGGGTTCAAACCACAGCTGGGCTCACGACATATTTACCCGAGATAACAGACGACATACCTCTCGATCGAGATGATATCTGTTTCAAAATTATCATGCAGTCGCGCTCACTGCTAGATTCCCTGGCAGAAATTTCGCCTACTGCTCCAATGAAGCTATCTATCACAACGTCAAAAACAACACCCTACCTGTCGTTTAGTGGCAAAGGCGACTTGGGTAGCTCGGATGTGGATTTTGCCCGGGGTAGAGAGCTACTGGAGACGTTCAGCATTAGAGACAAATGGACGCAATCCTACAAGTTTGACTTTATCAAGAACTCGACGGAGGCCATGCGCATTGCGAACAAGGTCAGCTTACGAGGCGACGGGCAAGGAGTTCTTAGTCTACAGTTCCTTGTTGATATTGAGGGAGGTAAGCGGAGCTTTTTGGACTTTCGGTTCGTTCCGTTTGCGACTCTTGACGACGAAGAAGAGGACGAGGAAGACGATGACATGGGCGACGAGCAAGAGCTGTAGGGAGAAGACGCAAGGAAGACAAGATGGAATGCTTACACAACATGTGGACCACAACATGTGGACGGACATATTAACTAGTACAGAAATATGTGCCAATCTATAGCCACTATAGCCAACGTTTGGTCAATATTCCCGCCCGTTTTTGGTTGAGGCAAGCTGTATGTAGGCTTGTGATTTATCACATGGGGCTTGGCAGCTAGATCGATTCCGGCCGTCAGGGTCATATCTAGAACGACTTGTGTGTGCTACAATGTACATACTGACTCGCAACAATCTGGGCGTCGTACTGGATGGCGCTCTAGCTGGAATGGCGGCGTTGAAAAGGGCGAGGGAGGATGGTGTTGTGGCGCCGTGCTATTGGCATTATATTATCCACCTCAAGGGAGACAGGACCACTATCCGAAAGTCTAAATTGCGCCGCCGCGCTGTCTAAGCTATTTATTTACTCTTATATTCAGATGCTCTGGAGTCGTGATTTCCATCGTATTTCCATCATATTCAACTCTCTCGACTGCGCCTCTGTGTTATTGTATTGCCAATATACTCGTTGCTTACAACTTGCTCCAGCGTCCCTGTCAGCTCCGACCAATATATTGAATTGCGAGTCGCCAAGAAGACAAATCACGCAGGTCCAGAACAAGAAGCGGAACAGCAAGGGAGCGCGGCCTTTTATTATCTGCTGGCCGTATCTCTTTCCCCGTTCGTTTCCGGTAGGATACGAAAACAGACACCCGGCAATATGGACTCTTCCTTGAGCGTTGTGCTGCACAGAGCCACGACAAACTTGACACAACATCAGCCGTCGGGACTTCGTACCTGGTCAGAACATGTTATGTCTGGTGCGTCAATGTGGTTCAAAACATGCATGGGAATCCGCAAGCCGTCGCGGCATCCCGCCAAGTCCACGGCCGCAGACGACACCGCTCTACCTTTGGAGAAACAGACGGCGATTCCAACGAAACCGAGAATGCCGCAGCATGCAGCTGCTTCTTTCTTGAAGACTGGAACTTCTCGTTCAATAAGAGAAGCTAATTATATTATTTGAGACATTATACACTTGCCGCCATTTCGCAAACCAGAAACGGCGTCTTACACCACGATACCTTGAGCATGGAATCTGCACACCTCTTCACATGCCACCATCCGACACCTCACACAACAACTTATCAACCCGTCACACAATCTAATCTCAAAGCACGTCAACGGTTGCAGTCGGTGACCTGAATGCGCACCATGGCAACCCAACACCAGCATGGTATTGATGTATGGAATACCATTACTGCGCCACTAGCTTGTCGACCTTTCTCAAAATCCTGACTGATGGACTCCCTGAAACTTGTGGGAGCACCAAGACCCGCGGTCCTTGAGGAATATTACTTGACAACACTGGCAAGCACTTGCAAGTCCAGAAAGCACTGTCTCTGGTAGACTTACACGGCAAGCTCCCTATCCTCGGGTGCCTTCTGGCGGCGAACAAACAGACGTCGAGAAAGATCACCAACCGGAAGATCCAGAGGAAAATCGACCGAGCGGAGGAGCTGGACGAACAAAAGATACCATCCGAATACACAAAAGACAAAGACGAAAGCGCCGGTTGCCTAGATACCCAATAGATGAGCATTTTATTTCCCCTGCAAATAATCGATCAACTGAAATGGTTTTGATACATACAACTTGAAGTTTGTGAAATGCCTGCATGTCGCCTGTGGCGCCCTTCCAGTACGCGCCAGCCAGCAAGAAGAGGGAAATGTCGAGGAAAAAGAAGATGGCAAAGAAGACGACGTTTGTCCGAAGGGCGCAAATCAGGTACATGAAGACTAGAATACCCATGAAGAGCAGGAAGAAAGCTAAGCACACACCCCAAGTCAGAATCAAGTTTGCCATTCGCACGATGGGGGCTGCAACTAAGACCGTACCCAAGCTGGCTTGATAGCTAGCCTCCCCAGCAGCCTTTTCCGCAGCCGTCGTGGCATTGGCCGTGAAGGCGCCCTCGGCATTGTAGAACGGAGTGAGGGTTATCGCAAAGGCGAGCCAAAAGGCACCTAACCGCTTGGTTGTCAGCGGTTCCATTGTTGAGGCCCGAGGGCTTGATTCCTGCCTCTTTATGCCACCAACGTACCAAACGATCCAAAAACAATATAAACAAAGGTGTTTCCGAGAATCCATTCGAGGATCGCGCCAATCAGCTGAAGCGCGCCGCCAAAGAAGTAAAAGGTGCCAATGGTCGCGGCGCCGCCGCCGCCGGCACCCCGCCAGCCCATCAGCGCGCAGCCGAGAGGCGCGGACGCAATAAGAAACCCGACAAGCGGGCTGTTTCATTCATGTTAGTCGCCGAGTACCAGGGTTTTGCGCTTATTCGTTGCGCTCCTTCATTCGCAGCGATGGGTGGAGCGGAACAGCATCGTTTCGACTTCTTACAGCGGGGTTGGGTTTGCAAAGGTCTGCCGGAGATGGCCCTGGACGCGGCTCGCAGGGTTTAGATAGAGCTTTTCAAACATTTCGGTTGTGATGGTGACGCTCTGAATGGGCTGCAGAGAGGATATGTCGTGCTGCGTCGACGCAGAGTCGGAGCCTTTTGTATCATAGGAAGACATCTTTGGACGAAACGACAGAGTATATCGAAAACAAATTTGTGGAAAAAAAACGAAGAATAACACCATATGCTACTTTACACGGCTAGCTTGATCGCAAGACAAGGCAAGGTACATCAACGGCAGGTTCGAACGGGCGGGGAGCTGCGACATATCATATCGTTCAATATCAGAACCACCCATCACTCATCAGTGCCCCAGACTCTCATATTTGCTTGCTCGCGTGGAGTTCCGGTTGTGCGGTGGTTTGACGTTTGTCCTCGGCGATATACTATAGTCCAATTGACCTGTTCATTCCCGCTGGGCCAATGGCGACTGTACAAAGTCCGTTCAAGTTCCCAATGGCTAGCTTGTCGACTAAGAGTATCCCGAATCTCTAGTTCCCCCACAAAGCAGAGCAGATCTCGGGCGCTAGGCTACCTATACAATGAGTCGGAACCGACTAGTTACCAGATGGAGCGAACTGCTTTCTCGGAATACAAGATCTATGTCGCCACCAAAGCTTACCTTGTGCTGCAGTGGAACCCCTGCTTTAGTTGAGCATTTACCTGCTCTTGTTTGATCGAGAACTGACGCATCTCACAGGGGAAGATGAAAGAAGAGACGTGCGCCTTGATCGAAACTCATAGTTTCGCTACGGCGTGCTTATAAAAAGACGTCCGGCTGGCAACGAGTGCCGCTCGATAATGAGATTTATGGGTATTTTGTGTTCATTTATTTGTCGCTGTTTGTTTGTTGGTTTTGTTTTACTAAGCCCGCCCGCCTAGGAACGCAACAGGGATAATTGCTACCACGAATGGTACCAGCCGCACATATAACCTTGTTCTTGTTTGCTATTCACGTATCTAAACCCTTAGACGTAGTTGGAGACACATTATTATCCATTGGAGTTGTCATTTTGTGATGGTACTATCTCGAAATAATTTCAACAGCCACCATTTGAACGTTCTACCGGATGGCTCTTGAAGCGACGAAAAGACAAATCTTCCATGACATCATAGTCCAGTAAGACTTCTCAAATATTTTGTTGCTCATGGAACATGGTAGGAACTATATTGATTTTTCGACACTGCATTGACTAGGCTTCTGCAACAGGAAACCGTCAACACTGGCACAGCAGTCCTTCAATCTTTCATTTTGGACACCAAGTGGCGGACTACATCCCGAACTAGAGGGTGGAAAGACGGGACAGATGTACATATGGGTTCCATTCCCGCGTGACAATCCCTGGCTGTGTCCTTGAGTATCATTATATCAATGGCTAGTTGAAGCCTCACTTTATACTCAATTAAACTCAAACTCATCATTTCAGATCTCTAGAGCCCGCTCCTCAAAACTTGTAAAAGAATGAAAACGTCCACTTCACAGAAAATCCCTCCTCGCCGCTACCATTATAAGCGCGGACTTGGACTCTGGATGAGACATCGTAGTCTGCCACGTCGGCACCAGCACAGAATAGGCGTTGTTGTGTTTTGAGGCAAGTGTAGGCGAGTACAGCCGCAGTGATAGAAATGCCTTGAGTCTAAAAGTTTTCCACAAAAAAAAAGAAGTCGCAGATAAAAATGCCGACTTTTCCTAGCCTCTCATGGAAGCATCATTGTAAAACGCCCGAGTCTATCTATCAAGACAATTCACCCTATACATACAAGCCTGTTCTGGGACACGAGATCACGGGCCATGTATTAGAAACACCGAAGGGGCATTAGTGGCCTATCTATCTTGATTAATTCACTTCAGCTACCATAGCGTTGTGAACACTCATGTCCAGGGCGATATGTACTTACTTTGGTCCGGCGCTCCTCCCCGCCTTCTGCACTCGATTCGCGGCGAGTGACCCCGCGCCTCGAACGCGCTGTCCTGTTGGTGGGTTTTATTCATTTTTGCCGTAGTTATTTCCTAGGATGGAAATTCTTGCGTAGAAAGCAACGCCAACCTGCAGAAATACCCCTGTTCCTGCTGATTCCTTGGTGCCCTTGCATGTACACCACAGCATATGTGCAAAATATCGCAAAGGCTCAATTGTTCCAGCCTCGGTACTCAGAAAAGGAGAGGCGGTAAATCATATGGGCATTCAAGACTCTTTAGTTAAATATAGAGCTTCTTCCTCTACTCTACTCGACTTGACGAGTACATGACAGGACTACCTTGAGAAACTCGGAAAAGTACACAGTCTTTCATCACTTTTCAAGATGCGCATCACTTCTGTCATTTTGGCTCTTTTCGCTTCGGCGGCAATGGCCGCACCGGCCCCTCAGTTTGGCGGTGGTGGTTCCATTTGTTTTGATGCCGGCGACTGTCTCTTCTCCGTGAGTCGACACGAACTGAGGCCCTCTGTCGTTCAACAAGGCGGCAGCAAGGGCCAATAACCCCAAAATTCCAGGCACTAATTTGAATTGCAGAAAGGGGGCAAAAAGTGTATCAGAGACAAGGCGAAGCCCATTCTCGGAGGAATCTTGGGGTGAGAAAACCCCGCGCACCGTGAACGAGAGATCAGTCACTAATTCGCAGAGCAGCACTTGTGGGTAAGGTTGAAGATGTATTGGTTTTCTCAATAGTTACTTTACAGATGGGGTCAATGGTGAATCTTTGAGGACTCCAATGAGATCAGAATTCAAGTACATGTTTTACAAGAACCAATAAAATGTTCAGTGTCTGTGCCTGTGCTATGGGCGGAATAGCAGGACATGGTGCAAGTCTTGAGAAGAACAGAACCTTGCTATATTATACAACTGTAATTTTTGAGAATAAGGCCGGTTTTAGAAGGCCAAGCCATACATGCAAACTGTGTTGGGGCGGATGAATGTCAAACAAAGCCAACAATGGGCTTTTTCTACAGATGTGGGTGTTGTTGCGAGTTTCATCCAGGTGGCCGGTACGAGGATTAGTACAGATGAAATCAGAGTAGCTTGTATAGCCTCAAATTTTCCGACGTTTTTCTTTGGATGACTTGTCAAACCCCTGATGTAATGGCATTGATGAAACCCGGAGGCTGGAATGCAGACCGTTTGTCCATGCTATGAGGAGCCCCCGCGCATAGGTACTAGCTTCACAGGGCTCGGTTATTTTTATTTGTTTCAATTCACTTATTCAGTTCCTTGCATGGTTATGTGCAACGCCGTGTCATGGCACAAGCGCTGTGCGTATGCGAATGTGGTTGGGTGCTGTTTGAACACGGCTCGGCTTGCACAGACCCAGCTTGTAGCTCGTCGTGTAGTGAAGAATCGGTAGAGAAGCTGAGATGCGATACATTGTCGAAAATTTGATGAAGACTATCAGACGGGATATGTAGATCCATCGGTCTTGGCGAAATGTGGCAAATTGTCACGCACTTTATATCAGTCAGTAGAGCTACGCTTTTTATTGTTACTACTGTACGAGCAAGAGTTACCCGAGACTTGGCAAACATAGAATCGAGTCCTACATTAGTTATCGTCGTCGTCGACCTGAGCTGCTAATCGCCGACCTCGCGAAGATATCAGCAAGCTTACTATGCTGAGCATGGCAACTTGCAACGCCGATAGAGAATATCCCGGCTCGGGGACAGTTGATATACTAGAGCTGGTCGGCTTTGGACAGGACCGGGATGCCATGTCCGCCTTACAAGATGGCCGTGTTGAGGTCAATGCCATTCCGAGGGTTAGGGCCATCTGTCAACAGTTTGTTCGCTCAAAGAATGCTCTGTGGCAATCCGGGATGATGCACGTGTAGGGAGCACGAAGTAAGCAACGGCGGATTGAAAGCCTCATTTGGAAGGATAAATGGGGTCATGGCTAGATCGCGGACCCCAAGAATGGATTGTTGGATTGTTGATGGTCAGGCAGGCTCCCGCAACCATGTCCCTGGTACTGGTACATGGCCTAGGCATCCATCGTCCATCTCTGGCAAAACAGCAGCTGCACATTGCTGGAACATTTCTGGCCACTCGCCCAACCATCTTTACTATTCGCCAACCAGCCTGAGTCAGCTCTCGGCGCACCCCCCCTGCAAGGAAAGGCTGCGCCGTGTGACAGTTGTGTGGGTGGCGTCAGCCTTGACTGTGATTATCTCGCCAGCGTTCCCGGCAGAGAGTGAGAAAGATGACGGCAAAGCGAATCACCGGGAGAATGAGACCAGGAAGAGGCACGACCCCCATGGATTCCGCGGTGGTATCGCAAGAGTGTACAGGTTTCCAAGAAGAGCGACGGATCCCGCAGGAGCCTACTAGTTGATTTCTTTGTCGTCTGGTGTTACGTAGCCTCATGCAGACGATGCAGACGAGCATGCGACGAGGGAATGTCGGCAGAAGGTTTTGCTGATGATATGGTGTGGCATCCGTCTCGGCGATTCTGGTTAACTAGTGATTGCCTGGCACTGGTCACGTTGCGTCAGGTTTATTGTGGTGAGTGTGAGCGGTATTCCAGCGGCCTGATCGGGAAGGTCATGTTGACCAGTTAACTAAAAGTTGAAACGAATATCTGCTCGCCGAGTAAATGCAAATAATGGCTGATCCAACTGTTCTGTTAGGTAACTACTGTAAATGCGGCGAGTCAACAGCCTGGACACTTTGAGACATGATGATTGTGCTGGACAGGCAGGCAGCACGGGCCAGCTGCACCGTCTGTCGCTGATGCCTACGTGACAAATTTAGTGACTGGCAAGTCGAGAGATTGCGGAGTAATAGAGTCGAGTTGACTTTGAGAAGCACACTCTGGAGTAATTAATTATGAAAAGTCCAAGACAGTTCGTCGCTACCTCGGCTTCACTTGTGGTGTCGCACCTCGACAATCGCTAGAGAGAAGAAAAAGACGATGCGGGCGGCAGGGTCTCACATGTGCTCGAGCCAACCACTTGTCCACACCCTTGTCCCAACAGAGGCAAACATTTGCTTCAACTAGTTGACGAATATTAGTTAGTTACAATAAAAGCTATTGTTAGAGTGCAATGCACCGTGGCGATTGGGCGCTGCGGCGGGCGATGGGGCGTCACACACACCCACCACAAATCCTCACCGGCTGGCGGGGAAACTCTGTGTCGCGAGCAAGCAGACAGGGACTTGTCAATACTACTACGGAGTACTACAAATTACAGAGTTGACAAATAAGAATCAATAGTACGGAGAAAGGTAAATGTTGTGCACTGAAATGAGGGCGGGCGATGAGCCATGACGAATAGAGTAGGAGATGAACAATGTCGCGACAGGTAGAACTTGTACTTGTAGGTAAGGTAACTGATAGGTAGTTAGTGGACCTAGCTTGCCAGGCAGCAACATAGTGAGAAACAGGTAGTCGATGGCGGGAAAACAAGCTCGTGATGACCTGGCATTGCCGATCCCTTGTGGTGGTAGGAACAACGTTGGCTAGTGAGCTCCCTGGCTACCTATGTACCTACATACAGTGGGTGTACATAGGTACCTACCTACCTACCTAGCTAACTCGGCACAAACATGAGGCACAAGTCAGCCAAGATGTGGCAGTCAAGAATCAAGCAGCATTGCATTAACTAGTACCTACTAGGTAAGAAGGTGGCGTTTGCCCACCGCCCCTGCTGAAGACTGTTGGTGGCCGGGGTTGGGGTCGATGCGACATGCCGTACTGGGCATCGCTCACTACCAGGTACCTACTAGTACAAGGTAGTGTACCGAGTACAGGCCACCCCGGCCCTATACTGCTCCAGCTGCTCCAGTACTTACAGTGCATACAGAAGACAAACCAGCCACCACTTCACCACGTCAGCAGTCATCCGTCTACAAATTATTCTCATTCTTATCAACTCTCTATTATTATTATTATTGTCATATCATCTTCATCATTGCCCTTGCCCACCCTCCCTCCCTTCCCAGCCCAATAAACTTTCCACCTTTTCCACCTGAATTACCCTTCCCTGTTGGCTGCCAGGTCTCAACCTGCTCACCGTCCATGCTGCTCAGCCCTCACCCCGGCAAATCCGATATCAATCCCCTCGCTCCCCCACACCTCTTCAGCAGCTTCTTCTTCTTCCTCTCCGTGCTCGCTCACAGACATTGTTGCCCGCAATTTCTTGCTTGACAAATTCCTCTGTGCGCAATCGTTTTCGTATTTTTTTTTTTTTTTTTTTTTTTTTTTTGAAAAATCCTTTATAAGTTATTATTAGCGCCCCGACAGCAAACGTGTGCCCACCAACTATCGCGACCAGAACCACGGTTGGCAAACAGAGCGCGCCAGAACTGCGCTTCTATACAACTCCCAAGTAGACATGGTCCATGACCACTGATTCTACCACGCCACAGTCATATTGCAAGAATTCGAAATGGATACCTCGTCGCTCAGTCTCGCTTGGGGCCGCCTCTCTCACCGGCGCACTCGCTCCAGCGACCCAAGCAGCAACGCACCGCCCGTCGAGTTCACCACCGAAGGCACCAGATATACCCTCGCCTCCGAGGTAGCACCTTCGCCCTCACCAACACCTTCACCATCACTGCACAGCCGCTCCAAATCATGGAGCACCTCTAAAGAAAAAAACCACACTCCCAAACAGTCCCTCTTCTTCCAGTTTGCAGACTACCAAAAGACTGCCTTGGCCTCATCCAACCCGCTCGAGCTGCGTCGCACCAACACAATCTCAAGGCGAGGCCACAAGGCTACCAACAGCATCTCCTCCCTCTCTACGAAACGCACCTCGGTCTATGGCTCCAGCAGCTCCATGGACCTTTCCCGGTCACAATCCCCCGCCATTCCCCAGCGGCCGCCGCGACCCCCTCGTGGACTCTTTGAGGACGAGTCGGATGAGGAGCACGAGTTATTCACACATGACGTACTCGTGCATCACGCCGCCGACGAAACCATCCAGGGCCTGATTCTCCAGTCAGACCGAGCTTTCGCAGATGTCAGTGTGGCACTGGCCGATGCTGCCTACAACACCTACGTCGCACAAGCCAGGTCAGGTCTAAGTGGTGTGCGTCGTGACCAGTCGGTGCGACAACAACGTCAAGGACTCACTGCCCATGTGCCAAGAAATTCCATCACCAGCGACATGTCCATCACCAGCAGCAGATCCATCAGAAGAAACTCTCTCCAGTCATCACACAGCACTTCCACCAAAGGCCACACCTCACGCCCATCTACAACCAAGAAGATGGGCAAGCGCAATGTTTTACTCCCGCGCAAGTTGCGCCTTACTCTCTCACAGAGTGTGAGCGACATGCTTGCCAGCCGTTCAGCCAAACGAGTGTCGGCTACCAGCAGCCTGTCATCAACCTACTCGGACTACATCGACGAGCAACCCGCCCACCAGCGAAACAGCTCCATCACCGCCGCCAAAAGACAGTCGGTTCTCCAGACGAAGCGTCAATCCACAGACTCCCAATTTGCGCTGTGCGCTGCAGAGGGACGCCATCTGACGGCCTCGCAAATGTACCACCGAGAGATGCTTCCCAACTCGGTCATGGCCTGGATGGGCACGGACGCCGTCTCTACAGAACTCGTCGACGACGAGGAGACGGATGACGAAGATGTGAGCCAAGCATTGGAAACCAAGTGCCATTTGGCCAGGGACCCCGATCTGACACAGCCACAGCCACTTGGCCCCCCCTCAGCGGACAATGCAGCTGAGGCGCGCCCGCTCGTCGAGGACGGCTCTCCGCCACCCCCCCCTCCACCCAAGAACCCTGCCCGCTTTGGGGCCCGCGCGCGCACGTCCCAGCTCGCCCCCATTCCCGAAATGCTCGTCGCTTCCGCCGAGGGCGAGCGTCGCCGGCGCAAGAACAGCTTGGTCAGAATCTCGACCAAGTCGAAACGTCCCGTCGCCAAGCCCAGGGCTGGGCCATCCTCATCGTCGTCGTCGCACGACTCCCTGTACCTCGTCGGCACCGCCTACTCAAAGACGAGCCCTCTATTCCGCCACGGCCACATTGAGTTCCAGCACAAGAGCCGCCATGCGGAGGCGGAAGAGCACAGCGGCAGCGGCGAGCACGACTACGCCGACCTGCAGGTGGACTGGCCTGCCTTCCACTCGTCCATCCTGTGCGATGCCGAGGACCTGGACTCGGGTATGGCGCTCGACGAGGCCAACGCCATGGCCGACGAGCTGGGCGAGTGGTTCGACGAGTTTGGCTTCGAGTCGCATGGCGAGCTAATCAAGGCTGGTCGCGCCGCCCGCGACGCCAGCCGCTCCTCGGGCAGCACGGCGTCGTCGCGCAGCAGTGCATCCAGCACGTCCAGCGCGTCCACCATCTCCGACGTTGACCTTCCCATGCCGGCCAGCCCAGACCGGTCTCCGTTTACCAAGATGCAACGCTGGTCATTTGACCACCAGGCGGAGCGCAACGTCTGCGCCGCGCCAGGCCACGACATGCATGCCTCGGATCCCATTCCGGTGCTGAGCGAGATGGTGCTGGGGCTGGACATTTACGGGCTCCCTGTGGAGGAGGAACCGTTTACGAAACGGGGTGCGAGCGGCGGCCCGCGGATGAGCTGCAACCTGACGGACGATCTGGGCCAGTTCCTGGCTTGGAACCCAACACTCTCCAACGACATGGATGAAGAAGACGAATGATGGAGACGCCTTTTTCTTGATTCGACATTGATACCCCGACGCCCTTTTCTTGGGAACTATTTACACCACTTGTACACACTATTTTATTTATGGGACATTTTCGCATGTTATTGAAACCGACCAGCGAGCGAAATGCATTCATTCTTTACGACAACACATATTTCTTTATTTTTCTCACACGTCATGGTATATACAAATATAGAGGCGCCGGTATAGTTTCCTATTCTATTCAATTCAATTTATCGAAGCGTTTTTCTTGCATTTTTGCCTAATATCAATCGATCCTATGCCAACTGTGCATGTAATGGTGGATGCTTCGGCCCAACTCCACCACATATGTACATCTAATAATAAACACGGACCAGCCGCCGTTGTCTCCCCACCACCATCACATCAACAACAAGCACGAACCCATCTAGACCTGGCCCCTTCCAAAACACCCAGTCCTTGTTTGAATTGCACACGCATCTTTTTGGGGAGATACAAACAGAAACCATCAACACAGATTATTCCCTACCAGGACAAAAGGCGAAGAAGGGGGGTCCCTCAACCAGTGAAGCCGCCCCGCTCCCCAGATTCAAAGAAACGATGCTTCGCCGACCGCCAACCACGCTCTCCATCACAGCCGAGGATGTCGCCGCGTACGAGGATCGCCGGGCCAGCGAGGCCCTACGCGCCGCGCAGCAGGCCAGGGCCGAGGCCGAGGCTCAGGCCGCCGAGGCGCGTGCGGAGGCGCGTGCGCAGCAGGCCGCTGCCGCACTTGACGCTGGCAGCACAGCCAGCAACCGAGAAGGAGGAGGAGGAGCATCATCGCGGCCTGTGCCGGCCACGAGCCCGTCGGCGGCAAGGAGAGCGCGCGACGACCGCATCGGACTAGGGAGGCGACCGCCGGGTGGACGGTGAAGGTGCGTTGCCGCCCCCCGAAGAGGGTGTGTTCAAAAGAGGAAGAAGAAAATAGAACACACGCGGAGCGCATTGTCGAAATACACCTCAGCCCTGCAAGGGTAGAACATGCTTTTTTTTTTTTCTATTTTTGTCCTTGTCCTGCAGCTGTCAGCCTCGCCATCAGAGGCTGAGCCGCAACCCAACTGCGGGCACTTTATTTTTTTCCCGCTCCCCATCATCTGCTATGACAATGGAAATACTCTTTTACAGAATCTCTGGAATTGCCACGCCGTTGAGAAGGAGATGCACGACGCACAAATCACGAGCCAAAAAAAGAAATTTGGACGGAAAAGAGCGGGAGTGTCATCTGTCATCTACTTCAAGCGCTCTGTGGATCATCCGGACAAAGGAAAACGACGAGCGTTTCACTCGTGCAAAAAAGCTTGTTTAATGGGCGGCGCGCGTCATCTCACTGCTCACGGACGGGATCACCTCACATCACCTCCCTCACAACCGGGAAGAAAAAAAAATAAAGCTCTGTGTGTTGGTGGGCCGCGATGACAGGACGGAGCGCCCGATGGTTGCGCTCAACCCTCCGTCTCAGGTTTGGCGGGGGGAATGACCAAGGAGGAGAGGCCTATTTTGGGGGCTGGTGAACGTTGAGTACATATGCATAAAGGTAGTATAATTCCCATGACGTTGGCGTCCTCACTACTGTACACATGTGGCCTGCCAAGCCGTACCTTGGCCGTGCCAGTCGCAGCTATTCCCGTTGCAGAATCCCGCAGTTGGTGATGCAAGGCCGTTTTGCTCTGTCTATGTATGTACACAGTATCCACAGCGGATGCGGTTGCCGAGAAAACATTCCGTAGTTAGAGATGCTGTCGAGCTTGGAATAAGTCAAACGGAAAACGCAAATGGCGTCTAAGCCGTCGCTAATCCTTTCCTCGACACCAAGCAAGGAAGACCAAAACATCATAGACTCATGGACTGTGCTAATGCAACGAGACTAGTCATACGTTCCTGTACTACAGAAATAACGAGCTATCCCTATGTTGAGGGTCTGGTCCCAACTTGTGCCATCTTGAAAAGCTCTCCAGTCATAACATAGACAAGCTCATCCCAAGGTCCATAACCAAGTCACTTTGGCCGAGTGGTTAAGGCGGTGCCCTGCGTATGTACTCACCCGTTCTTCCGACAGTCCATCACCACTAACAGCCTCCCAGTAAGGCATTACGTTCGCGTGCGTAGGTTCGAATCCTGCAGGTGACGGATTTTATTTTTGTCCCGTGTGGCGGAGGTTCTGTCAGGAACTTGTATGTAATATGACAACAATAACCCCTAGCTCTGGTCCATTCTTTCTTTCACATCGCACTGTAGGGGAGGGAGCGAATGAAGCCTGCGTTTCGGCCAACCTACAGACTGGAACTCAAACTTTTTTGCTAGAATCCTCTCATCACCACATCGGGGGCCATTCAATGAGTTGACGCATCAAATCGCATCGGCGATAAACCTACGCAGGCGTTGACCGACGGCAGAGGGGTGTGCTACCAGGCGGAAGAGCAGTGCCGCGGGACAAAGAAAAAGGGTAACTCGATGATAGCAATCGTAATTTCTCCGAACTCGCTTTGCGGGCCGAGGCGCCGTCCGAAGTTCGGCATCTTCCTTTGTTGCGAGCGCAACTTGGGCCCCGTACTGTACATACGTCGACTCCAAAAATAGGGTGCGCGACAAAAAAGAAAATGGCTTCTGCGCCAACGCAGCAGTAGGCAAACGTGTGAGTGGGATCTGTGCATGCACGGCGCAGGACGGGGGCTGTGAGCGATAATCATACCATTGTAGGCTACAAATATAAATACATGGAAAGAAAAAGGAAAAGGCCTTCGTTGAGCCCATGTGATGGACGTTGGGTAAATGCGCAAGGGGGGACAAAGAGACCAGGCTCCCTTCCAAGTGTAACCAATTTTGAGCTCGTGTTTTATATGCTTGGTGTTGTTGCAACTCGCCTCGTACTCTTCTTTCAACCCTTTTCCCTGTTTTAGTTACCCCAATGCTTATTTGAAAATCCAGTACTCCCAAAACCAAATCAATGTCAGCCTCGACTGTACAATGCAAGTAGAATACACGCTTTGTGATATTTCTACACGGAAACCACACAAAAAAAAACAAGTCCTGTCCAAGTCAATAATACAACCTTGTCATCTAGGCAAAACCGGCCTTCCTGGTTATGAGTGCGTTTAGTTACAAGCCCTTACCCTCGCCTTGTAAATTGCACCCATATCAGGACCGTCATCCACGTCAGGCGCCAAGCCGTTGTCCAAAACTCTCTCGTAATCATCTGGAACACCTGCTTACCGCGGCCCGCCTTCCACTGCTTGCCGTCGTCGTAAAAGTCTGTGTCAAGCTTGATGCGCGGGCCGCGCCCGTGGGCGCTGTAGTCGTCGCCCCAGCCCCAGCGGCCGGCACCGCCGCGGGAGCCAGCACTCCTGCCGGCGCTCTTCTTGGCCGGCCAGCGCACCGACGAGCCGTTGGAGGCGCTGCGACTGCTTGTGGACGATGTGCCGTTGGAGCCACCGTGCATCCGCGACTCGGGCGGTTCCGCCTTGTCTTTAAACACGGGCAGAAGCGAGGGGCTGCCCGGGTCGGGTTCCAGCGCAAAGGGTGTCAAGTTGAGCGCTGGCACGAGAAACGCGCGGACGGCAAGCACAATGAGCGACAGGAAGCCAAAGAGGACATATCGCATGTACGTGTGGAGCTGATTCGGGAGCAGGCACAAGTGCGTCTGGAGCGTGGATTTTGGAGCTCCAGGCATGGGCCTGCCGTCGGCATCGACAGGGTTATACATGCTGAGCATGAGGAACCCTGGATTGCTCACTCCCATGGCCATGCTCATGCTCTTGACGGTGATTTCCCTCACGCCGCCCTTTGATTCGGAATGAACGAGCTCGCAGTAGTCGTGGTCGTCGCCAGAAAACACATGCACGACATTGCCGATGCTCTTGATTAATTTGACAGAGTCTTCTTCGCTGAGCACGTTCTGGTATTGGTAGCCAGCAGTGACGGAAATGGCGTTGCGCTCGTCCGGGTTGACTGGTTCTGTTTGGCCCTTGGGTCGCTTCGTTGGCGGCCAATGCTCGCGCATAGGTCCGCAAGGTGTTCCGGGACCTCGATATAGCGGTACATGTGTAAGCAGAATTGTCGGGAAATCGGCGTGGCCAGCACCGGGGTCTCTGGGAGACGGGGTTGTGTCCGATGTTTCCAGGTCCACGACTTGATGCTTAGAGCGCAAGTCACGGTCAATGTCATGCCACACCTTGAGTTCCTCCATAGCGAGTTTGCGCTTGGTAGACTGTACATGTTCCAGGAACTCATTGACAGGTCCGTAAAGGGGCTCCAGATCGTGCGAGTACCTAAACTTCGATGTGTCGGCGCTGAGCGACACCGTATCAACCGAGACAATGCTGTGATTTCCCACAATGTCTACGCGGTTGACGTCGCCAAAGTAGGCGCTGAAGCGGTTGCGCACCGGAACCTGCACCTGCGCGCCAAACCCGATATCGTGATTTCCAGGCAAGCTGGCAACCAGCCGGCGTCCTCTCTGGTACGGACCCGGTACGGTGCCTCCCAGGTTAAAGTTGTCAAAGAAGATTTCGGCGAAGCGCTGGTATTCTCGCACCCAAAAGTCCTCGCCATACTTGCGGTGCCATGTGTTTACCCATTGCTTCTCTTCGCCCGATCGCTCCTCGCCCCATTTTGGATCGACGAACCCTTCCTGTCGCGTTTTCCATTCACGGCCGCCGTCGAACAAGTCTCCCAGGAAGAATACGCTGTCGGGGTGTAGGTGGCTCTGGAGCGCCTTGTAGCCTCGTCGAAGATAGTTGTCGGTAATGGTTACGGTCAAAGACGAGAGTGGCCATGGACGGCCGGGGTATGAGTGCGGATCGGTGATTTGGGGGTCTGCAATGAGAACCAGGCGATGCGGATGTGTCCCCTTGGGCTAGCATTCATTTCTAGTGTCAGTTTCCCAATCCAAACCGTGCCTTTTGTCAAGCGAGCAGCAACGTACCCATGATTCCCAATGATCCCAACTACAGCTCTCGACCTTGCTGTCAAATACCCACCGCTCGCCCCATAATAGAATGACTATCCAAATGGCAACGAGCGCATGTGGCAAGCTGAAGATTCTCCTGGCGACCAGGTTTCTCCGTGCATGGTGCGCAACCGTCAGAGTCACGGCTGTCGCAGCCCTCAATCCAGGCCCTTGCAGCCAGGACAACGCCCTCCGCGCTTGTAATTTTGCCGCATCGGAGGCGCTGTCAAGATCAAATCCTCTCGCCATAGCGCAGGACGTATCAGCTGCCTGCCAGGCAGGCCTTGGTATCGAGTCGCTGCTGTCTGGGATTCGAAACTGCGGCCTGTCGGCTCGTCCGCAAAGGGGGGTTGGCGCGGCTTCCGGAGAGGTGGCACGTTAGGCCATGAGCGGCGTATAGGAATAAAAGAGTGACCCTGGTCGATATGAATGTTCTCCCTGCTCGCGAACCCAACAGAAAAAAATGGTCTCGGCTTAGTCGCAACTACAAGTTATTCAGAGAGAAAGGAGAGCTGGCGGGCATGTCTTTGGCGCGACGTGGAACTTCGATCACTGTCCCCACCTTATTAGTTAGATGCCCGCCCTCTAAAATTCTAAAATACGCCACTCCTAATGAGTGACCACTGGTCATCTACAAAAATTGGGTGTCACTTTATCTTTGATGCTTGATTCATCAAGTCACAAATTATTGAATCCAAAATTCCAGAATTTACACCGTCTTTCAAACAAGAAATCACAAGTTTATATCGTAGCCGACGTGTCTGCTTCGTAGCCAAAGCGCCACGCGTACAGTTAAGTTATCAGCCATCGGCCTAGATCAGGTAGATCAGGGGTGGCGCAAACTACGCACGAATTGAAATATTTTCAATAATACAAGTAAATATAATTGTACAATGTCTTGCACTATGAATGCTCCGTAGGTAGTAATTGACCAAAATCTGTTTGTTTTTCCAATGTGGATACTTTGAATAACACCCACGTATAGACCAGAACGCCATGCTCCAAGTAACACTCAGTCAGCCGACTCAGTATCGGCGCCTGACCGTTCCTGCTTCAGTTGAATTGTCTTCATCATCTTGACCCGGTTCGCCCACGGGGTCATGTTCCTCGTATCTGGGAACCGGAGGGTCTTGTTTCTTGCGGAAGCTCAAAAGTCTCTTGAATCCAGTGGGCTGTGGTTGAGTCTGGGCCTCTACCAGCGAGTCCTCTTCCGCTACATATTCGTAATTCAGTCGCGGCACCAGGATTCTGTATGGTACTGTGATTCCTGTTGGGTCTTTGGGGTTTACCTCGACATTCAAGCAGATATCCAACCCTCCCTCAAGATCGACTGTGAAGTTTTGCGCTTTCTTCATCTGCTTAGTTGTAAGACCAGTAGGAGTCCTATGGAATGGTCTGATTCTTGGGTCATCATGAGGCTCGCTTGGTGATTGGATAAGCCCTGCTTTCGCTTGCTGAGGAGGACGCGGAGTGAAGTAAGCCTCATCTCCATCCGAGTATTCGTCGTTTGTAACAGCGCCACCGCGGAGCCCAAGAGGTTCATCTTGCGACCGGCCGTAGGGACTTGGGTATCGACCTTGCTCTGGTGCGCCCCAGTGAGATGTCGCGTGTTCCTCGTCCTCATATTCTACTACTTTGCTCTGGCTGCCTCGGCGCATGAAGCCAAAAAGTCCCGTTTTGGGTGGATCAGTGCTACCAAGAGACATACTCCTTGCAAGTTTAGCAGGTGACGATGGACCTTTGTTAGAGTTTCCTCTGGTTAGGCCTCTGAATAAGCCACCGGAGATTGGAGGACGCGGTCCACGAACAGACTCGCGAGACCCATCAAATTGCTTTGGTCCCGAACGCTTGCTGAGTGAAAACCGCCGAAGCAGCCCACCACTTCCTGTCGCTCGTGGGGGGCTTGGACTGCGCTCGTCGTCAGATGCGGGCGGCGTTGGTGGTGGCGTCATGCCAGGAGACCACTGGCGGATGGAGCACCAGTTTCTGTGTGGCAAAAGATGCTTGTTATTTCGAGGCTTGCCATCCGGCCCATGGTGGAACATCGGAATCATGCTTTCGTCGGTATTCTTATCAAAATGATGAACTTTGTTGCGCTTGTTGAGAACGTCAGCAAGAATGTCCGGGGGTGGCGTGTTCACGATTGCTGATGAAATGATATTCGGCATGTATCGCGGATCCTTGTGCTTTGCCAGTCCAAGCTCTGGATTGGAGTAGAATTGACCCACGGCCGCAAGATGCACATCGCCACTGAGAATCGTAACCCGTACTGACTTGTCCATGGCAAGGTCTTGTAAGTCTTCCACCACAACGGTTCGCTCTTGTTTGTGATTCTTGGCGGTCCAGTGGTCATTCAAGTCGTCCAACACCTCCACACCACCATCAATGTTGTTGAGCATCTTCCCAAAGAGGCCCGCTCTCCCCAAGGCCTTGACAGGATCCATAAGTCTTGACGTTAAAATATTTTCAAGCCAAACCATTCTTGGGTATGCAATTGGCACACCAAGCACTACTAGAAGATGCTCAATCTGGCCTTTGCGAACTTCGAGATACAGCCTGCTGGTGATCTTTTCCCATGTTTTCTCGTCAAGAACTTTGTGCTCCGTTCGCTCAGTACGAGTGTCCACAGCAAGCAAAGCCGTCTTACCTCCCATGGAGATATAGACACTATGGCTGAGCTCATGGATGTACGGACCAGGGCTCAACCCAAGGATCCAGCTGGGCTCGGACGTCTCCGTTTCCGGGATGATACTTTGATGCTGAAATAGCATGTAGTATTTGAAAGCGACCGCACCCAGGCCCGAAAATACTGGCGATCTAAGATCGTGGTCTGGGTAAGAGCCATATCCGTCAAAGACATCATGATCGTCGTACATGTTCACCATGGGAATTTGTGAGGTAGCCAGCCCAAAGAGACCCTGTGAGAACCACATGCAATAACGCTCAAGGTAAAACTCTTCTAGCTGGCTCTGCATGTCCGGAGTGAACTGTGTATGGTGTTTCTCGAAGGGGTTTCTTATATCAAGCCACTCTCCGAATAGCTCGCATTCATCGGCGACGCAGTCGTTGTAAATTTGGTCGCCACCGCCAATCATTACGTGGAATGGTTTCGCTTGGTGTGTATTGAGGACGTCACGCCACATGGGATCTGGTCCACTCAAGTCGTCTGGCTTCACACTCAAGCTGAAGCCATTGCAGCTGTGAAACATCATATTCATCGTCTGGTTCCTTGCAGGTACCCAGAAAGCCATGCATGGCCCTCTATTGATGCGATAGGCAATGCGCTGCTGCTTTTCGCGAAGCTCAATCTCAACATTGAAGCGCCAGAAAGTGTAGCCTCTCTCTGCATGGAGTTGGAAACCACGCACATCTTTGTACTTTTGCGCTTTTTCACCATCAATACCCGCTCGGCTTTTACGGCTAGTAAAGGAGCCCGGGAAATCAGGCGCACCGTCTGGGGTTGGCACATCTGGAGGGCTTCGAGTCATCTCAAAGAGGCCATTTTCCGTTTCGTCGTTCGAAAGGTCTTTGGCTTCTTCCAAGTGCTCGACGGGGCGAACGTAGAGCGTTTCTCCGCGACGCCCGAGTTTTGGATGACCAGCTATAGGATCAACGTATTCCGGCGATAGTTCTCCTTGAACATGGTGTGGAGCTGGTGGCAACACGCTGATGTCCTGAACAAAGAGGCGGAGCATTGGAGCTATTTCATAGGAAGAGCCAGAATCTTGTGTAACAATCATGATGCTTCCACGCCACATTTCCCGTTCCGATACAGGGTGGCCACGTTGGGACCTAGAAGGAATTGCTTCCTTGCGGATGCCGCAGTATCTCAAGAGAGGACCACACTTCAGATAGAGCTGGGGTTTGAATCGTGTCGGCTCCTTTGTATCATCATACTCCCCGTCAAAAGCTTCTGCCTTTCTGAGGCGAGCTGGCACGTTACCGCCACGGCCCGTTGGTTCTTCCCACCACGCTTTGTAGGTGTCTTGTGACGAGTTTTCGGCATGAACATCCAGCAGCGGTCCAGATAATGTTCCGACCGCTGCCTTTTCCCACTCGTCCAACCATTCTGGTGGTGCATACAAGCCCTGTCCGGGACACAGAGTATCCGGGTTGGTGTAGAGTATATTTCCTAGGCGATGCCTGTTCTCATTTGTGTTGCCATCATCGCTGTCACCTCTCTCAAGTTGCCTCTTAGCAAGAGCAATGCCATCTTCTGGCTGTGATCCCTTGTGTGGAATTGTCGCAGCAAATTCCGGATGGGGCGGGGCTGTCTGATATATCTCATCTGTGCCAGGTTGACGGTGATATGTGGGCTCAGTAACCCGACGTTGAATGCCTTGTTGTATGGCGCCGTTCGTTGCCAGGTGTTGTTCTTGCTGTTGCAAATTCCTCATATGGTTGTTACCAGGGTTATCAGAAGATGGAATAGGAGGCAGTTCCTTATTCCTAGCGGAACGAGGAAGGGCATTGCCAGGTACAGGAACCAACGGAGAGTAATTGCGGGGAACTTCTTCGGATTCTATGCGACGATGCTGAGGGAATCTTTCTGCAGGCTCTTGCCCGGTTCGGGTACTTCCTGTACGAATCACGGGATTCGGCGCTGCGAGAGGTGATGCCCTTTGGTTCATGGGCTCTGTGATCTCAGTATCACGGGGAGCGATAGGGGACCTGGCAGTGCGATCCTTGAAACTTAGGTTGCGTTGCGGAATATTTAGGGCAGGCTGGTCCCGAGGTTGCCCACGATCTTCCATCAATTGCTGCCCAGTTGACGCTGGAGGCAGAGTATTTGGCTGCAGTAGCTGTGTCCAGTCATGATGCGTTGCAGGGCGTGGCGTAGGACCAGCGGCAGATGTAGCAACATGCTGCCTGGACATGGATTCCTGTGCTGGTCGTCTGGTACCGGCATCATTAGCTGCGACTGGGCCGCTCATGGGAGGCGGGTCGGTCAGAGCCTGGGTGGCGTTGACTGCCCGCTGCCTAGCTCGTTGTTCTGCAGCTTCCACGCGGGCTCGTTTTTCTTCTTTGGTCATGCTGTCCAGTGTCAGCTCCAGATTTTGCAGCGGCGATCGATTGGTGGCCAACTTTTTGCGTCGATCAGACGTTGCGCTTGTGGAAGTCCTTCGGGATTGTCCAGACACGTCATCTGCGCGAGGACGAGCATCGCCAACGGATGTTGGAGCAGCCATTGGCGAGGGAACATTTACAGGAGGCATATCACGGTATGCCGAGTATGACTGATCCGAAGTACCTGTCTGAGGTTGATAGCGCGTTGTTGGCTCGTGCATTGCGGTCGGAGCCTGGGGTATGTACGGTTCTCGATAGCTCAATGGGGGGCCGCGAGGAATACCAGGCACGTCTGGTAGAGACGGACAGTCTGGCAAGAAGTACTCGTCGTCGTCGTACGGCATCCGACGCGGCTTGCGATCAGCACTATCCGGAGCAAACTCTGCGAAGCCGGCGTTCTGGTACGACGGAGGTCGTGGAGCCAAGCCGTGGGGAGTAACACTAGAGGCCGTAGGCGAACCGGGCGCAAAGATTGATTCGGAAGGGGCTTCGGTATAGGCGGTTTGTATGGATGTACGGTTCGTCCGTCGCGGAGGCTGGCTGTCTAAGGATTGTCTGTGATCGGTTGGAGGGAGTTCGTGCTCGCTAGAGCGGCGCTGGTGACCGCCTCTCTTGTGCTTGGGCAGATCGCCCCAGTTTTGGGCCGACATGTCGGTCGCGTCGGTCGAAACTCAGAGGATCCCGTGAAAATAATGCAATGCAGGAAAATTATGTACAAGCAATGTGGGCGGACGAGTATCCGCACAAGCTCCAGCCAGGCAGGCTGTTAGCTGTTAGTTGATGCACCCCCGGTCCGAGCCTGAGCACAATGTCGCTCAGGTCGCTGAGAGGCTGGAAGGACGAGGTGGAGCTTCGGCAGGTCTGGAGAGCTTGGACTGGCACGATACGATAGCAAAGGCAACGAGGGCGGGATGATAATCGAGAAGTCGAAGCAAGGAAGCTCTAGCCAGAGAGATCAGGTAGCTGGAACTTGAAAGCACTGACGAAGCTTAGTTAGCTGCGAGCGATCACTGCGACATCCAGACGGCCAGACTGATGACGGGACCAGCTGACCCGTGACTTACACACCACCAGTCAACACGGTATTTGGTCAATGACTCGCAGCAGAAGGTGCACACAGATGGAAGAAGCGGTCGGGCACCAGCACTGGAGTCTGGGCTGGGTGTGAGCTTGAGCTGATGGGGTGTTCAATTTAGGCCAGGGTCGACAGAGCAAAAAAGAGGTGGCTGGAGAGCAGGGATTAATTAGGTAGGTAGGCGTGTAAGCTGCAGGACAACCTGGGTACGGGCGTGCAGCACTGAGTACAGCGGTGACGGAGCACCTAGTTGCTGTTGAAATCAAAGACTGTTTTGCAATGCAAATCGTGAGAATGGCATTCGTAGGTGCGCCCCTGAGATGCCAGCGTTAAGCCTTACGGCTCTCAAGTGGCTCAGCAGTAGTGGCTGGACCGTTGCTGGTGGATTTCAGCGACGGCCCGTAGCGTGTTAGGCGATCATAATTGGGCATAGGTAGGTACGACTTAGTAGGTACAAATTAGCCAGTAATAGTACCTACCTATGTACCTAGGTACATAGAGGTAGGTACCAGTAAGCAGTGACAAGTGCGCCGGTGATGCCAAGCAGTTGTATTTATTGCAGATGAAGCGTGCTTGCAAAATTCTCAGGCAACTAATTGTAGGTCAGTTTGAAATAATTCGTACATATTGTTTATAGAATGCATCATAGAAATCAGCCTTCCGACACAGAGGGACCGGGTGTAGACAACCGAGACCTGCTGTGTTACGGGAGAATGTGTCTGTTGTATCAGATGAAAATAATTCGTAGTCGTTCTGTGGTTCACGCTTCTGTAAAAGTCTAATTTGTACATGACTTGTGTCTACCTTTTGTGTTGGCTAGTGCTTTCTTATAGGACTAACTTGGATGCATGCATCTAATTTTTCCTTTTACACTTTATTTCTTCCCTCGATACAATGGCACCACGTATAGTACTGAGCAGTCAAATTCAAAATGCGTATATACCCCAATATCGCCCGATGCAGACATCCAATCACGTGGGTCTACTAGCTCAGTCGGTTAGAGCGTCGTACTAATATCGGCATTCAAACACCAATATATGGTAATGCGAAGGTCACAGGTTCAATCCCTGTGTGGACCAGCGTTTTCTTTTTGGAGTTTCTCCCTTGGAGTTTTTATATGGATGGCCGTTAGCAGAGTGACACCTTTTTTCAACTCCTGATTTTGTGATAGTGATTTCCCTTGCTTGTTTAGGTGGCTTGTGTTATTGAAAGGTACCCTCCCTGTCTGCCAAATGCTGGGAGTTGCCTGTAGTTAGTTGTCGGCAACAGCCCACCTAGCTACGACCTTGAAACTGTGTGGTACTTGCCTTCTTCAGTTGTTGGAGTCACAAAGAATCAAGACAAGACGACAAATGAAGAGGAAAACACGACCAAGAACCCAAGCATTCCAGTATCAACCACAAAATGATACAGAGGCCCCAGATAAACCAAGCATATACAACGTTATTGTACTAGGGTAGGTAGTGGGCAACGGGACAGTACGGCTCGATCAACAGTGATACCCCAGTCGGGTTTTCGTTCCTCAACAGGACTCGGTCAAGCAAGAAACTGCTAAAACTACCTTCACAAGTTTTTTAGGATCAACATCCTCACATTGAGTTTGCCCTGCGTAACTAGAACCGCGCCGTTGCCATCCAGCAAGCGGCTAGTGTGGCGCTACCAGCCACAACGGTGTGGCGCAACCACCACCATTTTTTTCTCTCACAACTCGGTCCTAGATCAACGGAAGCAGGACCTAGCCTCATGCACACCTTCTCTAACTTCGCATCGCTTCGCCCCCAACCAAACACCCTACCAGTGACTGCTTTGCCTGGTGCAGAGCCGCAAAATCCTCACAGTCGAAGGAAGGCAAGAAGCAGAGCTACTTCCATTCCACCTTTTGCTCACTGCTGCTGCATCTTGCGACCCGACTCCCGCCTTGCTAGTCCCTTTTCCTCTTCCCACACACAATCGCACAGCAATCATGGCTGTCGCCGCCGCCGAATCCGCCAACATGGACAAGCAGGTCGATTTGTCTACGATTCCCATCTCTCCGAACGGAAAGGAAGAGTCTGATGCTGTAGACTCGGGCAAGCCCGTCACCGTGTTCCACGACAAGGATAACTTCAACGTCAAGCACCCGCTTCAGAACAAATGGACACTGTGGTTCACCAAGCCCCCTAGCGGCAAGGTACATACTGATGCAGCTGCGGTGTTGCTCCTTGTATTAGACTGCTGACTTGATGCGATAGGGTGATAATTGGAATGATCTGCTCAAGGAGGTGATCACGTTTGACTCTGTGGAAGAATTTTGGGGTGTCTACGTATGTGCATTCGCTGTGCAGATGTGTCAAGTCTTCAGCTGACCAATTGATAGAACAACGTGGCTGCCGTTTCGGAGCTCGCTCTCAAGTCCGACTACCACCTTTTCAAGGCCGGCGTGCGACCCGAGTGGGAAGACCCCCAGAACAAGCACGGTGGCAAGTGGTCTTACCAGTACAAGGATAAGCGAAACATAGATGTCGACCGTCTTTGGCTGCAAGTTGTCATGTCCGCTATTGGCGAGACCCTCGAGGAGGAGGAAGATGGTGAGGTCATGGGCGTCGTTGTCAATGTTCGCAAAGCCTTCTATCGCATTGGCGTTTGGACTCGTACTCTTGGCAAGAGCATCCCCGGACGCGGAGACGGTGATGTCGCCGGTGGAAAGGGCCGTTCGAATGAAAAGGGCCGCGATATCGTCCTCAGCATTGGTCGCCGTTTCAAGGAGGTTCTTGAACTTCCCAACAGCGAGCAGGTTGAATTCTCTGGACACACGGACAGCGCTAACGCTGGTAGCACGAGAGCCAAGGCCAAGCATACCATTTAAATAAAACGAGCTCGTGTCTTCTGGGGGTTCATGAGCTGCAGCACAAAGTCGTGCTGTTTTCAGCTATGGGATCTGGAGGGCGCCAAGGGGGCAGGCTGCGCAGGAGCGGTAGCTGCCACATTGATGAAATTGTGATGATTGGCCCGGTCCACATCAACGTTGAGAGGGAAACCGAAATCTGCCTTTCCTATGTAATTAGTATCATGGCGGCGTTGCTAGGAAGCTTATTTATGATCGCATCAGGGGCCATATGAAGTTGTCGGTCGACATGCGTGGCTACCAAAATAGATTTCTAATATTACGGCCGTTGCTTCTTGTTTGAGTGATGTTGTACATGAATGCATCTGAAGTGATGGCGATATACACCATCGCTCTTTGGCAGATGGAAATTTTGACAAGTCCTGTGTTCTATGTTCTGATATATATAATGCCGACCAATTACAATTCGTCGCCGCTCGTCTCCTCTACAAATATGGCTTTGACAAGCTGCTTCTTGTTTATTTTGCCCATGGCGTTGCGAGGAATGTGGTTGACAATCTTCATGACCTGAGGAATCTTGTAGCCCGCGAGCCTGCTCTTGAGGGCGCGGCGCATCTCGAGTGGAGTCCACTTGACGGCGTGGTCCGGGTCGAGGATGATGACGGCGCCGACCTTTTGGCCCCAGTTGCCGCTGGGCACGGCGACGACGGCGGCCTCGGCGACCTGGGGCAGCGAGAGCAGCTCGCGCTCGACCTCGAGCGCTGAGACCTTTTCGCCGCCGGTCTTGATGATGTCGGCCGTCTTGCGGCCCTGGATAAAGTACATGGGGCCTTGGGCCCAGGGCTGCCGGTGGCTGTTGCGGCCGGCGGCGCCGACGGGTTCGCGGCGGATGGCCACGTCGCCCGTCTTGAACCAGCGGCCGCGGCCGTCGCCGCCGTCATCGACAAACTCCTTGGCCGTGGCGTCGGGGTTGCGCCAGTACTCACGGAAGACGGTGGGCCCGCGGAGCTGTATCTCGCCGACGCGCTCACGACCGTGGTCGTCGAGCTCGTGGCCGGGCTCGATGACGTCGCCCGTGTCCATGTCGACGAGGCGGGCCTCGACGGACGGTAGGGGCCAGCCGACGCTGGCGTCGACGCGGTCGGCGAAGGCGAGGCCGCAGCTGAGGGCCATGCCGACCTCGGTCATGCCGTAGCGCTCGAGGAGCACGTTGCCGCCGCTGAGGGCGGCCCAGGCGGCCTTGACGGGCGTCGGCAGGGCGGCCGATCCGGAGATGTTGACGCGCAGGTTGGCGGGGGACGTGGCCTCGCTCGTGGCAGCTTGCATTTGGGGGGATAGCGTCTTGTGGCTGGCAAGAAGGCGGCTGTATACGGTAGGCACGACGGTGAAGAAGCTGATGGGCGGCGCGGTGGTAGCGGTGCCGTTGGTGGGGAGAAAGGGCGCGGCGAACCGCTTCCAGACGGCGTCGGCGTTGAAGGGAAACATGAACTCAACGGAGGAGCCGGCAAAGAGAGGCGTGAGCACGGCATTGATGGTGCCGTGGATGTGATGGAGAGGCAGGACGTGGAGGAGGCGGTCGGCGGGTGAGTACTCCCATGCCTGGAGAAGCGAGCGGCATTGCGCCGTGATGACTGGCTCGGGTAGCAACACTCCTTTCTATAGCAAATGTCAGTTGAAGTAGAATAAGCTGGTTCCTGGCACGTCGTACGGGTCGGTTCGTTGTGCCCGAGGTATACAACATCAGGCCGGCACCGGAAAAGTCCTCGTCGGCCAAAGACACGGCTTCCTTTGCGCCGTGGCTGCTGCCCGTGTGCTTGGGAAGCTCGAAGTAGACGGGCTTCTGCTGCAGGTCGGTCGCAAGCACCTCCCTGGCCTTGGCTGCAAACTTGGGCGAGGCGACGAGGACAGAGGCGGCGCTCTGGTCGAGAATGTACTGCAGCTCCGGGGCCGGAAACGGCGGGGAGAGGGGCACGGCAATGGCGCGGGCGGCCATGACGGCCAGGAACATGACTACATCGCGGGAGTGAGCTTCCGGTACTATTTGCTCGACAAGGGTGTCTGATGTTGTTGCTGTGGACCACTGGCCGGGGCGAGGGGGAGGGACAATAGTGAGACATACCGACATAGTCGTAGCTGTTCTCGATCAAAAAAGCCACGCGCTCGCCAGTCAGCGGCTTGCCGTCGACCGCCTCGCGCAGGCGTTCCCGTGCGCGGGCGACATCTCCGAGGAGTTCACCGTAGGTGAAGCGGCGGCCGGACAGGGCGTGGACGACGGCGGTGGACGTGGGGTCGTGTGCGGCGACAGCCTCGAAGATGGGGAGGCGCGGGAGCGTGGATGCGGTGGTGGTGGTGGTGGAGAGCATCCTTAAGCGATGATGCGCCAGCGGTCGCATGCACGGGAGGGCGACGCGTATGTTGTTCCTGGCGGCGGTGACGGCAGCAGCAGCAATGGCCCCGGGGAACGTGGTCAATCGCCGGTTGGCCAGCGACAGGGCTGATGGCGCAATCATGGGTGAGGCATAAGACGGCGGCGCGGCCGCGACGGCACGAAGACGACGGCGGCGGAGAGGGGAGAGGGGGGGGGGGAGGAGGAGTGGGCGTACGGCAACGCCCTATCGAGAAAAGGCGAAGCTGACTAGCAGGAGGGGGGATAAGCTGCAGATTCGATGGAGGTGGAGTCTTGAGGGCGCAATGGTGTCAGCAGCGGCAAAGCAAAAGGAAGCAGTAGGATAGGTTGGAGTGGGCAAAGTGTCCGAGGGCCGGCGATGTGGAGGTTTTGGTGTTGCGCCGATACGCCCAAACGGTGGGTAGTTCGTTACTAGGTAGGTGCCCGCCCAGGTAGGTAGTTGGGTAGGTAGAGTTGACTCCCTACGTTATAATCGTGTGATGGACAGGATGATGCTTGTTACTGATGCACCGAAATTAGACGAGTATTTACACTGTTGAGAGTTGTTCAATCCACCCAGTCAGAGATCGGACAACGTGGAGTCGTCAGGCAACAAGCGGGGGGAAGGCCACGAGCAATATGGCAGGCGAGGTTCTAACTAACTAGAAGTTGTGGCATCAAATTGGGAGATTTTGGCTTCTTTTCGCTTGATGAAGATGATACTGTACCACCCTCGGTCTCCTTTTCTCTTACCCATTCCTTTTTTCATTCTCACCAACCACTAAGACGCTCAGCCCTCGCTCCGGTCTCAGATTATGTTACACGCCTCACATGAACAATCTGAACTGCTTACATGAGAAATTCACCAGTGCAGCTGTATACAGAGTGCGGCATTGTGAATGTCGCATCTCGTTCTTCCAGCTCCACCACATCGCGTGGCACCGGGCGAGCCTTCTTCTCCCCGGGGACGGCAAGCAAAGACATGCATCTCTTGTGGTGCTTGGCGTCTTGTTAAGCGGGAAGTGATCTTCATGGAAAACGACGCCAATGGATGCAGAGAATGGAATAAATTCTAGAAAAAAAGGAAAAAAAGAGAAGGAAAAATACTAAGCAACAGTACTAGCTACCCAATGCAGATAAGCAGGCCGCCCATTAACAAGTAGCGATATTCGGGTTGACTTAGAAGACGGCCATCCTTGTAGTTTTACTCCTAGGCTGATTTTTTCTTATATTTTATTAGACTCTGAAGTATGCGCCACTTGGCGGCAACTATTAACCTTAGGAAGAAGGCCATGTCTCTGATGGAAATCTGCTGGGCGGTGCGTATCGGCAGTTTTTCTAATAAATCAGCACACCGCCACTATTTTCCCAGTCGACATGCATTACAAATTACCAAGAGCATAAAGGCGGGCAGCTTTTTTTTTTTGGTTTCTTTTTTGGCATCTTTTTTTTTGGGCATCTATCTATCCGTTGTCGCTGGTGACCATGTTCGCAAGGATGACTGTAGTTGTAACGAAAGCCTGGCCATTGTCATACATGATAGTTACATACGGTTCCGCGCCCTCGGGATACATACAGTACGGCTTGCTGCATAATCGTGCGGTATGCTGTGCCAGGCATGCAGTGCGCTTTGGAAAGCGATGCAGCCAGCGCCGACGGTACGGGAAGGGGCGGGCTGCAAGTGCGGCGCAGTATTGTGTCAAGGAGAGTCAAGAGGGAAATTCCAAATGATGACTGTCTCTAATTTGTACAAATTGTACAAATTGTTGCTAGGTACCTATGCAGAAGCAATGCAAACACGCAACAACTGCAGCTATCCTGGTTGATACCACCACGGCCTTGTCTCTATATGAGGTAAGTATCACATAGTTGGCAGTTTTCCTGGTACGTAGACCTACCTACCTTGTAGGTATGTAACTAGGGAGGATGCCAAATACATAACGGCTTGCAGGTATCTGTTCAACAGTCCATATTTACATGCATACGACACACAGCAGTGCAGGGTGCTCTCGACCAATGGAAGCGACCTGCCTCGTCTACAAGACGACAAAGAGCAAAAGCCCAAAGGCATAGACGCTACCCCGTAGAGTCGAATTGCTTTTTCATGCAGCAGGAGGCAGCGCAAGAGCCTAGCCAGGCATGTCGTACCGGCAAGCTGAAGGGGGGGTCTTTTCCAAAGACGTTGCCAGCAAAAAGCCGTCACCGCCAGAAGAAACCCCGGACCCCCCCCCTTGTAAGCTGGCGGGCAAAAGGCAGGCATCATGAGCAGCGACGACGCCCACCCGGGCGGCTGGCTACCTGTCCGTTGGATCGGCCCAGCGACGTGGTTCGCAAGAAAAAAAAAGGAAATAAATAAAATGAAAAATGATGAAAAATAAAGTAAACAGCAAAACATGCTGCAGTACCGAGAAATACACCCTGTCAACCACATTACAGGGTGTACCGTCGTCACGCTGGCCGTTGGGGTATTTCGCTTCTCACCGACTTGCTGGAAGTCGCGTCGGCCGCCTGGGTGGCGTAGCACTACCTGACCTCGATACCACCACAATCGGATGGGACGGGGGACTTGACGTGAAAAGAAGAAAAGAAAATAAAATCCTAGTGTGGAAAGAGAGAAAGAGGCAAAAAAAGGGAAAGTATATACGGCTATATGCCCCGTCGACTCTTTCGTATTTCTTCTTCTTCTTCTGCTCCTTCATCTTCACTCGCCAACGACCAAAAACCAAAAACTTGCCTCTCATCAACTACCTACCTCTCTTTTGCTCCTCTACGTCACTAGTCTTTTTTCTGACGGACGACTTGACTGACTGGACTGGACTGACTCTGCTTTCCCCACGCACTCGCCCGACAGACCTTGGCTTCTTGAACCTTGTCTGCTGTCGCTGCTCTTCGTCCCAAAGCTCACCGGTTTCTCGAGTTTTTCATCTTTAAAAAAATCCCCAATCGCATTTCCAACCCTCCATTCCTTTGGCGACTGCTGCTGCATCATCAATTGGCGACGCCTAGACATCCGCTTGTTTCATTCTTCTGTCCGCGCTGCTTGCGGCTAGCCAAGGTTTTTTTTTTGGGTGCAGCACCACCGACATTTCGTCCACCGCAACCCGCCCAGATCTTCTTCTTGTTGCAAGCCAGAAGTCGCCCCGAATGTTGCGTAGATACGCCCTCGGTTTCTCCTCTGTCGGAAGGCAATTCTCCACCATGGGATCAGCGACCCCGTTGGAGGATGTCATTCGCGCCAAGGTACGTTGACGGACGAATCCTCAGAAGCATCCGCCGCCGCCGCCGCCGCCGCCGCCGTTTCAATGGCTGCTGACACTTGCTGCAGATTATGGCGGCGCTCAACCCGCTGACGCTGGAAATCTACAACGACTCCCACCTTCATTCTCACCACAAGGCCATGCAGGGCAGCATCTCCAAGGAGACGCACTTTCGGTACGTTTTAGTCCTCATCTTTGCAGTATAAACGAAGAAACACACCAGAAACAAAAGACGACCTTGACCGTTTTTGACTGACCGCTCCCGCCCACCAGCCTCGTCATCACATCGGACGCCTTCAACTCCAAGATGCAGCCCGCCCGCCACCGGATGATTTATGCTCTTCTGCGCGACGAAATGGCTCAGGAGGGCGGCATCCACGCCCTTCAGCTCCGCACCCTCACCCCCGAGGAGGAGGCCCGGCAGCAGAAGAAGCTCGAGGACGAGCCCGCCGCCAAGGAAGCCGAAGCCGTCGCCAACGAGAGTGCGTGAGCGTTTCAGCTTCCCTTCCATACTGCCCTGCCCGCCTTGCATCTCACCTCAATCCCTCAAGAGTCTTGATTGTTTTTTTTGTTTGTCCCTCGCAAATTTCAAGAAAGAAAAACGGCAGCTGGCCAAGATTGATTTAGACAACCTTTATACTCCTCAAGGAGAGAAAAAAAAAGACAGGGATACCAGGCTCCCCGGTAGCTTTTTTTTTGTGTTCTTATTACCATTATACGCTCTGGACTGCCGTTTGACACGGCTAGTTCTAGATATTCTGCACACGCCCATCACGATACAAATAATAAAATTACGACTTGAATCTGCCAGGTATCATTTCAGCTCGTGTCTTACCATGACCTCGTTTCAACCATAATTGGACTCCACAAGTGATTGTACGTCATTCACTACAGAGTATTGAAGACCTTCAATATCCAAAAAAAGCACCACAAAACGCCCGCCGCATATGCACATCCCAAAACTACACTGCAGACCCTGCTCTGCTGCTCAAGCTACGAGCGCCGTTCGAGGCCCTCTTCCGCATGGCTGCCTGCATCCTGTCCTTCCTCTTCTGCGCCGCGTCCTCGCCTGTAGACGCCTGCCTCGTCGCAAGCCGCTGCATATATTGTGTGCCCACAGGCGCGTTGGATCTCATTGAGGACGGCGGAGCGACTGGAAATATCCTGCTGCCTAGTTGCGGTGATGCTTCGCGTGGACTGGGGGCCGAGTCTGCCACAGACAACGCTGATGTCGGTGCTGGAGTGATTCTTCTCTCACCGAGGCTGATACTGGGAGAAGCAGACTGTGCAATGGACCGTTCATGCTTGGACTTGCCCAAAGGTAGTTCCCTCTTCTTCACCACGACGCTGTCTGCAATTTCTGTTTTCCGCGAATCCACTCTCTTCAAATCCCGTACTTCTTCTGGCGGTGGCGTGGGCGATGCTAGCTCCGGCTTTGTCGATCTTGACGAAACCACAGACTCTGTCGTTTCATTTTGCCCCTGCTGCTCCTGCTCCTCTTCTTCCTGTTGCGTCGTGAGATTCCGAATCAAGACAACCTCCTCCTTATAAAATGCCAACACACGATCGAGGCTATCATTTTTGATGACATGTCGATCATACAGTGGCTCGCCACTTTGAATATTGTACCATTCAATGGCTGGCAGTGGCTCCTGGCCTGGTCCTGCGTTATTAACGTAGTCCAGAAATTTGTATGAGAATAGACGAATGAAGTCGTCGTATAGGTAGTCTCGTAGAGCACGCTCGCCTCGTAGCCATTCAAGACACATACAGGCTCTAACAAAGTTCAGCTGTGTTCCTTTATACAACTCCCAATAGTCTGGGTAGGCGGCGGTGAACTCAGCGAGAGGTGTCGATGTATAATTCTGAGAATTCCTCCTGCTCGCCTTGTCATCCGAAATTTGTGATCTTGCGACCACGCCCAGAAGTTGCCGAGAGAACGGTTGCGCCTCTTCCTCTTCAAACACATCCGAGTTCGTCTCTTTAGTTGTATTTGCCGCATTTTGAGTTTGCGTCTGCGTTAGGGTCGCGGCCACAACAGAGCTAGACGCAACCGTATCTTGTGTCTCTGTGACCTGGAGGTGTTTCAACGATTGCATACGACTACCTCTTATAGTCATACCGTCTCCCCTGGGATTGATTGGACCATCGTCGAGTTGTATGGGCTTGAATCTTTTGACTGGCCGCTGTCTTTTAACTTCTCCCGGCCTTTTCGCTACCTCCGCATTGACAGTTGCTGGAACGATGCCAGGATCTGGCTGTGCACACGGTGGCGTGTTTGTCATTTGCGCAATTTTGTTTTGAATCCGTTGACTGGGACGTTGGTAAGGGTACTGGTAGCGATCTTGAGTCATGTCCTCGTCTTGGTCATTCTCAGCGTACGGCACCTGCACGTCCATTTCCTCCTCCTCTTCCAGGCTTGACTTTGGCACCGGATCGGGGGGCCTCTTCGGCTCTAATGGAGTCCTGCGAAATGCTGCTCGAAGGTGCTGTGGATGGGGTGTTTCTTCGATGAGTGATGACTCAGGCATGTCATCGTGTCTCGGGTGATGGTCAGGTGGCGACGCCGACCATTGAGAAACAAGGCGTTCTGGAGAAGAAGCGGCTGGAGAAGAAGCTGCTGGAGAAGAAGCTGCTGGAGAAGAAGCTGCTGGAGAAGAAGCAACTGGAGAAGAGGCATGTGTACTGCAGGTCTGCAAGGATTTTACCACCTCCAGACTTGAATTCTTGGCAGGTGGTACTGTGTTGCTGGCCGTCTGCCTGACAAGCACTTCGTGCGCTGCCGTTACGGTTTGGAGCACGTGGTTAGGTACATTGACCGCGCCATGAGTCCTTTTTCTTAGTTGGTGAATCCATGATCCGTCCTTGGCCAATAGCTCCTCCTGATCCTTTGGGATTTTCTTGCCGTTGCTGCGATATATCGCGTCAGTGATGCCCTCGAACTGTGATGCGCTGTAGGACATTTGTGCACCGTTGCAGCGTACGCCGTAGATATACTGGCGTACAGACTCCGAATGTTTCAATGCATAATCGTGGGACTGCCGGACCAGACGCAATGAGTTCCTGCGATAAGAACAGCACTTCGTCGTTTGGTCAAGGTGGTGGCGGCCGAAAGGATGGTTGCTTAGCGCAACGCGAGCTGTGAATCTTTAACGCGTTGAGGAGTGGCGTCACCAGGTGGAGCCGCCAGCTTGGAGCTACAGGACGGGACTGACCAGTGGGAAGGTTTCCTGTGGCTTTGGGGCTGCACTGGCTGGCTGCGGTTTGGATGAAATAAATGTTTTTTTATTATCTATCAAGCCAACCCCTCATACACTTGATAGATATGATTCTGAATATGACTTCGCTTTACTATATTACATTTACATGGAATAAACAGCAAACTCAGTCAGTACATATGCCCTATCAGGCTGCCGGGTCAGTCATAGTCAGTGGCACAAAACGCCATATCCACAGTCCCCCTCCCCTTCCCACAGCTCTCTGCATCATTAGCAGCAGCACCAGTAGCTCCTCGTGGTGGGTGGCCAACCAAACAGATGCAAGCTGCTGCATTGCAAGGCAAGGCAGACACCCCAACTCATTCTTTGAAACATCTCCGCAGCGACCAGCATCATCGCCAAGAATCCTCGACTGTCAAGTACCGCGCCTTGTTTTCGACTTGATCACTCGCCCAGGCACGCCTTGACTGTGTCTGCGCAGCACAGCCCTGGACTCCTGCTAGGCTTCTGCAACCCCGGCGCAACTGCGATTGAAGCTGCATCCGATATAAAACCGCTCTGCTTGACCGCGCGCCAAAGACCATGACAGAGGTATATGACGCCGGAAAAGACGTACTTGTCAGCTGCTAGAGTGTCTGCTATCGACCCCCTAGCGCCCGAGTCGTGCTCGCTATGGCGAGCAGCACAACGGTGAAGCCGCCAGGCTCTCCAGCGTCGACCCGTGGCTCACCATTCAGTCGAAGAACTCGACGCGACTCTGTCAACTCCCTTTCCGCTAGCTCCTTGATCGACAAGGAGCAAATGTCAAATACCCTCGACAAAATACACAACTCAGCAAGCCAGTCCGGGGCTCTGACGACCTTCAACGACTTCGCGCCTCCGCCCCGAGCCTCGCCTGTCGCCGAAGGCAAGGCCTCAACCGGAGACCTTGTCCACCACGGCCTCAGTGGACTGTATACTAGGTTTCGAGAGGCTGTAGGTGCTGTGAGCCCAACGAAGGCGTCGAACCGAGATGACGATACGACGATAGAGACGACCTCGAAACGAACATCGCTCTCAGGCAGTCACATCTCCAAGAACTCCGTCTCATCCTTGGGCAGAAGCGACAGTGCCGTCACCACCGTGCCAGACTCTTCACAAACTGTCCCAGCGACAGACTTGCCCTCGAGTAACGCCAGTGTCTCTGGAGAAAGTCGCACCCTTCAACAACCACTGTCATCCAGAGGCAGTGTGGGGCTCACCACTGGGCTGAAGCCAGCTTCGTCATCTGGGCGTCCAAGTCTCGGAAGTAAACCCAAGAGTTCTTCTATCCTCGAACTCGCCACCGGTCCTGTTATAAGCCATAAAACTACCCAGAGAGATGCCAGCCGGAGCACGGTTCGCACTGAAGACAGTGGTGGCCCAGAATCCCGCCGAAGTATTGGGCGAAGCGACACCCACCATAGCCTTCCGACATTAGATATACCCAACTACGACGCTACTGAGGGCAGGCTACCACCTATTGCGAATACAGACGACGCGTCTAGTTACGATGGAAGCATGGAAGGAGCGCCAACCTTGTCCCCTCGCCTACAAATGACGTCTGCCCCCGGAAACCACATTCGAACACCCTCTACAAGCTCCTCCATGTTAAGCCCAGATCATTTGAGACGTAAGCCTGCCGTGATTGACCGAATCAGTCGCTCTAGGTCAACGATGTATTCTGTCTCCCGGGAGTCTTCTCTTGACCGCTCTGGAGCCCAGCACAGCCCTGTCGAACTGACAGCCGCCGAGGGCAACTATCATGAGGCCGTTTCCCATCATAGAGGACACGCGCGTTTTATTTCCGGGGATGCCCGCGATCCTGGCTCAACAACTACCCACGAAGGCGCGTCTGACCACATGAGCGCACAACTCGACAGGATGGGGCGGCATGTGCTGAGCAAAGAGTTTTGGATGAAAGACGACACTTGCAAAGAGTGTTATCTCTGCCAAGCACCCTTTTCTGCATTCAGGAGAAAGCATCACTGCAGGACTTGTGGCTGCATATTCGATTCAAAATGCACGAAGCTCGTGCCAGGAGACAAATTTGGCGTGCAAGGCACCCTACGTGTTTGCAAGCGTTGTTTGGAAGCAATGCATCGCCGCCACGAAGGCAGTGCATCAGAAGAATCTGGTGATGAGCAGTCATTTATGCCGAAAATCTTTGGCCCTAGCCAATTAAAGCCTGGCCAACGTTCACCATCACAATCAAGGCGGGATGGAGATCCAGCAGCAGCTGCGCCTGAGCCCTCGAGCGGACATCGGCCCAGCGTCACTCCCATGATGGCCATTCCCGCCACCCGTTGGATGCACGAATCAAACCGAAACTCTGCTGTGCTAGAGATAGGATTGCCGCAACTCAGCCGACCTGGATCATCCCGGTCGTTGAAATCTCTCGCAAATGTGCGACCACAATCCTCAGCAGGCCATAAGCGGCATCATTCAAAACATGGGTTTCTTGGGCGCCTCAAAGGAGCCCCTGAAGAGCGGGCTCCGTTCAGGAAGGGCGTCGATGATGACACGCCTAAAAGGTCCAAATTCCCGGCTTTCCACGACGACAACATCATAGACCCTGAGCTAGCAGACTTCATGTCGGACGACTCTAGTGGAGACGAACAAGTCAGCATTTTCGCGACCATGAGTACAGCCGATATGCACTCTGCAGGCTTTGAGCAGGAAAAGTCGAACTTATCCCCGTTTATGAATGCAGGCAGAAAACATCGACACCGACCCGGAGAGAAGAGCATCAGTGGCATGAGCCACTACAGCCGCGGCGCCGCAGATGACACAAGCGCTCCAACAAGTGTATTGAGTCACCGACGGAGTAACAGGAGACGCAATATGAGTAACGTTAGTGGTGGTGCACATCACTTGCCATCCCCCAGGCCAAAGTCGGCTATATACAAAGCTCCGACCGGCTCAACAGAGGCTCTTATCCCAACTGACAACAACGATCATCTTGCAATGAGAGCTTCCCGTCGAGATTCTGTACCATTCAACATCCCGTCAAATACAGACCTGAACAACTCAAGCTTGAAGCATATCGACAAGCTCTTGCACCAACTGCTAGAAGATGCAGAAGTTCCCGAACCTGAAGCTTGGATACGGTCTCTCGTGCCAACATTGCTGCAATGCACCGACGACGTCTCACCGAATGTTATCAAAGGAGAGGATATGGATATCCGCCACTATGTTAAGCTAAAGAAAATTCCTGGTGGCAGACCACGAGACACCTCGTATGTCTCGGGTGTTGTTTTTACGAAAAATTTGGCCTTGAAAAGCATGCCACGCAGAATCGGAAACCCGCGCATTTTGTTGGTCACTTTCCCTATCGAATATCAACGTCACCAGCAGCACTTTATGAGCTTGCAGCCGGTCATTGAGGGTGAGAGGGAATACCTACGCATCGTGGTTCAAAGACTAGCAAAGCTTTCCCCAAATCTTGTACTCGTCGAGAAGGGCGTGTCTGGGATCGCATTGCAGTATTTTGCAGAGCTCAACATTTCCGTCGCGTATAACGTCAAGCATACTGTCATCGAAGCGGTAGCCCGCTGCGCAGAAGCAGATATCTTGAGCTCCCTCGATCGGCTCGCTTTACCAGTCTCCACAGGGCGTTGTTCAAGCTTTGAGGTCAAGACTTTTGTCAACAACAACTTTGTGCGCGGCAAGAAGTCGTACATATTTGTCGGTGGCTGCCGTCCAGACCTGGGTTGTACGATATCTCTGAGAGGAGCTGACAGCGCCACGCTGTCAAAAATCAAGTTTATCGTAGAATTCATGTCATATGTTGTGTACAACCTTCGGCTGGAATCTAGTCTTCTACGAGACGAGTCCATTGAGCCCGACGAAGGGGACACCTCACTTTCCAATTCTTACGTCATGAACGAGAGCTTCAAGACCTCCAGCTCTGGAGAAGACGGGAAACAAAACCTTCGCATATCCTCCTCAACCGATCAGGAACAACAGGCTCAAGCAACAGAGAAGGGTGACATGGATGGGGCAGTCGACGCTGGAGCGCCAACTGAGGAGCGACCAAAGCTTCCTTCGTTACATGATTCGCATGACAGTGGAATGGGGGACTCGCCGGTGCCAGATGATGTACCTATGCCCACGTTCTACAGCGACATGGTGGCTAAATACGAGACCAAGATTCTGTCGGCCTCCCCGTATGTAAAGTTTACCCAACCCCATGTCTTGATGAGGGCGCGAGAACAAGAACGTCGACTTCTATACCTCCGGCGCTTACGAGATCAAACGGTCATCGACGAACAAGACGAAACAAGCACTGGTCGTGCAAAGTTTCAGCTCATCAAACCTGAGATGATCGAGAAGATAGGCCAAAAGGCGCCGAAGCAGATCCTGGAAATTCTTCATGCCATGCATGATGCTGAATATGATAAGGCGCTATTCAACTACCAAACGGGAACCCGGCAATGGGAAGCATATATCCAAGGCAACCTGGATCTGTTCGATCCTTATTCTCACCAAAATATTGTGGTTTTGTATTCCGAAATCTGCACCGAAACCAAGATTCCATGCACGGAGCCCAGTCTCGTGGCAATTAACTTTTACGACGAACAGCACGTGGATACGGGGATGGACCGTGACTGCACACTCGGCCAATACATCCAAGACCTGGCAGAGACCAAGGATGAAATCTGTGGCTCAAACGGCTGCGACCGGAAGTTGATTGAACATCATCGCACATATGTTCACGACCAATATCGAATCACAGTCTTTGTGGAAGCTGCGCCACCAGGAGTGACTAGACATCCAAGCCTCGGGGACGGTATCACTATGTGGACGTATTGTAAGATTTGCAAGAAAGACTCGGCGGAGGTTCCGATGTCCGATGCTACCTACAAGTACTCGTTCGGAAAGTATCTTGAATTGCTCTACTGGGGCCGCGGCCTTCGCATTAAGCACGGCATTGATTGTCCTCACGATCACTCACGAGACCACGTTCGTTACTTCGGCTTCGACGACGCTCGAGTTCTCATTCATTGGGACCCTATTGACCTCTTGGAGATTGTGGTTCCGAGAGCTAGAATCACCTGGAAGGTTCAAAACGATCTCAAATTGAAGAACGAGATCTTCGTTAGAATGGAAGAGCGCTGGCGCAAGTTCATGTCGTCTGTCAAGGCCAGACTCCAGAGCATTCGTATTGACAGTGTCTTGCCAGAAAAGGCTGAGCTTTGCAAAGCAGAAGTTGAGATCCTCATGAAGAAGATGCATGGAGAACTTCCAATCATGCTGCGGAAGTTGGAGGATGTCTACGTCAACTCGAAGTATTACGAAATTGTTCCATTCAACGGCCTCGTGCGCGAAATGCTGGAAGTTGCGGGCGAGTGGGACCAGGCTTTTGCCAAGTTCGAGGCAGACTTCTTGGGCGACAAAGATATGCGGCAGCTGACAATGATGCAATTGAAGAAGATGTTTACCGACGAGTCGAAGGAGTCTTTGCCCAATCCAGAAGAGACTATGGTTTCGGCGACTGATAGCGACAGTCGGCCGTCGCAGGGGTTTTCTGAGGTTGACGAGAAGAGCACGCAGCCGACAGAATATACTGACATGGATGGAAGCCTTCTACATACCCCGGATGGAAAAGACGTGAGCGAAGACAATGAAAAGGCTGAGATACCGGCAGAAGGCAACAGCGAGGTTGTCGAGGCACTCGATTTGGCAAGCTCTGGGCCTCTTGCACCCGGTTCGGATCAGCTGCCCGGGATAGTGCACTTGGAAACTTCTCAAGCGGAAAGCGCTGAGTCGGTTGACTCGTCCAGCACGGTGCTGCCACCTGCCACGAAGGATACTACACCGGCCGCTGTGGGCGATGGCCAATCGCTCACAGAAAAGGTGGACCGTATGCGACGGGAACAGGCACAGAAGGCTGGCGAAGACGCATTCAGCAGCAAACAAGACGAAAGTGGTGTACCACGCTCCTCACCTCCTATCGTAAGGGCTATATCGCACCCACAGCGCATTCCTAAAGCCACGACGGCGCTTGGAAACCCCTCAAACACTGCGGATCACGTCGAGACTGCCGCAGAGCCGCAAGGCGAAGCATCAATCAAAGTTGATAAGCGCTTATCGGAAAGACTCGGCTTGTCGGCTCTGAAACAGCGTGGAAAATCTGCTACATCTGGTATTCCTCGTCTGATTACGAAGAAGAAGGATAAGGAGTCTAAAGTTTCAACATTGACGAGACACTTTGAGCAAATCAGCCGAGAGTTCGAGAAGGAGCGCATACGGGACAAAAAGAAACGAGCTGCTAGTCTCCGCTACCCCCGTGCGCTGCTCCCAAGAACCTCCACGAAGCTCACAATCCAGGTCTACGACGATTTCAATGCAGCGGTCGAGGAACCTGCTCCGATACCCGAAGCAGCTGGCGAGCGGAAACCCGAACAAAGCACTCGTCCGGTCCCGCCAACTGGACATGCAGACATTGTTCAGGATGACCAAGTAACAGAGTCAACCCCCCCGACAGATCCCGCACCAACGGCACCAGATCAAATTTCTGTTGCGGAGACGGATGACACTGCAACAGGCAAAGACAACCAACAAGACTCGGATGATGAGGAGCGTGCAAGTGACACAGAACCTAGCGTGTCCGATGAATTTCTTCCAGATATCAAAGAGATTGCTGATTCTACCCAAGAGATCCCACTGGAGCTTCCCAAACATCAAAAGAATACGCTGATGAAATACCTCACCAAGTTCTGGGCCGAACGATCTGCAAGTGGTTGGTCCGCATTGGACTACCCCATCAATCCAACCGATCACATTTTCGTTGACTCCAATGTTATTGTGCGCGAGGACGAACCGAGCTCTGTTATTGCATTGGCCCTTAATAGCGAAGACTATAAAACTAAGCTCGAAGTCATCCGTCGCGAGGCACAGGAGATGTCTCAGGATGAGATATCCGATGGCACCGCACAGCCAAAATCAACGGCTGCGTCGGAGCACCTTGGACGCCATTCGGATGCCAGTGATCTGGAAAAGAGTTTGTTGCGCATCACTGGAACACATTTGAAGTACCAGTTCAAGGAAGGCGCGGCTGTCATGACGTGTAAGATTTTCTATGCGGAGCAGTTTGATGCTTTGAGAAGGAAATGTGGCGTTTCTGGGCGCATTGTTGAGTCTCTTTCGCGTTGCATGAAATGGGATTCACGGGGTGGAAAAACCAGGTCTGTTTTTTTGAAGACGCTAGATGACAGATTGGTATTGAAGGTGAGTAACGTGAGAAATGGGGGAAAAGAAGCGCAATTGAAAGAAATGCTAACGTTAAGTAGTCCCTGTCTCCCATTGAGACATCGGCTTTTTTGAACTTTGCCCCGGGCTATTTTACAATTATGGCAGAAGCATTGTTCCACGACCTACCGTCTGTTATTGCCAAGATGTTGGGGTTCTTCCAGGTCATCATCAAGAACCCAGTAACTGGCACCGATGTGAAGCTTGATCTCGTTTTGATGGAAAATTTGTTTTACGACAGATCGCCTACCAGAATTTTCGACTTGAAGGGCTCTATGAGAAATCGCAAGATCCACTCTACCGGCGAACAAAACGAAGTTCTGTTAGACGAGAACATGGTTGAGTATATCTACGAATCTCCGCTGTTTGCCCGCGAGCATTCGAAGAAACTGCTGCGGGCATCTGTCTGGAATGACACTCTGTTCCTTGCCCGGCAGGATGTCATGGACTACTCTCTCATGATTGCGGTCGATGAGGCTAGAAAAGAGCTTGTGGTGGGCATCATCGACTGCATCAGAACCTACACTTGGGATAAGAAGCTTGAAAGTTGGATCAAGGATCGTGGGTTCGCTGGTGGTGGTCGCAATCGCCCAACTGTCACCAGCCCGAAAGAGTATAAATCTCGCTTCCGAGAGGCGATGGCAAGGTATGAACAGCAATACTCCCATGGCGCATACAGAGTCACTAACATGACTTGCCAGATATATTCTGCAGGCTCCAAATTGCTGGCATCTGTTCAATAACACTCAGTACCCAGTGTACTATGGACGTGCTAGGTTCGAGGACCAGCCTGAACTACAAAAGTAAACGATGAGATGAATTTGTTTTTTAGAAGGTTCTATTTCTACTTTGTTTGGGAGAATGTACGGCGTTGAAAGATTTGGGATCTATTTATGACACGGCATCCGGAAATGGGTATCCATTAAGCAAGCATAGAGCGAGTTAATGCAGATTTGAAATTTCGACCAAGGCTGACGGCATTAGAGCCTAAATTGAGCCAGTAGTATAGTATAGTCTTAAAGAGGTAGTTGCAAAAAGAAAAAATAATTTGTTTTCCAGCATCCGTCGCGCGGCTGTTTTCGACGCCATCAACTACCAAGTAAGGCCATGAGAGCCGTTTGCGCATAAAGCGGGTCTAGATGAACTTACGAACCTTTGACATTGCCTCAGTGAGCTTGCCATGATTCTTCGCAACAACGACGGCTGCCTCCCATGTCCATAGATCTCAACTGGGAGACGCTTACGAGTGGTCCGGATGGCGAGGCGCTGGCGGAGCGCATCCGCGGCTTCATCCACGACAAGTTCCAGAGCGTGCCCCTGCCGCGCTTCATCAAGTCGGTGACGGTGCACGGCTTCGACTTTGGCAGCATCCCCCCGTCTCTGGAGCTCAAGGACATTGCGGACCCGCTACCCGACTTTTACGAGCAGGAGCTCGAGGATGACGAGAGCGATGAGGACGCCGACGAGGACGACGAGCCTGGCCACCACCATCAGCAGAACTACCACCAGCCGCGCCAGGCGACGGCCGGCAGACGTCGGCCCTCGGAGCTCAAGACGGCGATCCGCAAGGAATTTTCACATTACCACAACGACCTGGCGAGCCCGTTTATGGGCACCTCCACGCCGGGTCTGCTGGGCGGCCCGGGGCTGAGCTACCACCTCCACGGCCACCTCGGCACGGGCTCACAGACGCCGCTGGCCGCCGTCGCGGGCGCGCACCTCGGCAACAGCTGGCTGGGCCACGGCTACGACAGCGCGTGGGCAGCCGAGACTGCCGCGGCCGCAGCGGCTGCCGCCACCGCCGTGCGCATGGAGCCGAGCCACACCCGCAACCCCTCACAGAGCAGCATCTCGGTGGACAACTTTCCGTCAGGCTTCATGCCACCACGTCCGCCGGCTGCCGGCACATCGCCCTTGCAGCGCGGGCTGCGTGAAAAGTCGAGCGTCTCGACGCTGGCGCCGACGTCGATTGGCACCTCGCGGCCCCCAACGCGGGATGCCCACGCCGACTCGGCCATTATCGACTCCGACTACGACGACAACGGCGACGGGGACGCCGGCGACGGAGACGCCGACCTGACGGCGCCGCTGCCCGACGGCATCGACCCGCCGCCGCGGCGACGGGAGCCCCGCGCGGAGGACGTGCAGGCCGTCTTCCGCATCCAGTATGCGGGCGACATTCGCCTGAACCTGACGGCCGAGATCCTGCTCGACTACCCGATGCCGAGCTTTGTGGGCATCCCGCTCAAGCTCAACATCACCGGCCTGTCGTTTGACGGCGTCGGCGTGCTGGCGCACATCCGGAAGCGCGTGCATTTCTGCTTCCTGAGCCCCGACGACGCGCTGACCGCCGTCGGGCCCGAGGATGGCAGTGGTGGCAGCGGTACCAGGCCGGGATCCAAGGGGACCGCCGGCGCGGGGGAGGCGGAGAGCGGAGGCGGCAAGACGGCGCGCTTCGGCGGCCTGCTGCAGGAGATCAAGGTGGAGAGCGAGATTGGTGGGCGAGAGGGTGGCAAGCAGAGTCTCAAAAACGTGGGCAAGGTGGAAAAATTTGTCCTGGAGCAGGTGCGCCGGATCTTTGAGGAGGAGTTTGTATATCCGAGCTTCTGGACATTCTTGGTTTAATGATAGAGGTGACAGCGAGGTGTATAATAAGTAAGCCGAGATAGGACAAATGTAATTTCTTATTTGTATTATATACGCGCCATACGGGATGTCTGCTACATTCACAGATGCAAAGGAGCCAGCTTTCAACGGCCCATTATGTCAATGTCCGTCTAAATCCTTGGTATGCCTGCTGGATATCCATGTCCAGCTCTCTGGCCTGCTGCTCGCTGAGTTCCTCGCTTGCCTTCATTTGGTTGAGCGTGATGAGCCACTGCACAATCTTTCCTCTGTTCTCAAAGTCCTTGTCCGTGACCTTGTTGACCGACTGAATCACATCGGACAAGAGAGGGTGGAGCTGGTCCTTGGACAGCAGACCGAGCTTCACAGCGTCAAGAAATGTGATAAAGTCTTGCGTTGCTTCGAGAATCAAGACACCGCTGGTGTTATTCCGATCGGATGGCCCAGCGGCGGCTGACGAGGCGGGTGTTGTCATGGTGGAGGGCATGCCGGCTTGGAGTCGCTTCGTCGCACGCGGCGCTTCAATCTGAATAGCAAGTTAGCGCAAGTATGGTTGGCTTACCGAAAAGGCATGGATTGCTTACATCCCACTTTGCTTGGAACTCCTCCAGGCCGCCAAACTCTCTAGCAATGGTCTCGTCGGCGAGCAGCGCATTGTACTGCCGTAGCGACCGCTCGCATATCTCTGTGTATTCCGCTTCGGATACGGCATCCTTGATGAAGGCTTTTTCTAGCTCGTCGAGAGTTACAATAATACTGAACAGTTCGGCGAGGGAATCTTGCAGGTCGCGCTCTGCTCGTGTGCTCGTCAAGGTGACCTCCTAGGTACGCAATGACGGATCTGGTTAGCAGAGGGGTTGGCGATGATCGCGTAGCGACATGGACTATAAGCATACCTCGTCTAGGTTTATTGATGCCGAGAGCGCCGTATTGGGGATATAGCTGTGCGGCGTAGGCGCGTAGCCTTGCCGGGGAAGCATTGTGATGAAGTGAGTGTTTCAAGGCATTTCGCAGAGTGAAGCTCCAGCGCGGTGACGCCTGTAAATAGCAGTTCCTCAGCGCCAGGTTAGTAGGCCTTGGCGGGCGACACTTTGGCGGGGAACTGAATTGGAAATGTTCGGCAGAATGGTTTCACCGCCCGGACCCAAGTGCAGCTGCTACCTTATCGATAACTCGACGGCTCGAATTTTTTTTGAAGCCGACCATTTCGCCCAGGAAGCTGCAGGGCGGCGTGTTGCATCTTCAGTACAATCATCTCCCCAGCCACGAGGGTCCGTTCAATTCGCCCACTCGCGAATTGCAATATAACTGCCCACCATGGCACCCACCAAGAAGAACCTCAAGGCCACCAAAAAGTTTGAAAAGAACCATTTACAGGGTGTTCTAGACCGGAGAAAGGTCACGGCCAAGATCAAGCAAAAGCAGCAGATCAAAGAGAAGTCAAAGCAGCGCAAGGCCAAGGATGCTGAGTTCTTCACCAAGGATGGCAAGCCGCGGCCGCGAGGCCCCAAAGACAGACAAGTCAATGACATGAGCGTCGACGATTTCTTCCAAGGCGGCTTCGAGGACATCATCGACGACAAGTCGGACAAGGCCACGCCCGGCGAAAGAATGCGCGACCGCTCCGAGATGAATGCAGAGGAAGACGCCGCCGCCTCGGAAGCCATGGATGCACAGCCCTTTGCCAGCGACAGCGAGGATGGCGATCAAGATGACGAAGAGGCGGGTATGAACCAAGAGGCCATGGATGCGCTCGCCGACAAGGACCCCGAATTCTACAAATTTCTAAAGGAAAACGACCCCGATGCGCTCGACTTTGACGACAAGGCCGACCTGGCAGAAGTGGATGAGCTGAGCGCCGGCGAGGACTCCGAGGAGGAGGAGGAGCAGCCTAAGAAGAAGCAAAAGAAGACCAAGAACGCCAAGGCCAAGGAAGCGGAGGCCGAGGGCGATAGCAAGGAACTCACCACGGCCATTGTGGCGGGCTGGCGCAAATCAATGAAGGAGAGCCAGTCGCTGCGTGCGACGAGACAAGTCGTTCTCGCATTCCGCTGCGCCGCGCACCTCAATGAAGACGACATTGACGAGGATTCACAGCAGAAATGGACCATCAACAGCCCCGATGTGTTCAACGACATTCTTGTGCTCGCCCTGCGTGAGATCCCCGTTGTCATCAACCACCACCTCCCCGTTAAGGAGTCGGCCTCAGGCCGCGTCTACGTGCAGACGGAGAGCAAAAAGTTCCAGGCGCTTTCGCTGCTGCTCAAGACGTACACGTCGGCCATGATGCACCTTCTGGGCACGCTGTCTGACGACCGCACGCTCAAGCTGACGCTGTCGGCCATGACACCCATCCTGCCGTACCTGCTGTCGTTCAAGAAGCTCGTCAAGGCGCTGGCCAAGGCCGTCGTCACCTTTTGGGCGCAGCCCGCCAGCTCCGAGTCGACGCGCATCACGGCATTTTTGGTACTGCGCCGACTCGTCTCCATCGGCGACAAGGGCATCCGTGAGACGGTCCTCAAGGCCGTCTACCAGGGCCTCGTCCAGGGCTGCCGTATCACCAACCACAACACCCTCCAGGGCATCAACCTCATGAAGAACTCGGCTGCCGAGCTCTGGGGCATCGACCCAGCCGTCGGCTACTCCACCGCGTTCAGTTTCATCCGCCAGCTAGCCATTCACCTGCGCAATAGCATCGTCCACAACAAAAATGACTCGTTCCGCATGGTGTACAACTGGCAGTTTACACATTCGCTCGACTTTTGGTCCTGCGTGCTCGCCTACCACTGCACGCCCGCCAAGGAGGCCGAGGCGGGCAAGGAGAGCCAGCTCAAGCTGCTCGTCTACCCGCTCGTCCAGGTCACGCTCGGTGCCATGCGCCTCATCCCCACGGCGGTCTACTTTCCGCTGCGCTTCCACCTCGTCCGCGCGCTCCTACGCACCTCGCGCGCCACCGACACGTACATTCCGCTCGCCTCGCCGCTGCTCGAGGTCCTCGCCTCGGCGGAAATGAAACGCCCGCCCAAGAGCGCCACCCTCAAGGCCTTCGACTTTGCCGTCGCCTACAAGGCCCCCAAGGCCTACCTACGCACGCGCGTCTTCCAGGACGGCGTCGGCGATCAGGTCGTCGAGCTCCTCGGCGAGTTCATGCACCTCTGGGGCACCTCGATCGCTTTTCCCGAGCTCGCTCTGCCCGTTGTCATCCAGCTCAAGCGCTGGCTCAAGCAGGCGCGTGGCTCCCGCACCGCCCAAGGCAACAAGAACGCCAAGCTCTCCACGCAGCTCGTCTTGCTCGTGCAAAAGATTGAGGCCAACGCCAAGTTTATCGAGGGCCACCGCGCCAAGGTCGACTTTGCCCCCAAGGACCGCACGCAGGTCGACGCCTTTTTGCGCGACTTTGACGCCACCAAGACGCCGATTGGCGCGTACGTCATCGGCCAGCGCAAGGGACGTGCCGAGAGGGCCAAGGTACTGGAAGAGGCTCGCAAGGAGGACGACAAGACGCGTCGCGAGGAAGAAAGGGCCGCGCTGCAAGGGAATGACATGATGGACTCGGATGAGGAGATGGAGGTGGACTCGGATGAGGAAGAGGATGAGGTTGACATGGAAGACGACGAAGAGGAGGAAGAGGAGGAAGAGGAAGAGGATGATGCGTAGTGTGGCGCAACAATAGAAATGACACATGTAAACCGGAGTTAGGCTGTACATACATGAAAAGGATACCTCGATTTTTTTCTTTCATTGCCAAACTCGGGGCCATTCGCAGAGGTGACGGTGCAAACAAAAAGAGTAACGGACATCTGAAACAGAAATCTAACCAAGGTCCGTACACTCGCATTCACGGCACAGTGGGTTTATTTGTAGTCAGGCAGCTGCAGAGCATCAAATGACGAGTAATATATACAATGCATGCTACGCGCAGTTCTTCTGGTACCAATCAGTCCAAGAGCGTCCTGGTTTCCAAAAAGACCAAAACGAGAACAAGAGGAAAAAAAAAACGCCAGCTTCCCGTATTGTATGCCAGCAGGAAGCAGTTCCAACGAAGCAACCAAAAGAAATCCTTCCACAAGGAAAATCACAAAAACGCCGAAGTAGTTCCCTTCCTGTACTCCAAAACCCCCATTGAAGAAAAAAACACACATCTCCTTCCAATCCCACCCCCCCCAGACTGACCACACATGCAATCGTAAAATAAAACGCCTGAAATGTTCGCTATTCATGATGCCAGACTTAGGACAAAATGATAGTCCTCTTCTTCTCGACACACTCGGTGGCCATCAATGGATGCCTTCCCAGGTGAACTGGTCGGTGACGTCGCGAATGGACATGCCAGTAATGTTAAGGACAGTCATCTCGAGCTCCTCCTCCGACATGGCCTGACCCGCCGCTTTCTGGCCCTCGAGGACGTCGTACAGGCTGTAGATTTGGTCATTCTTGACCTCGAGGCGCTTGAGGAGACTTCGAATGTCCTCGGCGAGCGCCACACGGTCCCTCTTGCCAATTGCCTTATCCTGGTTGCTGTACTTTGTCTGCAGCTGCGAGAGCTCAAACTGCAGATGGCGCGACTCATCCTCCAGGCCCTTTATAACGAGAGCCAGAGCGTGGCCGGGAGACTGCGCCGGACGCATGGTTGGGTCTTCCACGGAGAGATCGCGGTCCGTCACAGGAACAGGGCGAGGCACAGTGACGCGCTTCTTCCCCACGACGAGCTCGGCAGACGTGCTGCGGTGTGAGGTAATGCGGGCGCAAACAATGCAGCTGCTGCAGCTGTGTACACAGAGGTCATTCAGCACACGCTTCGCGTCGCGGGATAGAGCACAGCCGGTGCTTTGGTGAATGCTCTTGTTTGTTCCGGTCGTAATGTCCGTCTCCATGGTGTGCTGAACACTTTTTGTTCTGCGAGGATGAGGCGTCTGTTCGCGGTTGCCAGTAGGCTTGAATATTCCCTGCACAGGAACGCTCAGCTCGACTACCTGGTCTTGAGTGGCCCCCATATCCAAAGACAGGGCGCCTGAAGTCTCGTCGTAGTCGCTATAGTTCTCGAAATGGGCTTTTGGTGCCTGGCGCGACGTAGATCGTCGTTTGCTTCCTTGGTTGGCAGTAGTCTTCAGCACCCCAGGCTTGGCAGGGATAGAGAAGGCCACCTTTTGCGCCTGCTCGTTGACGGTTTGGCCCCTCTTTTGAAATGTGTCTACGTTCTGGTTTGTGTTCATAACAGAGTCCGTGTATTCAGCATCCATGACGTTTTGACTTTGACCAGTCATTTCTAGGGGATCTGGCAGATCCCTGGTCTCAGTAGGCCCATCAGGACCAGAGACGTTTGTATCGATCGTGATATCGGGCACAGGGATCCCGGCGGTAGTATTTTCAGTCTCAATATTTGCCTTGGGAGCCGGGCGGTAATGATCAATCTGCTCCTTGAGGAAGACAACTTCCTCCTTGAGCTTGATGTTCTCCTCATGTAGGTCATGAATACTGCGCTCAAAGCCAGAGTTCTCGCGTCTGAGCATCTTGTTGTCGTTGAAATATTTTTCGTTGTGTCGTACTAGGCTCTGGTTGTCCTCTCGCAGAGAAGCAAGCTCCTCATTGCGCTTGCGAAGTGCTTCAAGCTCCTCACGAGCTGCATCCAGCTCGTGCTGCACCTCATCAAGGTCCTCATTGAGAACATCGTGTTGCTCCAACTGCGCCCTGCTGGAGCGCAGAGACTTGTTCTCGGCGAGTAAAGATTGTTGTTGCTGGCGTAGGCGGTCATTTTCAGAGCGCAACCTATGCATTTCTGACTGCAGCGACCGCAGCCCACTCTCAAGCTTGTCATTGTCGCCGCGCAGAGACGAATTCTCTAGTTCAAGTGCGTCGCGACTGTGTGTGATGGCGACGAGATCGCGGCGCAGAGTGTCGTTTTCCTGTCGAACTTGCTCAGATGAGTCCAGCTGCTTCTGAGAAGTCTCTAGTGCTTTTTCCTTGACCGTAAGCTTGCGGGTTAGCTTGTTGATGTCGTCGCATGCCTCCTGCAGCCTAGTGAGCACACGCTCCTTCTCATGTGTGATGGAGTCGTTGGCGATTTCGCTGGTGCTAATCTTGCGCGTGGCTTGGTCGAGACGGACCTGAAGAGTGGCAATTTCGGATCGAAGCCCTGCAGCATGTTAGTACGAGAGTTTATTAGTTGGCTCTCAGCCACGTACGAGAATTAGACTCAGAAGCATGTTCGCGGTCGCGGCTTTTGTCCGAGTTCTGACCCTTTTCCTTTAATTGTGCCTCGAGTCTCTCGACTTGCTGTTGCATGTTCAAGGCATATTCTTGCACCTTTTCATGGTGCTCTTGAAGAGAAATAATTTCGTCACGGATCATATCCATGGATACAAAGATTCTTTCTTCATCCTGAGGGACCTTGACTGAGTCGACAGCAACGTGTGCAGCAGCGGCGGGGCTTTCTTGCTTGTCATGAACTCTGCCCTGCTTGACAAATATAGGAACGCCATTTTTCATAGAGCCACTGAAGCGAAGGGTGCCAGTAACAAAGTCACCAAGGTGGGAGACATCGGGCATAAAGAATGAGCGGGCATTGGCACCAGGATCGGGACTAGCGATGGAATTGGGCGAAGGGGGCACTGCAGTGAAGCTAGATTTGGCAGAAGAGCCGTTTGGTGACGAGCCGTTGGCCCCTGACATGAGCTTTTGGTCGGGCTGCTTGGGGCTGCTGGAGGCTTTGCGCAGGCGTTCAAGAGCTTCGGATATGGAAGGCCGCCTTTGAAGGAGCGGCGCAGGCTCTGAAGGGGCGCGGGCGTGGGAACGCGAGATGGGGCTGAGATGGCGATTGTTGTTGAGCGAGAGAGCTGCCGCAGGAGATTTTGAGAGCAGAATCGAGAGGTCGGATTCGTCGTCGGCACGGGGCTGCATATCAGCGCGCTTGCGCTTGGAGCCATCCCAAATGTCTCGCGTCGAGTCTTCTTGAAGAAACTTGAAAGGGGGAGGGTTGTAGTTTTCCTTGAGAGACTTCGTGTCGTTGCCGGCAGGTGACTTCTTGGGTTTGGAGAAGTACTCGGGCCACTTGCGATGGGCAGCGTCCCAGTTGACAGGGAGCTTCCTGCCGCCGCCAGTGACGCGGGCAATGTCTTCGTTCAACCTGCGAGTCGACTCGCCATCGGGGTCGGAAAAGACTGAAGTCATGGTCGGGCTTACGGTGCCGTGGGAGCCGGTGGACGAGGGGGGCGAGTTGAAGGGGTTCTCGCGGTTTGCGTGCATCTCGCGAAGGATGCGAGAGCGGAATCGCTGAGCAACGTCCGTCTCCATGGCTTCTGCGACGCGTACGGCGCGATGCCGTTGTGTACCGCGGGCGAGTGGGGACAGTCGGTGTTGGTGGTGTTGGTGAGAGTGCGATGGAAGCTATTGCATGAAGCTGGTCAGTGCAGACAAGATACTGGTAAATGGGTTGAAGAAGAGGCGAATTGCAGACAAGAAACGCGTATGAGCTAAGAAGATGCAGATTGGAGATGGGGAGAAGCTGGGTTGTGTCGATACGGGAGGTAGACCGGGTGGGGCCGGCGCTTCTGTTTTGGGCGCAATGTAAACAAACCTGTTGTTTTTTTTGTGGGCAGTGTTTGATCTGGTGCGGTGATGGATCTGGTGCAGTGATTGATGTGCCGTGCAGTGATTGATGGAGCTGCTAAACAATATTTAATGTAGGTAGTAGTATATCAGTACTGGCGGTTTTTTCAGAAATTTCTCTGATATTTCTACTACCACGACATCTGTGTCTGCACCGTCCTAACAGTATAGTGCACAGTCAAAATCGCCGCTTCACCTCCAGCTGCGTCAAACACGGCCAAAATAAATCATTGAAAAAAAATATCCGAGAAACTCTACATAATTTGGCCAATATCGTGGCATTTTTGTTTCCTTCATCGGCCTCTCGGGCGGCCGTTTACCTCAGCCAGCGCCCTTTATCCCGATTGTCCAATTGGCATTACTAAGGCCAAATTAGTTAGACATCGCCGATACTTTCTTATTAGGTCAACCAGTCTTCCAACTGCAGCAACCAAGTCCAGCTGACTTGCCCACCGCCTCAGTAAGATGCTTGGCGCGGATATCTCTGCAGCCAAACCTGGAGGCCTCGATCAGCTAACTAGACTAGTAGGTCATCCTTCAATACGACCACCGCTTCCCATGCACCACTACGCTCCGACACATTACCCCTCATCACGATACCCCTTCCGACCCATCCCTGACACCGATCAGTACCATGAAGTTGCCGTAGTGTGGGCAAGAAACATGCGAAAATGGGAAATAGGCCCGAGTTATTCGCCGCGAATCGATGCGCTGCAACCAAACTCAAGATTCTACCCGCCAGCTAGAGATGTCATGGGCAAAACTAGCCTCTTCTAGTCGTGAAGCTCGACCTCCAATTTCAACGGTCCCCCAGTAGCACTCCTTCACACCTTCTTCAAGCTTCCCCCTCTGTGGTGTCGTATAATGTGTGTCGTATTGAGCCGTTCTGCAACCTCATAGACTGACATTATACGACCCATATAGTTGCCCGCGTTCCGTCCCTCCACCACCACCGCCGGGAACCAAGGCTGCTCCTGCGAGCCCTTCCGGTCTTCTGACACGGCCTCCATCGACACATCGGCCGCGGCATTATTGAAAACCATGTTGCACGCGTAGCGGTACGCTTAATTCGTTCAGGTGTCTTGGTTCTGCTGGGGGGTTCTTGCATTGGTAGCCAGCCTTCAGCACGTTACCCTGCCAGGGTGACACGGCATACAGAGACATGATGCTCAGCCATATGAACCATGCCTTCGCCGGCCCTTTCCTTGCTTCGAATGAGACTACTTTTCAGACTCTTGGCGGCCCTGGAATCGCATTTGGATTTCGTCTTTTAGCTCAGATAAACACCATGACGGCCTCGTTACTTGCAATTAGTCTCTACGGCCTCGCAGCCTTGTCCAGTGTCTCAGCCGCTGCTAACATACGCTACTGCTCCGTGTTTGAGAGAGCCAGTTCTACCGTCAAGTGTCGCTCACTGCCAAATAATTTCCTTCAAGTACGAGACGCTGCTGCTTCTGCTTCCGCCACGGCGTCTGCATCTTCGGGCTCAACACCGGACATAACCATTTTGCAAAACACCTTCAAGGCCCTCGCCGACTTGCAAAATGACTACTTCAAGCAGAGTAGAAATACTTGGCCCGACGCCATTGACTGGACTGCTGCCGTCATCCAGACCATTGTTTCGGGCACCATGTCGACTCTAACCCAGTCTCTAGATGCTGCCGTACCAGGGCAAAACTGGAAGCAAAAGGAAAATCTTCTTTCCTTCCTGCATGAGCAGATCGTCAGCTCCTATTTTGGCCAAGAGGCAGACCGGATTCTCACCGAGGTGTGTGCTGCTCTTCACGTTTGTGTTTTGTTGTCACGTTGAAAAGCCACTAAATATGCCTGACAGGCATACGATGATGTACTCTGGGTTGTCCTTGGCTGGATCGAGGCCATCAAGTTCCGCCGTCTCCACCAAGACTTGCACTATCCTGACGGGGGATTCAACGACAAGTCTATCCCAGAGGACATTACCCAAGCTGTACAAACTATGACCTGGCACGGCCAGTTCTGGGTCGATAGTTTTGCAAGTCGCGCCAATGACTTTTGGGCCTTTTCAACCCAGGGCTGGGACACTGCGCTTTGTAACGGTGGCATGACCTGGAATCCGCGCCTGGAAACATACAAAAATGCTATTACCAATGAGCTGTACATTGCTGGCTCCATTGCCATGTACCAGCACTTTCCAGGCGATCGCCTTAATGGCACTGGCTCGCGTGATCTCCGCCATCTTCGGGCAGCGAAAGACGGTTACAAATGGTTGACGAATGTCAATATGACGAATAGTCAGGGTCTATTCGTTGACGGCTTCCACATCAACCACAACATCCCTGGTAACACAAAGTGCGACCAGCGCGATGAAATGGTCTATACGTATAACCAAGGCGTCATCTTGACAGGAAACCGGGGTCTTTTCAGTGTAACCGGCGACCCGTCGTACGTCGAGGACGGTCACAACTTGGTCAAGTCTGTCATTGCTGCGACAGGCTGGGACCTTCAGCGCGGAAAGCCCGTTGACAGCCTGAGTGCTGGGCAACTTCCCCCATGGCGTGGACTTGGCCGGTACGGATTTCTGGAGGACCAGTGCGATGCCTCTGCTACATGCTCCCAAGATTCGCAGACGTTCAAGGGCATCTACTTTCACCATCTGACGGCCTTTTGCAGACCCCTTGAGGTGACCCATGGTGACACCAAGATCAACGAACAAGCCTTTATGCAAGTGCGACAGTCGCACGCCGCGTCATGCCGCACCTACATTAGCTGGATCAAGCACAATGCCGATGCGGCACTTAAGACACGAGACAGCAACGGACACTTTGGCATGTGGTGGGGAGCCATCGTGTTCAACGTCAACGCGGTGCGTTGCGCGGACGGCATTGATCACTTTGCCGCCAACAAGACAGATTACCGCAATGAAGGCACTCCGCGTAACGCTCTATGGGGCGTACAGGATGTCTTTGTACCTGGTGGCGGTAATGCGACGGCGAATAGTGGTGCGCAGTTGTACTCGGCGGGCTCTGGTGACCCCAACAGTCGCGGCCGCGGTCGTACAGTCGAGACCCAGGCTGGTGGCTTAGCCCTGCTGCGAGCTTATTGGGAAATTTCTCAGTCTTCATGGAGAAGGCGCTGAGATGAATAAGCTCCGAGCTGATAAGAAGAAGGGTTTGGTCTACGGTTTATTATGTTCTTCCTACTGGGTCATCTGTACGCGTTTACTAAACGCGGTGAAATATGTTCCCCCATTTTCTTTATTCAATTTGAAATCATCCTTGAAATTTTCTCGCTTTTAGCCGATTCATTTTTTCCCAAGAGGTTCGATTCTGGGTTGTCTTAGAAACAAAATCATGGTTTCTGGCTCCAAATCAACCTTTGCATCAAATTTACTTTCCCACCATCCAACCATATGCAAACTTAGATACTGACTGGAAAATTTCTGTAAAGGTATTCTATTACTTAAAGGACACTCGTGTCCCATATCCCTACAAGTTCTTTACGCACAAATAACCTTGAGACCTTTTCTCCTCAGAACAAGGCAACCTAGACAACTGGGCAACCCGAATCACAAGCCACCAACCACAACAATGCATTCCATAGCCTATTTGCTATTTCTTTCGCGGTACATAGAGGCCAGCAATGAGTTCGACCACCGTGGCGAATTTTATGAGCTGGCTTTTCTCGGAGCCATGCTGTACATCTCGGCATCGCGAGCCACCGCTCTGAGAGAGGGCATCCTTTGGGTGCCACCGTCGTCTCGCATCTCAAACGGCCTGTGGGAAGTGACCTCCTCGCTGACGCGGGAGACGCACCAGCAAAGTGTCTCTCGCGGCATTGCCTGGTTTCTGCTCAGCGTCTTGGTACTCTACGCACGCATCAGCCTCCGCTTCGCCGAGTTCCTTCCTTCGTTGGGGGCCGCGATGCTCCTAAGCATCCTGCCACAGCTCCTGCCACACCGAGTGTACGCGCAATGTCCCATCACCGGTGTTTTCATCTGCATGCTGTACTTGCGTCTGTGTGAGAGGGCGGCCATACAGTACGGACTAGTCAACGGCAACATCGAGTACGTCAAGTTTCCCTGTCGCCAAAAGTTGCCTTCCAAAACTGACCTTGTGATTTAGACCTACATGGATCTATTTTTTTGTCGCCATGCCCGCTTTCTATTGTCTGTTCCTATCGATCTGGGCTATGCTGTGGAGGGCGCGAGACTCGCCGTCGACAAACGACACCAGGGTACGGGAGGAAAACAACCCGGTACATCGCGCAATCGACAACCTGGTGTGGGAAATAGAGAGCCTGGTGTGGGAAATAGAGAGCCTGGTGTGGGAAATAGAGAGCCTGGTGTTGGAACCAGAGAGCCCGGGGTTGGTAATAGAGGTAATAGAGAGCCTGGGGCTCTACCTGGTGAAAGAAACCCTGAGCAGACTGGAGTATATGATGGCGGTGGTAGTTGACGCTGTCTTCGGATTTTGCTGTCGGGTGGTCACTCTCGCGTGGTACTAAATTCGCGAAAATTAGGAGCTTACAAATAGCGGAAAGATTTTGCCCTTCGCTTGAGAGTCGATACGAGCCTGTCTTTTTTAGACCAATTATCGGAATCATGCTGACATGACGTTCCAACGAGCTCAACACTCACTACGATGCATCAACATTTTTTGTCGTTTCAAGTCATAAACTTTGATATATATATCTAATTGTATTTATCTTTCTAGTCGTATTTATCTTTCTTATCATATTTATCTTTCTAGTCGTATTTATCTTTCTTAGAGGTGAATAGAATCTAGGCTATAATAAACTTGCGTCCCGAGACGGTTCTAGCTCTCTTTCTTTTTGCAAAGCTAAAATGGTATCGAATTTCCAAGCATTGGTGTTGATATAATAGAGCGAGAAAAAAAAAAAAAAAAGCGGCCTTGCGCTATTCATTGGTGGAATCGGAAGCAGCAGCATCGTATCGCTCTCGAGCGTGGCATCATAGAAAGGCAATGGACCAGCAGGCGGACTGCCCAGAATGGTTTTAAGATCAACCCTTCCAAGGACCGCCAGTGCATTCGAAATAGTCGGCAGTAAGCGGCCGAGAGGGTTGGCAAAGCGGATTGCCAGAATGTCGCACTTCTCGGGCAAATACGCCGCATACTTCTAGTGAGGTCCGCCAGTCAAAAACGCCTGCACCGCTTTCCTCAAATTTTGTTTGATTCGTGTTATGTTCGCGGGGACGTAGAGGACTCTTCCCGGCCGTCAAGTAGCATCGATGGCTTAGGGTGTAACCTCTGGACCGTATTGCCCTGCGCATCAAAAAGCGGATATTCCCAGTCCAAGATCGACGGGTACCCCCTTTCCCGTGCTGCAGGATTGACGAGGTTGCTGTCTCTAAACAGAGCCATTCCGGGGACAAAACTTCGTCCATCGACAACCTTGGTTGTACTGCGCATACCCAGCCTGTTCATGAGCTTCGTGCAATCGATGCCACGCTACATAGGTACTTACCATGCAGTACCTAGATAGGAACTCCGTACCTGGTACCGTACCTAGGTAGCCAAACAGCCAGAACCGTACATTGATAGATAGGGCCTGAGAGCCACCGAAAATACGAAGGGGGCTGCGTTAAACATGTGCAGTCTTGCGCGGTGATGCCTGAGTTCACTTGGTATCTGACTTTCCTGGGCTTTTGCCTCTCTTGTCTCTGCTTAAATTGACCAATTTAATTTAGTGCAGTGGCTTCTATCTTCCGTAATCACAGAGCTGCTCTGATGTGTGGTGTGTAGGAGTCGGGCTTAAGGCTTGTGCCCAAGGCTTGTTATGCCATTATGCTGTGTGGGATGATGATGTATTGTGGAGGTTCTTTGGGCTCTCGAGAGGTCTCATGCACCCTTTTAAAAACGGGGAAAGTACTAGATGAATAAAAATTCAAAGTGCTATGGAAAGCAAAAAAACTAACACCACCGGGTGTTCAACCGGATTCATTTATAGGAAAAGCCCGATACGGGGGTCGAACCCGTAGCCTTGAGATGGTTCTGGTCTCGTAAGAGTCTCACGCTCTACCGATTGAGCTAACCAGGCCGGTTAAAGTTCGGAAGGAACTTGCCCGGTGGATGCTTTGTTGAAGAACAACGGAGTTATTTGATCTTATGAGGTACTGTGCTTGAGTAGAAACGTAGGAGCGGATGCACGGTCGGCAAACTGCTTCGGCGCTGTAGCTACCAGCTCCATTTAACTCTACAATCTTGCATCTACAACCACCGTATTACTTCGGCATCTATTACAATTTGGCATCTGTAGCCGCCGTATTACTTGCGCATCTACAACAATGAAAATTTCCAAACACACATTCCTTGTTTCCGGCGGGTAAGACTACACGAACGACTCTACGTCCCTCCCCCTCTCCCTACCACATGCTAATTATCACCACAGTGCCTCGGGATTAGGCCGGGCCTGTTGCGAGGACATTGTCGCCCAAGGTGGCCATGTCGCTGTCCTCGATCAAAACGAGGAAAATGGCCAGGAATTTGTCAAGACAGTGGGAAGCGCTGCCCAATTTTTTGTCTGCGACGTGTTGGAAAGTGAGAGCATCGCAAAGGCCGTTCAGGGCACCGTGGAATGGGCCAACCAATCCGGCAAGACGATTGGCGGCGCCATCACTGCTGCTGGTGTCGCCCTTCCTGCTCCCGTACGTCTCGTACCTTTTGCTTGATGGCTGTGTGACTGTGATGAAGAAAAGAAAAAGCTAACTCTTGAGGAGATTGTCAACCGCCACGGCACCCCTTTCAGCATCGACGATTTTGATTTCGTCGTTGGCGTCAACTTGCGTGGCACTATTGATCTCGCCCGCCAGACTTGCGAAGCCATGGTGAAGACCAAGCGCGAGTCTGCTGACAGCGATCATGGTGTCATCATCATGGTCGCATCTTCCGCGGCCTTTGATGGTCAAAACGGCCAGGTCTCGTACTCGGCCTCCAAGGGCGCCATCCGATCGCTCACTCTGCCCATGGCGCGAGATCTTGGTCGTTATGGAATTCGTGCCATGACCATTGCCCCCAGTCTCTTTGAGACTGGAATGACAAGCGCTATGCCTGACAAGGTCCGCAAGAACCTGGAGAATACATTTGTGTTTCCTACGAGATCAGGTCGCGCCCCTGAGTTCGCATCTCTCGTTCGCCAGATTATTGAGAATGAAATGCTCAATGGCGAGGTTATTCGCTTAGACGGTGCTTCGCGTATGCCGAAGATCTGAGGGCAGAACAAAATAGTGAGACAGGCAGCAAGCGGATGCTACTTACTGAAAGCGGTCCGAACGTACTATAGCAAAAATGATATTTCTTTACTGCACAATCAAGAGTATTACAATCTGATGATTGCCAGTCGGTAGTAGAAGAATGAAGACGAAGGAAGTGAAGAGGGGTGAGGGAATTAAGAAGATAATCAAGTACGTAAGAGAATAGGAATGGGTCTTTAATGAAGTATTGAGATGAAGGGATGACGAATGGTAAGTTGGGGGAATAGATGAAGTTTGATGAAAATGGATAAGCTAAATTTGATGAATGAATCAATAGACCGAGATAATGAGCTGGGCAATGCATTGACACGTTACAGTCACATGGCAGCGACTAGCGTGATGAATGTGAATGACTAAATGACGAATGGTCCGTTTATCAGCAAGTCTCCTATCAGCAGGCTGCGGGGGTGGAACTTGACTCCGAAAATAACTCTCTACAAGCCGGTTCACAATGAGTCTCAAAATAGCAGTTCTCGATGACTACCAGGGTATAGCAGAGGAATACTTTGGAGCGCTGGGCGGCGAATTTGAAATCAGGTATTTCAAGGATACCCTGCTGCCATACAACCATCCAGAGACGCCGTGAAGCGTTCAAGACGAGTTAGTGCAGCGGCTGGAGCCATTTCAAATCATCGGTACGTGAACAATCCGGGGACTTTTGGATCTATCGGTTTCAGATATACATGCCCCAAGTGGTGTTATTGGCCAGGATCAACTCGGGGATAACACGGTAGATTCTGACTTATCTCAAACTACCTACATAGTCACTACTCGAGAACGGACCCCATTCCCCGCGGAACTAGTCAGGCGCCTGCCGAAGCTGAAGCTTCTCCTCACAAACAGCGCGCGCAATCTAGCGTTGGACCTTGATGCCTTGCAGGAGAGGGGCGTCGTCGTGGCCACGGTGCTGGGCCTGCCGCCCGTCGGCTACACGCCCGTCGTCGACTCGACGCCGGAGCACATTCTGACCCTGATCATGGCGCTGTCCAAGAACATCGCCGCAGACGACGCGTCGGTGAAAACCGGCGGCTGGCAGACGGGGTGCAGCACAAGCCTCTCTGGCAAGACGCTGGGATTGGTCGGCCTTGGCCGTCTGGGAGTGGTCACAGCCAAGATGCTTCATGCCGCTCTAGGCATGCAGGTCATTGCGTGGAGCCCCAATCTGACTCAGGACAAGGCAGATGAGCAGGCCCGAGCGGCCGGGCTCGCGGCCACGCAGCCTGACGGGCGTCCGACATTTGCGAGCGTCTCGCGCGAGGACCTGTTCAGCAAGTCGGATGTAGTCAGCCTGCATCTGGTCTTGTCAGACCGCTCCCGGGGCCTCATCACGGCCGCCGATCTGCACAAGATGAAGCCCGAGTCCTTCTTCGTCAACACCTCGCGCGGCCCGCTCGTCGTGGAGAGGGACCTGCTCGACACGCTCCAACAGGGAAGAATTCGCGGCGCCGCCCTCGACGTGTTCGCCATCGAGCCCTTGCCCGCGGAGAGCGAGTGGAGGACAACGGCCTGGGGTAAGGATGGGCGCAGCCAGGTGCTCTTGACGCCGCACACGGGATTCGTAGATCACGCCACGATTCACGGCTGGTACAAGCAGCAAGCGGAAGAGGTTGTGCGCTGGAAGAATGGTCAAGAGCTGGGCAAGCGCCTCGTGTGAGAGGCAGTGTTTCTCTAGAGGTGCCTTGTTACATTGGTTAGTTTGATAGCTCTTGGAAGACTGCATTTTGTGGAAGCAACTATTCCCCTCAAGCTTGGCATGGTTTCCTTTGCGCTGCGGCTGTGTAATGTCAAGGTGAATACATGAGCGGAATAACCTCCCGAAGCACGCAACTAGTCGCGTGCTCCCTTGGCTGCTGATCGCTGGTTTCGCTGACTTACATCGGACCCTAGATTTGCATGACAAGACAGGCCAATGGGGTGACTACCTGCTTCTTTCTTACTGAGACCGCCACAAGATATGGCCCCTTTATTCCCCCTCAAACATTGTCACAGAAGATCACAAACATGGGGATCCAAGGTGAATTAGGATGAAGATGTGAAACGCGACTGGAGTCGGATCCCTTGGCCGACCAGCAGACTTCTAAAACACGAGCTAGGAAAGATGCGACACAGGCCTGACATGACCGATCTTGACAATGCCCACCATACGAGGCAGAGATGCACAATGAAGTATGTTTTGTGCGGAATAAAGTTTTCATTTTATTCTAGTTGGTTATATGTAAAGCAAAAATTGTGGCGACCCATGTATGTGGGCGATGATGCAGAGACATGCTTGGCTGCTCATGACTACGTATCGCTCATATGTCAAGGATGATGACGGATCATTAAAGGAAAAGTGAAGAGTGATTAGTTCATCGTCACGAAGTGGTTTATGTGGTCATGGTTTTCTCCTGGGCTTGGCTTGCTTGGCCGTCTGGCTGCGGACTACGTAGAGCGCATGTGGCCCAGAAGACTCTAGTAGAACTTGACTCGAGCCCATCTCAACTTTGGCCCGGCTGAGATAAGGTTGGTACGGGACTTGAAGCCACTGCCGCACGGCGCCACCACTACCAGGTACAGTAGTCGAGAGCGATGGCCGCAGCCAGACACGCCACGTTGCTGCAAGCCGTCGGCGTATGGGCGGCTCCCGCGACGAATTGATAAAAAACACGAGACTTTGGGGCACATGACATGGCTGTATGCGTTGTCACTATGGAACCGCAGGGTTGGATTTGAAATCCATTATTTGGGTATGACTCGCCGTGCAGTCCACCCTCGCCACAAGGCCAAGCGTCCATCACACATGGTTGTGACAAAACAAAGCAGTGCCGCGCCCTGACCAACCAGGCTCTCCTTTCCTTCTGAAGATGGACTACTATAGTAGGATCTGAAGAGAAGAGCAATGGATAGGAAAAGAAGACCAAGACGGCTCAGCAACCAACTCTACTCTGCATCGACGTGGAGGCTTCTTCGCTCAGCCCTCTCCGTCCAAGTGCCAGCTGTCCATCTATCTAGCCATCGGCCCCCACGATAACTAATAGATCGAGCCGTCGATATCCACAAGACCGTTTTGCGCCATTTCGACCCCTACAAGTTGGCCGTGGGTCTGAGATCCTGCCAAGTTTTCGGGGTACCTGTCACCACTCACCGTCCGCTTAGACCTGGGTCAATGGAGGAAGCTAAACCCCGCTACAGTCCGTGTCACAGATTATCGGCGCCTTTTCTTCGTCGCACATGCCCATCATTTCTATTCCTAGATCCATATCTTGCTCACTTATGAGATTGGGAAAAAACCAGATGTTGTGAGACGACATCGCCGGCAAAACGGCCCCCGAATGGTCCACAACCGTGCGGGAGACGCATGACACTCTCACCGGAAACCACCATTTCCGTAGTCCTCCACACCCGAACAAGGCCTGTGTTTGCTTATGCGACACCATCAAACGGACCCCCCCTAGCCTGACCTCCTAGCTTGGCCACGTCCAAATATCGGAAAATAAAATAAAAATTGCGTAGAGAGGAAAGTGTATTGGGGCAAACGTTGGACCTGAGGGCTCAACCCACGACGAGTGGTTGGCGGCCGCCCTAATGTATACAAAAGACCATGAAAACCCATGCCCTAGACAATACAAACTACACTTCTACAGTCACGGCTCCAAAAGAATCCGAGTGCTACATGATCTAGTCTGGTTACGGATCAATTCCTTCGAAACCCCTGCTTCGGAATTCACCTCGAACCTTTTCCGTCACCTCGACGCTGAAGCTCTCTCTGCTCTCTCTTGACTCGGCTCTGCATTCGATTCTTGGCTCAGACCTCCTTGCCTCATAGTCATTCTTGAAGAACAATCCTCAAAATGGCCAGCGAGAAGCCTCAGTGTGGCAGTGATGTCAATACCGAGGCCGAGTACGACCTGCCACTTCATGTGGTGGGCTTGTGTATGCTTTGAATGTCCCGGCTTACAGCACATCGTCCAAACTAACCATCTGATTAGTCCTAATCCTGGCATCCTCACTGCTAGGTATGATGCTCTGCAAATGATGCCCAAAGATGTTAGTCCATGCTGACCAACCCTTCTTGCAGGAGCTGGATTTCCCGTTGTCGCCAAGCGCTTCAAGGCTTTGAAAATCCCACCCTCCATCTTCTTCGCCTGCAAACATTTCGGAACCGGCGTCCTCATTGCCACTGCTTTTGTTCACGTAAGCATCTCCCGCTCTGCCTAGAACCAAACACACAAGTCAACTTACACGCAAAATAGCTGCTGCCGACTGCCTTTGGCAACCTGATGAACCCATGCCTTCCCGACCTCTTCACGGAAAAGTACCCGCCCATGCCCGGTGTCATCATGATGGCTTCCATGTTCGTCCTCTTCGTCATTGAGATGTACCTCAATGCAAAGACGGGCGGCCACTCCCACGGCGGTCCCACCGGGGAAGAGCTCACGCACCCCAGCCACCTCCAGCACCATCTTGAACGCCCCGACTCGAGCGCCGACGCTGAGAAGAAGACGGAGACGACTGTGATTATCGGCGGAATCACCGAGCACGAAAGTGGCTGCAGCAGCCCGACGGAATACCGAGGCGACTCATCCTCGACCCTCAACATGGCCCCTTCCCGCCTGCCTCTGGGCCAGAGCAAGAAGAACGCTGCGACCGAGGTGCGCTATTTCGATGAGGCGGGCATGGAGGTTGACCCTCAGGTATACCGCAAGATGTCTGCCAACATCACCTTGCTCGAGGGTGGTATTCTCTTCCATTCCGTTTTCGTTGGCATGACCCTCTCCATTACTGTCGATGGCTTTGTCATCCTCCTGATTGCCTTTGTTTTCCACCAAGCCTTTGAAGGCCTCGGTCTCGGCTCGCGTATCGCCGCCGTGCCGTACCCGCAAGGCAGCATCCGTCCCTGGCTCCTGGTTGTCGCCTTTGGTGTCACGGCGCCCCTCGGCCAGGCCATCGGTCTCGGTGCCCGCAACACGTACGATCCCAACAGTGCGTTCGGTCTCATCATCGTCGGTATCTTCAACGCCATTTCTTCCGGCCTCCTCATCTACGCTGCCCTGGTCGATCTGCTGGCCCAAGATTTCCTCTCTGAGGAGGCTGACAGACTCATGGGCGCCAAGAAGAAGGGTGCAGCATTTGCATTTGTCCTGATAGGAGGTAAGACGCCCAATTCATGAGAAAGCAGTATGAAATGAATCCCAGGCTAACATGCATCGTCATAGCTGCTGCCATGTCCATCATCGGCGCATTTGCGTAATTGGCATAAAAATAAGCTGGTGTTTTTTTTTCCGGGAAACTTTTTAATGTGATAACGACAGGTGATGATTGCTAGTCGCTGGGCGACTAGAAAGTTATGAAGAAGATGAAAAGTGCGAAGCTGGCGCATTTACTGCGATCCTACATGGTTTATTGGAGCACGGCACGATGCATTGGTTTTATGACTAAAACTTGACAAATTTAAAAAAAAATCCTGATGTTTATGAACAAACAGTAGAGAATATGCATGTATCGTACCGATTCTACACCGACGGTGTCTGGGCTGGATGCTACTCCGACTTGATCGTGTTCGGAATGGCCGGTCACAAACGTGGGCAGACTGCCAACTTACATGGCCATAAAAGTCGGATTTAACTAATCATGCTCCAGGATGCGACAGTCGGCAGCCCATGCCGTACTAGTGTTGACGGAGCTGGAGCACTCGGATGCAACCTGTAAGCAACTAGGTTAATAGCGGATGGAGATGGCACCAGCCGTTCCCTCGAGAGGTGGAAAATTAATCTGCGTTCAAGATTTGGCCGACATCATCTCGGTCTTACCTCCACATCGGGCAACGGATTCACGACAGAGTAGGCCATCGGTAGTTGTCGCTTGTAGTACAAAACTTGCCATGAATAAAAGAGAACCGGCGCCGCCCACAGCCGACTTGGTCCGAGTCTTCTTGTCGGGTCTCATCTTCAATTTCTTGTCAATCGATCCAGCATAGACAAGATGCGCGTCTCCTTCTCTTCCACCATGGCCGCTGTGGCCGGCCTTTGGTCGCTGGCCAATGCCAACACCACGCCCGTCTCCGACAAGGATATGAACGACCTGCTCAACGAGGGCGGTGTTTCGCTGGCGATGAAGGCGGCGCCCATGTTCTTCTTCGGGCAAGCTTTGAATCATCCGCCGTGCATTCCTACGTTTGCCACCGACAAGAGCAACAGACAGACTCCGCCGGCAGACCTGTGCGACTGGCCCGACACGGGCTGCAACTGTCGCACTCCTGGCGTGCCCATCGGTAACCCTTCGCCGTCTTTTCCAGTCTATTACTCGTACCAAAAGTGCACGGATACCAGCGTCCGCATCCAGTACTCTCTGTTTTACCAAAAGGACGGGTAAGAGAGGAGACGGGCATTGAGCCTACCGCACCGCAGTCGCGATGAGCTAACGAGGCGCGCCGCAACTTCTTAGATTCAATCCCACCAAAGTCTTTGGTCACCACTAGTGAGTCTCGGCAATCACTCCAGTTCGTCAAACGGCACCGAGCTAATCTATCTTCATAGTGACTGGGAGCGTGTTCTAGTCATCTGGAAAAAGTCCGACGACGGCCTGTGGCGCCCGGCAGAGATCAAGCTATCGCAGCACAGCGGTTACCAGACTCTGGAGTGGGATCAGATTCAAAACACCTTCAGCGATGACACTGCTGGTGAGAAGCTGGGCGGACCCAACGGACAGAAGAACCTCAACCACGCCAAGGTCTATGTCGCCTGGTCCAAGCACGATCACCACAATGACCGCAACACGGTACGCTCCAGAAGAGATTCGCGCTATCCAGCGAGAACCTGTATCTAAACTGCGTCTTGCTGACCCCCAATGATAGGGCTTCAACGATGCTCTATCGCAGCTCACTAACAATGCCTTCCGCTCCCAAGACTGGTGGTATCTACCGCAGAGAGGTATGCTGTACTGTCATGGTCAACTCAACGCGTCCCAACCCCCTTCCTAACAATTTTTCTATCGTAGGTGACTACATTCGCGCCGACGGAGGCACCGAGATTGGCCGCCTGATGAGAGGCATGGATTGGGGCGATGCCAGCTCCAACCCGGCTCTTGTTCACGACAGCCTCTGCTCGGCTTGAGTTTTCAAAACGTGGGAATGATTTCGTGGCGTGAAGGGTATATACCACAAATATTTTGCTATTGGTGAACCCATCAAGCAAAACCATAAATTATAGTATGAGAAAGTTGTGATTACGACGACGACGACAACTGTGATTGACCTTGGCCGTACTGCGATGAGGCTGAGTTGCTACTGCGTGGTGATGCTGTCACTGACGGACTGAAATCTTGGCTGCAAGCCAGTCAGAACATGTTGTTAGCAGCAACGCCCACCATCTCAGCCCAATCCACTGGGGCGACTGTAGGTTGGACGTAAGTGCCTCGTACCACGACCAACAGCGCCTGTCATTGCATAGGTTGTCGCTGGACGTGTGTTGGCCAATACGCATAAGCGCATCAAGCCAAGCAATGAGCGGGATGTAAAAGGCTTGGCAGGACCAACCAACTCGCCACTGGTAGCACAAATCCCACAAATCCTCGCCAAGGCGGAAGACGACTATCCGACAAGTCAATCTGGCAGTATGTATGCGGCCGATTTTGCAGGTGCCAGACGGTCGGTAACTAGATAGGTGTCATGTCCTACCTGGGGTGGTCGACGGCGAACGCACGGGGCCACATGACGGATGTAGAGCGGTGACATGACACGCTGGAGGCGCCTGCGAACCTGCCCAACGGGCGGGGAGACGCGCGCGACGGAGTGAGCTGGCGCGCATGGTTGAGGCGGTGAGAGTCGGCGACCTGGGGACGCGAGGCGCGAACATGAGCGCGTTTTGCGCTTTTGACGCCTGTAAATGCAATGTGCATGTCAAGTCACCTTGTAAGTGTGGGACTGCATGGTTCTTGTTTCTTGTGTGTGTGTGTGTTCCTGCAAAGGTTGACGGTTTGTTGCTACCGTTTGTTGTTAGGCAGACATGTTGACGATGCCGATTGACTCGTGAGCAAGTTGCATCTTGGCCCTGTCGCCACAGTGGGTCACCGTTGAACGTGAATGTGGCGCAGGTCGCGATAGCGAGACACAAGTCGATGCAAGAAGAAAGTTAACATATGCTACTGTTGGCTTGCGCTGCAGGTACGTACACTAGTTGAAGCTCAAGTCGGGGATTCCCAGTCAGTTCATGACGAGGACAGAATCATACCTAGGAGGTAGGTATCAGGGATTCAGGGATTCAGGGACCACTGGGCTGGGGGGATCTGACATGCGGCGTGTCCAGAGGCTGTTTCGAGGCTGACAGGGGGAGGGGCTACAGCAGCAGGCGCGCCCTGCAGCCTGCAGTGCCGGACAGTGGGACGAACGATGGTTGACCGGCACATGATCAGCCGGGCAGGGGGGAAGGGAGGGAGGGGGAGAGCTTAAAAGGTAAATTTTGCAAAATAGATGAGAAAAATGGGACGTCCATCTGCACGGAGGCTTGGCAGAGTATGCATGCGTAGGTAGGGTAGGTAGTGTATTCCTATTATTATAGTGAATAGGTAATATGTGAGGCGAGGTGTGTCTGTGTGGAGGATGGAGGATGGCGGCGGATGGTGGTGAGATGTGAGATGGCACCATGTTGTGTTCCTCTTCTTCACAACAAGAAAAATCGCCAACAGGGGTGACGAGGCCAGCATGCATGATTTGGGAAACCTGATCCGGGCAAGGCTGGAAATAAAGTTGTAGCACAGAATTCTAGAGGCATTTACAGAGTAACTACGGAGTACAGAACAATACGTGGTCGGCAGTGGTCGGTACGTACCGAGCGTCAGACAAGGGGGAAGGCGAGGCGGATGTCGCCAGGCTGCCCCAGGATGTTGGGCAGGGAGGGAAGGGACTCGAGGAGTCAGTCGAGAGAGAGGGCTCTTGTTGAGCTCGTACTACAAGGCACGCAAAAAGAAGGGTTTATCCGTATCGATAGTTATTCGTCCGTGCTTTTTTTCTTTTTTTTTCTTCTTCCCCAAATCTTCCTCTCGAGCTTCACAAGATTGATTGTTGCAGCCAAGCAAGGGTGGCTGACGTGGGTGAGATGGCCCATGGGTGCTGCCGGTGCCGGCGGCTTGGGCGATCGGTAGCGGGCGACCACACCACAAACCACAAACCACAAATCGTTGGCCATGCTATGTCTGTCCTGGCTGGCTGCTGGCTGCTGGCTGCACAACGCCGCCGCCGCCCGCCCTGTGCGTCGCCCATCGCCGCCGCCGCGCCATCAATCTCGCCTTGCCCAGCATGCTGCGAGGCGCTGCTCTTCCGTTGTGCCATCTCTGTCATCGAATGAACCAGCCAACTAGGTAGGTACCGAGATGCACGAGTTGCCTTTGACATTCTCTTACCTACTACCTACTCATCCAGGCTAGGTACCTAGTAACTAACCCATCCTCCCCATCACCACTGCCGTCCAATAAGGCACCAATTCAGTATTGCCGCCACCTAGGCACATTAGACAGTAGGCATGTAGCCCCACTACTGAGACCCTCGTTTCGAGCTCTTGTCTCTCGTTCACCATTTTCTTCCTGTCGCGCATCACAAGTCACCACCTCCCCGCCGCCCACCTTGCTGCCTCTCCCCTTGCTCACCTACCTAGTTATCTGCTCCATTGCAATTGTCACAAAGAGAAACAAGCAGAAGCGACAAAGAATTCACTTCACCCACACGAAAAAAGAAACCGAAATGGGAAACCACCAGAGAAGCCGCAACAGATTGAGACAAACAGCCCCCCTCCGTTGTCGACGCCTCTCGGGCCGCCTATCATCGTCCTAGCTGTCTTATTAGCCTGGCCGATCCAGACGCCAGCCAAAACCTCGTTGAACCTTTTTTTTTTTCTTCGCCCTCACTCTCAGCAATCATCCAACCGTCCATCACTCCATCCATCCACAATCGTCCTCGTCCTCCTCCATCGTCTTGCGGGGCTCCTCATCATTCTCTCCTTGGCGCCGGCCCGCCCTCTCTGATCCTCCGAATTCAAAATCCCCTACGCCATCATCGCTCATTGCTCGTCGACTTCTCCCCAAACACCACTCCCGCTTCCGCTCTCCCTCACCCGCACCCGCACGACACACCAAAAGACACACCAAAAAACCCCCCGTCGTGTCGCCTTCGCACTCTTCCTCCCCGGCGGGCCAGCAACGCGACAACCTGGCTTTGGCTGTTGAGCCCGTCGCTGTACAACATGTCAAGCGCCAAAGCCACCAAGAAGAGCGCATTTTCCTGCGAGCCCTGTCGCCGTCGCAAGGTCAGTCTTTTTTTTCGCTTACCTCTTTTTGTCCCTCTCCCGCCAACTGCCATGACGCCGGCTCGACCTCCGAGCCCGCCCGCCGTCCGCCGCGCCGGCACCCAAAGTCGCCGCCTAGCTGACCAACGCCTTTTCTGTCTTTCGCTCAACAGGTAAAATGTGGTGGTGAGCAACCTCTGTGCCAACGATGCGCCTCACGCAACGATGAATGCGTTTACAAGCTGTAAGTGCCCCTGTCTCATCCTTGTGCGCCAGTGACGCCGCCGCCCATCCACCAGACCGCCCGACCGGCGACCGCTGACACCAAAAACCACCCCGCTAGCAACCCCACGCTCTCGTATACCCAGCGCCTCGAGAAACGAATCAAAGAACTTGAAGACCAGCTTGCCTCATCATCTCGGTCGCCCCCTTCCATCACTGTTTCCGCCCATTCCAGTCCCTCCACCGCCAGCACCGGTCTCAACGACGGCCGCTCGCCTCCCAAATCCCACGCCGACGAACAGTCCTTTACCCGTAGCTTTAGTGGCCTCAAAGTCGACGACAAAGGCCGCATTACATTCGGCAACGGCGCCAGCGCCAATGAGCGACCTGCAAACCCAAATTCCAATGGCGTCTACGCATCTGCCGAACTCGACCAGTCAATACGAGAAAGGCTAGTTGCCAACGCCATGCAGCAGCGCGCCCTCGAGACCTTTTCAGGAACCCCCGTGCGTAGCGTATCCCGTCCCAGCTCTGCTTGCCTGTCAAAGTGTTACTAATGACATCATCGCCAGGAACCTTTTCAATATTTACTCAACGTTCATTGGTGCTGGATACAGCCGCTCTTCATGTTCATTTATAGACCGGCCTTTACTCGTCAGTCCACCACCATGCGCTACATCATGATGCAGCCGCCCGACTTGCATGCTAACACCTTGCAGGAGACATGCAGAACATGGGCCAATACTACTCGCATATGCTTCTCAATGCGCTCATGTCGCATTCCGTAAACTGGGGTAGGAATGATCCGGCTACGCGGCAGCTACTTGACGAACACTACAGTGGCGGAGAAATCTTCGGCAAACATGCTCGCAGCATGCTATTTGAAGACATGAAGCGCGGCGCGTGCACCATCCCAATGGTCCAAACCTTGCTGCTCCTCAGTGCTGAGGAATGCGCTTTTGGCAACACGATCCAGGCCTGGACTTACAGTGGTCTTGCCTTTCGCCTGATGGACCAAATAGGCGTGTGCTTTGATGGCCAGCGATATCCCGGCTCTGTCCCCATCAACGAGGAAGACATCGAAATTCGCCGTCGAATATTCTGGAGCAGCTTCTTCTGGGACAAGATGCTGAGTCTGTACATGGGCCGAATGCCCACCTTGCATCTCACCCCTGCCTCGCCACCACTCGTCATGTGTACGTCCTGTCGCAATCAATGTCCATCTCTTGACCAACTAGCAAGCACTAACTCCGAGGCGTAGACGACGATTCGGCCGAGAACGAGCTCTGGGAGCCCTTTGGCATGCCGCCCGATGGAAGAACATGGAATTACCCGGCCTCCACGGCGCACTCGGCCACTTGCTTCATCGCCATGATCCGGCTTTCGCTCATTTTTAACGAGATCTTGCTCCACATGTACGACCCCGTTATCCCCAATACTGAGATCGAGATGCTCGAATGCGTGGCGTCCCAAGGCCTGGCAATGGACAAGTGGTGGGACGACTTTCCTCCATATCTCAAGATGGACGCCGCCAATCTCCCGGCCATTGGACCGCCGACGCACCTATTCACCTCAAAGTAAGTCGTATATTGATTGACACGACGCATTCTGGCAAGATTTGTGCTGACCTCGGCAAAGCTGCATATATTTCACATACAAGATCCTCTTGTACAGGCCGATGCTCACGCGCCATTACGACACGGGGATTGACGGCCAACTGCCGTGGAGCACGTATCTTATCAACTGCGTGACGTCGGCGACTGCCACCATTGCCATTTTTGATCTGTTTGCCAGAACATACAGTATTAAATACTGCGCCTTGTCGATATCGTACAGCATGTATATCGCCGCGTCTGTCTTCTTGCTTCAGGTTCAGGCCATGCCCAACGACTTCCAGGCCATCAGGCGTCTGGACTATTGCCTCCACATGCTGCACAGAGTGATGGTGTTCAATCCAAGTAAGTCGCGGCAGGTTGTGGCGGCAATAGCAGCATGCTAACAAATTTGTGTAGTCATCGGTCGTTCGACGAATTTCATTTTGAAAGAGCTCGTTGCCATTGGCATCTCGTTTGATGTGGCGGGCGGGTGCCTCGTAGAGACCGCATCGCGCCGTCCGCTCGCGCCCCAAAACAGACAGCTTTATCAACGTCCACTCGAGTCGACGACGGAGCTAGCTGCGCAATCTTCGACACACGCTTTATTTTACTCGACGATCGGGGACGATTTCGGAACCGGGGCTGTGCATCCTGACGTATACCACGCGATGATAGGTCTCGAGCCTGTGACAGTTCGCTTCTGTACGCTTGACGACTGAGCAGGATCCGATCTGGTACTATGATGAAATGGTCATCAACAACATTCGTTGGGTAGTTGGGTAGTCCAATAACCCTGCCAACGCGTAGCCTTAACCGCGTCTTGGAGCCCGGCTTTGCATCTTTTCGCAATGCACAAGCACTTCAGGCATGTCCGCAAAAAAAAAAAAATAAGAGGTTGCCAAGACAGGAATTCCTCTGGGACTCTATCGTTAATAAAGCGAGGGAGGTCCTGTTTATAACGGAACGAGCTGAGCGGATGCCCTTGTCTGCGGATAAAGGTGGGCTCGAGAATAGGCCGAAAACAAGGCAGGCGGGGACGCTAGCTCGGCCAACATCCGAAACCGTGGACGCACAACCTCATCCCGTCGTGCATCAACACGGAAGTTGCCCGCTGGCGGACGGGAATAAATTCATTGGACCAGCTTCGACGAGAGGTCTGCACTTGAAGATTTGAGTTTTATGCCGTGCAGCTGTTTCACCGTCGAAGTGACACTGCATGCTCGGGCAGAAGGCACACCATTACAACATTTGGAAGGTATAGACCCGTACAAGGGAGTATATTGTACCTCTCCGAAAGCCCACGCAGCCTGATCAGCATGTGTTTCCAGACGACAGCCCCTGCTCAGCGGTCCGCGGCTGAACATGGAGACGTTTTGTGGCGGCGATCAATCTAAATTATATACGGCAAACCCCACATGAACATGGCGGAAATCCGCCATGGTGCGACAGACCTCACCTATACATATTTTTTTCTTTGTTTTTAAGCATGGTGGGAAAACCTGGAGTTTTGGAGGGAGATTACGAAAACATGAAGGCATCCGGAGTACTGATGACGGGCGTGACGGGTACGGCGAACATTAGCGTTTGCATCTTGGTTGATACCTATATTATGAGGGGAATAATAACTACATACGCGAGTGAGGCCTGTTTTTGGACAGGGTATTAGACAGGTCGCTTTTTTGATAGATAATTTTCCCCTGTCACAACGCTGTTAGGTTGCCACTACGTGTTAAAAAACATTTATATTTTTTATAAGCCGTGTTAGAGACGTCAACAGCGTTGTAACAGGGGAAAATTACATGTTAAGCGGAAAACGTGTCCAGTGCCCTGTTAGAAAACAGGCCTCACGCGCGTAGGTATATATACAATCCAGCCGGACTAATGCAATCCTATTCATCATATTATATGGTTTCGCATACCGAACACAGTCTTGGCGTCAAGCAGCCCGCGCATTCGGAGTCATTCCGCCCTCTCCAGGTCCACGAGGCTGTGCCAAGTGGAGGGGAGCAGGGGCACGCGGCAGGCAGGTTAGTGGTGGTGATGTATTTTTGCCATGCGACAGTGGTGGACTGTGGAAAATCCCAAAATGTTTCTGGAATTAAAACAACAAAAACAGTACGGCTAACGCTACTCAAACTTGTAAGAACCCATTTTGCGAGGTTGAATACGTCTCTGGAACATGGCGTCAATCTCGTCAAAGGTGCGATCTTTCAGTTCAGGAATGAGAAAGTAGCTCCCAATAGACGCAAGAAGACCAAGTCCTCCGAAAACAAACCCGACCTTGCCCTTGAGATTGCCCTCATCCGGGTTGATCATGTAAGGAATCGCAAAATTGAACGCAGTGCCCATCACAGCTTGGGTCGCCGTTGCGAGAGCAATCGATTGGGCCCGAAGTGTAGTACTACTCGTCTCTGAGAGAATAGTAAAAGCCATGGCACCTAGAGACAGGAAGTAGAAAAAGGCGTAAATGACGGTGAGAGCAGCCTGTGCCCACTTGGCCCCTCCTGTATGAACCAGATCCAGGATTCCGATGAGCAGTAGAATCGTGGTAAGGATGCCCATGCCGCCCAAGAAGAGCTTGCGACGGCCAAGGCTGTTGACTGTAAACCAGCTAACAATGTTGCCTGCTAGACCGCAAGCAGTCACGCCGACCCCCATGTTGAAGCTGGAACCCGTGGGCAGACCGGCAAGCTGGAAGAAATAGCTGGAGAATCCGAGAACGAAGATAATACCAACAAAATGCTGACAGCAAAAAATATACATGCTGATGATGGAACGAATAGAGTTTGTTCCCTTGAAGCAGTTGACAAGTGTGCTGGAGTTAGACTTGGCCGCCTCCTCCTCGGCGATTGTCGCCTCCAATGCTAGCAGCTTGGCGTCTGCATCAATGCCCGATCCAAATAGGCGACATAGCGACTTTTTGGCCTCTTCACGCTTACCCCGGCGAGCGAGATACCAAGGCGACTCGGGGGCAAACGGCAAAAATATGAGGAAGAATGCCGGGAAAAACAGCTGAAAAGCAAATGGCGCGCGATACGCCCAGCGCGAAGTCCACTCTCCAAAGCCAGCCACGGCTCCGTTGGCAATGAGCTGGCCAGACCCGATGCCAAATTGGACGCCCGCCGAGGCAATGCCGCGAAAGACGACAGGACTGAGCTCCGAAGACACCAGAGGCGCGAGAGTCAAGTAAAACCCGAGACCAATTCCAAGAATGAGCTTGGATACTAGAAAAGCAACCTTGGCGGTACAAAGAACCTGGCCGGTAACGCCAGCAGCAGCAATGATCAGGCCTATGAGTAAGGAGGGCCGACGACCGATGCGGTCGGCTGTCCAGGCGCAAATGAAGCCGCCAAAGAATTGGCCAACGCTGCCGATTGTGTTGAAAGCGCTCTGCCAATCGGCGGGGAGGATGTATTTCTGGTCGCTGGATCTGTAATAGCCAAAGTCGCGGCGAAACGACTCGACTCCAATCATGGCCCCGTTGGCCTGAGCGTCAAAACCCCTGCGACATGTAAGAATCATGGTCAATACTTAAATATTGCACGAAGAGCATTAGAGTACTTGGGGATAATGAATAATAACCTACCAGCTTACGCCAGCCATGGCCCAGTAGAAGATCCACCATACGAGTATGGGGTGACTTTTCAAAACTTGCTTTACAGTCAGTTCATGCTCGGCCTTGTTGTCATGACGAAGGGCATCTTTGGTCTGCAGCACATCTTCAACGCCTGTGGCGTGACTCTCGAGTGTGACATCAAACTTGTCATCCATGTCTGCGCAGAAGGCTGAGCCTGCCAGTGGGATGCTGTGAGTACGCGGGGGCAGTTGCAGGACGCTGCCGCAAGGGAGAAGGCTATGGCTTGAAGACGTTGACTTGGCGAGCTAGAGCGTCATGTTTGCTTGTCAAGCGAGGATATGGATATCGATTGCTTATATGATTCCCATGTAAATGAGCCTGTTGCTCCGATCGTTGGGTGAGGGGGCTCGAATCCAATTGCGGAGAGCGCCCGCCCACCACACCATGATACGAGCTGTTGAAAGAATGCGGCTGGGTCTCGTTAAGAAGAATGCAATTCGGACCGACTATCGGCGGGCCGGGATGGCAGCAGAGACCTGCGGAAGCCACGGGGCAAAGTATCAACTTGTCGATCCAATGGACGGAAGCTGGGTGTCGGGAGCAAGCAATTGCATATTGCGGAGGGTGCCACAACCGTCAGAATGTGAAGGGCGAGACTCCCCAACGGCCGGCGTCCAGGGCCTGTGTGGATTGCTTTGTTTGGTGGAGAGGGAGAGACACGATGATTGCGGAGTTGAGACAAAATGTTCCACATCGATGAAAGCTGGGGGCGATGGCGGCGCATGTATAATGGAATGGACAGGTAAATACTAGAAGAAGCAAAGCACTGGATGTATTGGGGAAGCTGGATGCAATCCGTAAATACTCCTGCCGGTCGTTTGGTGACGGCTGGTGGTGCAAACGGCAGCCGTTTGCCAGCTGCTAGCTGCTACTAACCTGGTAGCGGATGAGGTTGGCAGACCTCACTCAGCAACTCTACTGTTTATTAAGCAGAACTGGTCCATTTGCTGTCCTCACAGTCGTCATTGGAATCACCATCAGTAATTGCCATTCCTTTTGAAAACCCCCCTGTCAATCGCTTTAGCTTGCCTGCCCGAATACCACGACATTCCACACCGCGATCTCAAGCCCCAGGCCGCCCGCTCTTTCACCATCGCTCAAGCTGGTCCTCCAATACTAGCTCGCAGTTCTCAAACTACCCTGTCGTGGCTTTTGCGGTGTCACGGGATGCATGGGACTATTAGAGGACAGCGGTGCATCCTATGCCTGCAGCGTCCTGCCTTCATACCTACCTACCTAGGTAGGCTGGTAGACTTGATGATCGGCTTCTCCAAATCCCCAGGTCCCGGCGCCACAGGCTAATTTTGGTCAGCCCCAGGCTCTGATGGCTATTATTTCAACAGCGACACTCCCCGACCCGAGGTCAGCCTCTCATGTTACTTGGCTATAGCAAGTCACTGCCTGTCTGAGGACTAACAAAGGTTCCGGCAGTGCTTATCCCGGTCCAGTCATGCCTTTCCATACAACAATGTCCGCCGTCCTGCCTGCTGCAGCCTCATTTGCCCAAGCCCTACACGCCCTACACCATGCCCACGATCCGAGAGCTGCCATTGCCCCCCCACAGCCTGGTGCTCTTGCGGCTGGTGCAGACACCTCCTCCTTGTCGCCAACTGATGCTGCTGCGCTGGGCCCGAGACCAGGCAAGCGACCTGCTGCCCGTGGCACCTCCTTCTATCCCCGAAAACGGGCAAATACAGCTTGCCAAGTCTGCCGTGCGCGCAAAACAAAATGCGACAACTCAAAACCCAGTTGCTCATATTGTCTGAGTGTTGGCGCCACATGCATTCAGTCACCTGCGGACCTGTCGAGCTTTGATCCGGCTAGCCTCAAGATTTTAGATCGATTAGATGATCTAGAAAGACTTTTCCGCGAAAGTGCAACTTCTACAACAGCCAGCAACCTCAACAGTGTGGACCCAGCTTCGAATGCGTGGCATCCCCCTGATATTACGAGACGCATGAGCTCCAACAGCCACGGCCGCCCAAAAGAGATTGAACCATTCACTAAAGGAGATGGGCCAGGACTGGGCAGCATTCTACCACTTCGCGTGGATCACGTTCTTCAGTGGCCTCTGTTCAACGAGCAGGGACAGCATGAGCCACTCTATCGCCTTCCTCCAGCCGCCATTTCTACCCCATCTGCAGCACCATCCGCGCTGGCAGGGCTAGTAGACATGGAGTCTTACAATATTTATCAACTCTTGGACAGATTCTTCCTATATATTCACTGCAAGAACCCCATCCTTGATGAAACATCGACAAGGCGCCTTGTTGGCAATGCGTTTCTCAACGGTATTGATTGGTCCCCAGCGTCGTGCTTGGCCATGGTCATTTGCGCGCTCGGGAGCGTTGCTACGCCATTTGGTAACAGTCATGAGGTTAAGCCCGGATCACAGGCGTACCAAGACTCGCAAGTCTTTTTTCATGCGGCGCAAAAACGAATTGGCATCATGCTGATGAGCTCCGATCTCGTCGGTGCGCAATGCCTTTTCCTGTCCGGCGTCTATATGATGATGGTATTTCAGCCAATTTACGCATGGAGGTATTTCTCGCAAGCATTGGCCGCCTGTCAACACTTTCCATTCCTTACTAGGGCGCAGTACATGTCCGGAGGCTCGGAATCTTCTCTCGATTCGATGGAGATGGATCGTCAAGACACCCAGGAGCAGGCGGTATACTGGTCAGCATGGAATCGGAGCGGGAGCTCCGAAATGAACTTGACCTACCAGACTTTGACATTGTTCACTCAGGAAGCACGCTCTATCCACCATTCTTCCCAGCGCCGCCAATCCCACCCGCGGAATCCCCTGAGGGCCCCGATCCGGAGACACAACGGGCTAAAGGCGCTTGGTTATTTTACCTGGCAGAGATATCGTTACGAAGGCTGACTAGCCGCCTTTGTAGTGAAGTCACCAAACTTCGTCAAAAAATACCCACCAACGCGAGATTTCTGGAGGTACTAGGCGAAATGATTACCGAGTACGAGGGCCAGGCACGCGCATGGTCTGACAATCTCCCGACGGAGCTCTCTATACAAACACCTGTGGCAGAGGACGGTATCTCCCGGTCGGTCCTCCGGGGACGACTAATCAATTTATACGAAATGTTTTATTGGCCTTTTGTCATGGCCAGATTAAACGCCGCGGCTTCTGGTGTTTCCGTGAGCGACTCAGTTTCTCATTTTTCACGTACCGGCTTGGAGATGCATGTTCACCAAGTGCATGTCAATGAGCCAGGATTCTTCCACCGACACCACGGGTCACTATTTATGATTCGAGCCTGCACCAGAAGCGCGTTGGTTCTCGTCGCTGCCGCAAAATCTGGAATATGCATGCCCGCCAACTGGCAGCAGTCTGTTTATAACGTGGCTGGGATGCTCGGATATTGGGAAGATGAGGATTCTGATTTGATACAATGGAGAACGACTCTGGAAAAGGAATTGGCCTCCATTTTACGACGATGATGTAATCACTTGCGCAGTTGATAAGCGACTGAGAGCACAGTCTCTGGTCTAGTGGTTTGCCTTTGTCGAACGAGGTTTTAATATTTTAGTGTCGGTTGCGGCCGCTGCAAAAATTGATGCTATTAGAAGCTCGGGGAGCGTCGGGCCAACACGACGAGGCTTCAGATGGCCTAACGCCACAGCGGGCTATGAGCTAGCATGATTCTCTCCAACTCGAAGAAGTCTCCTCAGTTAGTAGCCCATGTTGGGAACGGGTCAAAGCTGGCTGGGGAATGGCGCTCTCACGAGCCATCTATCGGCAAGATCTACTCGACAGCCCTGGACTCTTAGCTTACAACTGACAGGGAAAGGCGGACAAATTCCGTTGATACTTGGAACATCGCTTCATCTCATTATCCTTCATATCACCCTTTTCTTGCCATCCCTCGCGTGGCCTATTGATTCTTAGCGGCAGACTTGATCCTCTTGAGCGCCGCGAATGCGCCGGTCGTCTCCCGCGCGCTCGAGAACAGCAGGATGGACGGGATGACAATCCAAAAGGCGTTGAGGAATACATAGTACCCGACGAAATAGTACGGTTCCGGGCGCGAAAACTCGAGCCCGTAGACGAGGAACTCGTAGGTGCAGGTGCCGTAGTAGAGGACGTCGCCGTAGAGCTGGCCGAGCGAGAGGGCGGACTGGGCCGGGTGCCGCCACGGGCTGTCGCGGACGACGCCGTACGCGCAGAGGAAGGCGAGAGGGCCCCAGAGAAAGGCGGTGATGCTCTCCATGCACACCAGGAAGCTGTCGCGGGTGAGGTAGCGCGAGTCGGAGAGGGAGTATTCCTTCCAGAGCTGGGAGAGGACATGCGTGGAGGCGCTAATGTGGTGCTCATGGCGGGCATAATGGCCTATAAAGAGATGAGTTTGTGAACTTTGCTCTTTCTGTTCCGAGTCTTTGTCGAAATATGGGACGATGCACCTTCTAGGCCGAGATGAATGACACCGCAGAGAACAAACCACAACGCTGTGGCCATGTCCGCCGTGGGAATGGATGGGCGTGCGCGGCGAATCAGGCAGAAGCAGGGCACCAGGATCGATGCGAGCGTCGTGGTGAAGATGGCGAGAATCTGCACCGTCGACAGCGTGTTGGCGACGTAGCCGTCAATGGCGACGTTTGGCGGGTAGTACGAGTGGTTGGCTGCCATTTTGTTTTTCCTGTTTTTGTATCGTGTAAGTGGGTGGATGGATATGAGAGAGGCGAGATATAGAAGGGAGGGGGAGACTCGAACTGGTTTAGTGGGGGTATACTATGTCACGCTAAGAGGCTTAATAATCATTCAGACGATGTTAATTAACTAGAAAAGAGGCTATATAGCTAAAGACTACTAGAAACACCCTTATAAGGGGTCTCCTAGAAAAAGGGGCTAAATATATATAAAAAATACTTAAAAGTAGGATTAAGCCTTATAATAAGTCTAATATAATTACCTTACTTAATATACCTTTATAATTTCTTTTTAAATAAATAAAGTAATAAAAATATATTATAATAATTAAAAATAGAATTTATAGTATTTTTTAAGGCTTTAAAGTTTATTAAAAAAGATAAAAAAATAATATTATTATAAAAATTAAACTTTTATTTATAATTATTTATAAAAAACCTTTTATTACTATTAAATAATAAAAAAGTAAAAATTTATATAATAAATAGTTTATTAAGAAATTAAATAAGTTTATTAATAACTAATACCTTTATATATTATTATTTTTTATTATTTTAATATTTTTTAATTAAAATACTTAAAATACTTATATATTACCTAATTTTTATAATAATAATAATTTAACTTATTATATTATAAAGGTATATTTAAAGAATTTATAAAAAAAGGTATTTATTCTTTTTAATAAGGGATTAAACTATATTAAAGGTAGCTAAAAAGGTATTTATAGTTAACTAAAATTTTAAAAGATTATAAAAGGTTAATAAAATATTACCTTTAGCTTTAATACTTTTAAATAGGCTATAAAGAGTCTTTTCTTTATTAGTTAAAATAAAAAAAAGTATATATAATACCTTAAGTAAAAAATTACTATCTTTAGGCTATATATTTATTCTACTTTTAATAGCTTATTTATAGTTAAATTAATTAAGTAGCTTTTAAAGGCTTAATTAGGCTATAAATAGGTTAAATTATTACTTTTTAAGAGGCTTTATAAGGCTATTTATAGTTATCTTTTTAATTAAGATTTATTAAAGGTTAAAGCTTTTTACTTTTAACTTTTAATAAATCTAATAGTTATATATATTAATATAATAAAGCTTTATAATTAGCTTAATAAGGTCTTTAATAACTAATTAAATTATTTATTAGTTATTATAAAAAAGATTAATTTTTTTATTAAATTTAAATTTAATATTTAATACTAACTACTTAAAAGTTATAACCTTTTTAATAACTTATAAGAAAGCTAATAACTTAGCTTTTATAAATAATATAATAACTATATTCTATTTACCTAATTAATAGTAAATTAAGCTATTAAATAGCTTTAATATATATTCTTATATACTCTTTTAATTATAAGTATTATTAATAAAACTAATATTATTAAATATCTTAAAGACCTTAATATTTTTATTAAAGACTATATAGAGATTCTAGGTATACTTAAGATACTTTATTATATTAAGCTTTTATATAATATAGTTAGGTAAGGGGTTAAAGAGGAATTAGGCTAGTTTTAAGAAGGTTAAGGTATAATTTATTTAAGTTATAATTAATAAATATCTAATTAAACTAATAATTAATTAGAACTTCTTAATTTTAGTATTACTAGCTATATTAAGCCTTTTAATTAATAGTTTTATTAATAATAGTATATTAATTAGTTTTAAATTATTATAATTAAACCTAATTATAATTTTTTAAATATATAACTTTTAAAAAAGTTATACTTTTTATACTTTTTAGTTATAAAGAATCTTAATTCTTAAAAATTAATAAAGTTTATTTAATAATTTAACTTTATATTTATTAAAAAAGGCTTAATATACTTTTTTAAAGTCCTTTTTCTACTTTTTTAAATATAAAAAAACTAGGTTATTTATATAGAAAAAGATAATAATTCCTTTATAGGTTATTATATATAGGTCTTCTAAGTAAAATATAAATCCCTTTTTAATAAAGAAGTTAGTTATAGTTTAATACTAAAGAAAAAATAATTTTTAGAGGCTATAAAAGGCCTTCTTAAGAAGCTACTAATATTCTAACTTCTTAAAACCTAGTAAGAGTATTATATATACTTCTTTATTAAAGTCTAAATTATAGAATATATTAATAAAATCTACTTAGGCTAATTCTAAGCTAAAATATACTATAAAGGCTATTATTAAATAAAATATTTAAATAGCTAATATTATTATAGCCTTTATTAAGAGGCTAGCTAGCTATTAATTACCTTATATATATAGATAAGCTTTATATTTAATTAATAAACTATTAAAATTAAATTTATAGGTATATACTTAATATAAGTTAAGAAGTTTTTTACTTTTTATAGTCTTTTAAATATATACTTTTTAAACTATACTTTATACTATAATTTCTATTAATTTATTATTTATAGTTATAAACTAATAGTTCTAAAGTAGGTATTTCTTAGCTTAATAATAGTTATTTAAGGTTAAGGAAAGAGTATTATAGTATAGCTACTTTTCCCTCTTATTAGTTATAATAATAATTATAGCTTTTATAATATTATAGCTTATATTACTTATATTCTATTAAGGTATATAAGATATTTAAGTAGAAAAAGTAGAAGGTTTATTAAATATAAGTTATAAGTAGGAAAAGTAGATTAAATAGGTAAAAGAAAAAGGAAGAAGAATTATAATATTAATAGCTATAAAGATTATATATAAATTATATAAAGGGATTACTATACTTTATAGCTAGAGATTATAGAGACCTTTCTTTTACTTCTAAATAACTACTAAATACTTTAATATAAAGCTAATATAAGTATTCTAGAGTATTTAAGAAGAGGTATTAAAAGCATTCTAAAGTATCTAAAAGTTATATAACTCCTTTATATTTTATATAATAGTTATTTAAATTATATAAAAGTAGGTTTATTATAATAGGAAAAATTAGGGTATTTTTATAGTATATATAATTATACTATTATCCTTTATATCCCCTTATAAAGAGTATATCTTAAATTTATATCTTTTTAAGTAAAAGTATTATAAAATAGGAAAAATTATATATATAAAATATATAAAAACCTAGTTATATATAGGAATTTAAACCTATTATTATATAGTATTATAGTATATATAGGGATTTAAACCTATTATATAGAAAATATTTTATAGTATATAGGAATTTTAACTTATTATAGTATATAAGAAATTTAACCTATATTATAGTTATTAAAGTCTATTAATATTATAATAAGAAAAACCTTTATTATTTAGGTAAAAAACTTATTTATATATATATATATATAAAGAAAAAACTATTTATTTATATAATTTATAAAAACCTTATTATTTAATATCTTATTAAATCTTATTAATTAGGTATATTACTTAGAGATAATTTATTAAGGAAACTATTAAATTTAATTAAGCCTAGAGGCTTAGTAAAAATATTAGCTAAATTATTAGCTATTTTAATATAGAAAACTATTATATTTTTATTTAAAATATATATTCTAGTATAGTAATAAGCTATATCTATATACTTAGTTTTCTTATAAAATTTAGGATTTCCTACTAATTTAATAGTAGCTTAGTTATTTATTAAAATAGGAGGTATAGAGCTTTTTCTATTTAAATTTAAATTATTAGTTAAAAATTTAAATAAATTATTTAAAAATATAGCTTCTTTAGTATAGTCTCTTAAAGCTATATATTTAGCTTTATAAGTACTTAAAGCTATATATTTTTACTTAGTATAAGACTAGCTTATAAGGTTATTATATATATAAAAGCTATAACTAGTTATAGATTTTCTTTCTTCTAAGTTATTAGCCTAAGAAGTATTAAAAAAACCTTTTATAAAATTATAATTAATAGGAAAATTATAATTATAAAATAAAACTCTATTAAGAAATTTATTTAAATATTTCTATATAGTATTTAAAGTAGAAAAGTAAGTATAGTCTAGTTTAAAAGTAAAGCTAGAATAAGTTATAACTATAAAGGCTATATTAGGCCTAGTTTTTAAGGCTAGGTATAATAAAGAGCCTATTTCTTTTTAAAATTATAATATATCTATTAAGCTAGCTTTTATAGTAAATTTAACTAGCTTTAGACCTTCTAATATAGGGGTATTAGAAGTTCTTATATTTTCTTTATTATATTCTTTTATTTTATTAATAAGATATTTATACTAAGAAAGATATATATACTTATTTTTTCTATTAATAGTTATATTAACTCCTAGAAAATCTCTTATTTTACCTAAATCTTAGACTTTTATATATTTATTTAGGTTAGAGATAGTAGTTTTTATTATATTTATATTAGCCCCTATAAATAGGATATTATTAATATATAAAATTAAGGCTATATTATATATATTATTTATAAATACTCTTTAATTATAAGGACTAGTATAAAATCCTAGTTTATTTAAATTATTTAATAGAAAATTATACTATAGTCTAGGGTTTTATTTTAGACTATATAATACTTTATTTAATTTAGTAATAATTCTACTAGTTTTATATAATTCTTTAGCTTAACTTTTACTTATATTTAATTTAGAAGATAATTTTTCTAATAAATAATCTTTATAACCTTT
>NW_006271974.1:938625-940384 GCF_000225605.1 Cordyceps militaris CM01 | reverse complement strand
AAGACTAAAGCTTATCCCTTTTTTCCTTCTAGGAAATATCCCCTTTATTTTATAATAACTAAAAGGAAGATAACCTATCCTTTTAATTAGAGTTTAAATACTATTTAAATACTAATTAAAACTTATATAAGATAGTCCTATTCCTATAGGTCTACTTAGGGTCTTAATTTAGGCTTAACTTATATATAGGTCTTACTAATCTTATAACTAATTCCTTCTTAGGCTAACTCTAGGTGCCCTTTTATTTTATAGCTAATTAGTTATCTTATATAATTTATATTTACTATAGATCCTTAGCTACTATATGTCTAATGCTAGTAGTACTAGCTTTACTAGTAGTGTATAGTCCCCTAATTACTAGGGTTCCTTATAATTATAGGTGTTAAATTAGGTTCGATTTAAATTGCATATATTAGAGTATTATATCTTAATATAAATTATTTTTTATTATTTATAAAATTAAATATTAGGTTACCTTAGCCTTTAATTTTAATAGAAATAGCCTTACCCTAACTAACCTTATAATTTATTTCTTTATAATTAACTAGATATTTTTTATTAAAAATAATATACTTAGTAGTACCTATATTAAATATAAAAGGAATAATATTATTATTATTATTATTAAAAATAATATTATTATTATTATAAACCTTATTAACTCTTTTTCCTAAATTATAGATATAATTAGTAAATAAAAAATCCTATTTTATTCCTTCTATATTATTAAAAATATAGTTAATATTTTTCTTATTATTATTAATATATAAGGTTATAGTAGTAAATACTATAGAATTTTTAATATCTAAATTAATATTTTTATAGTCTAAATTAATAGTTAAATTAGATTTATTTAACTTATTTCTAAAGGAATATATAGAAGAATTATTAGAATTATATTTACTATTAGTAACTATAACCCTTTCTTCTTTTTCCTTAGTATAAGGTTTCTTAGACTTATTATAGTCTTTAAACCTAGTTATTTTAGACTTATTATAACCTTTAGGTTTATTAAAGTCTTTAGTAACCTTATTTTTAAAGCTATAAGGAGCTTTATCTAGATAAAGAAAATAGTAATTTTCTTTATTATAACTCTTAAGCTTATAGTAATTATACTTTAAGCTTTTCTTAGTCTTTTTCTAGGGTTTTTTAATAATATTTATAATTTTAGAATTATTATTATTATTAAAATATTTAAGTCTTTTAGCCTTATCTATAAGGCTAGAAGTAAAAGTATCTATAGTATATAAAAATAGGTTATTTCTTAAAGCCTAATTTATACTAGATATAAATCCTTTAAAACTTTTATTTATATCTTTAATAATAAATAAAGTCTAGGCTATAATAACTATTTTATCTATATTAATACTTCTTAATTATAATTTAGTATAAATTTCCTTAATCTTATTTAAATATTCTTTTATAGAAGAAAATTTATTTAAGCTTAAGTTAAATAAACTTTTAACTAGTATAAAATTACTAGTAAAACTAGGGGTATTATATAGTCCTTTTAAAACTTCCTATAATTCTTTAGTATTATTTATATACCTTATTTAAATAAGTAGGCTATTTTATAGCTTAAGCCTAATATAGGCTAGTGCTTCTTTAGACTTAGAACTAAATTTAGATTTAATATATAAATCTAATTTTTCTTTAATTAGATATAATTTTATCTAAATAGACTATATAATATAGTCTTTAGAACCTCCTAACTTAGGAAAGTTTATATCTTTTTTCCTTATATTTATTAGATTTAAAT
>NW_006271974.1:865392-938525 GCF_000225605.1 Cordyceps militaris CM01 | reverse complement strand
TTATTATATAGTATAAGTATAATATATAATAAGTTACCTTACTATATATATATTAGAATATAATTTATATAATAAGTTACCTTATTATATAAACCTTTATAATATATATATACTATAATTATATATAGTATATAATATATATTAATTTAAAGTATTAATATATATCTTTATAATATAATATATAATATATTATACTATAGTATTATATAATAGGTATTAATTCCTATTATACTATACTAATATCTTATATAGAACTTAAATAAGATATTAATATATATTCTTTCTAATAAGTAATATTTTAATATAATTATAATATAATTATAATTATATAAATATTAATAAATTATTATAATTATAACTATTTAACTATTAATATTATATAATATAATATTAATATATATATTAGTTAGTTTATATATAGTTTATTAGTTTAAAAAAGCTTAAAAGGTAGCTTATTAGCTTAAAAATAGCTTAAAAAGTTGGTTAGTTTATTAGTTATTTTATATATATATAACTAAGTAATATTTTACTTAGGTTATATAGTAAATTTAGTATAATTAAAGTAGTATTATACCTATATTAATATTATAACTCTAGGCTTATAACCTATTAAGGTATATAAGATGCTTAAGTAAAAGGAGTAGAAAGTCTATTAAATATAAGTTATAAGTAGGAAAAGTAAATTAAATAGGTAAAAGAAGAAGAAAGAAGAATTATAGTATTAATAGCTATAAAGATTATATATAAATTATATAGAGGGATTACTATACTTTATAGCTAGAGACTATAGAGACCTTTTTTCTACTTCTAAATAACTACTAAATACTCTAATATAGAGTTAATATAGGTATTCTAGAGTATCTAAGAGGAGGCATTAAAGGCGTTCTAGAGTATCTAAGAGTTATATAACTCCCTTATATCTTATATAATAGTTATCTAAATTATATAAAAGTAGGTCTATTATAATAGGAAGAATTAGGGCATTTTTATAGTATATATAATTATACTATTATCCCTTATATAATAGTAAAAATATAAAGTAATAAGTAAACTATATAATATTATAATATATATTATATAGATACTATAGTAACTTTATATATTTATAAATCTTATTTATAGCTTAAGGCTATATTAAGATAATAATATATAATAGAACTCTTAGTATAAAATAGTTAAAATAGCCTTATAACCTAAGGCTTATTAGATAATAATAATCTTCTATATATAGGAACTAGCTTTATAAGAGAATACTTTTATTACCTTTAATTAGGTAGTTTTATTAAAGACTTATAAGTTTTTTAAGCTATTTTATAATACTATAATAGCTAATAAAGGAATAACTATATTATTTATTACTAATATCTTACTTATAATAGATTATCTATTTTACTATATTAAAGCTATTAAAATAAAGACTACTATTCCTTACTTAGCTATAATAATAAAGACTACTTAGGCTAAGCTAGCTAACTATTATAACTTAATAAAAGATTCTTTAGTATACTTAATAGTAATAGTATTAAATCTTTTTCTTAAGTAAGTATATATAAAGAGAATATAAAGAAAAAAGAAGAAATAAGTTAAGAGAATTAAAGCTTAAGTAGAATAGCTATAAAGAAAGACTTATAAGTTAATAATATTCTATTCTACTCTTTAATAAGATTATACTTAAAAGTTAATATTAATATAACTAAATAAATATAAAATATAAATAAAGAAATAAAAAGTAATAATTTTTAATATAAATAATAATAAGTATAAAGTATACTATTAAAAGCTAATTTTAATAATATTAGATTCTTTATATTAATAGCTAGATATTACTTAATAATATAGATTTTTAAATCTTTTTTTAATAATTATTAATATTTTATAAATTTTACTAATATTTATAAAAATAGAATAGCTATTCTTAAAGTCTAAAGTTATAATTATAAATTTAAAAGATTCTTTAAATATTAAAACTTTAAATCTTTTAAAATACTTATAATTTTAAAATAAAAATATACTAATAGTCCTATTTAAGGTAAGAATTACTATACTATTAAAGGTTTAATTACTTAATACAAACAATAATACTACTATATAAATTTACTAATAGTATATAATATAGCTAATAAAACTAGCTTAAAAAGTAATAATAAAATATAAGGTTATTTTTATAAAGGTATAGAAGTAAAAGGCTAAGAAAAGGTAAGTAAATATATAAAAAGGTTAGAATTGTTAAGACCAACAGGGTACACATAGGGTAAGAGGTGAAGTTGTTGTATTGTGTAACTTCTATCTAGTTGTATGGTACGGGTAAGTGCCAGATATACTAGGTGACGGGAGATCGTTCTTCCGGCTTCAGAGCCGCCTATCATCAAGAATATTTTTAGTAAGTAAGACTATTAATATAACTATAGTTTATAGTTTAGTTTAGTTTAAATACTTAAGAGAAACTAATAGTATAGTTTATAAAGAGTAAATAAACTAGTAGTTTAGTTTATTAAAAAAAAATTAACTAGTAGTTTAGTTTAATATAATTTATTAGACTATTAAGGCGGTTTAATGTGTTTTCTTAAACTGGTTACACTATTAAGAGCGCTAAGAGCAGTACGGGTCTCTGGCGTGAACGATTCACCCACCGCGCATCGTTTTGTTCATGTCGACAGTGGCGACGGCAACTTGGCAGACGTTGTCATACATCTTCTAGAGCAGGAAGACATTACTTTGAAAAGCTCTACTGAGTCCCTAGTTCGGCATGCCATTGGCAGCCGGGTCGGAAAGTATGAGGCCGCGCTGAAGAATTCGGAGGATAGCCTGGCCTTCGCGTTACAGAGACTTGATGAGTTGGAAAGTGAGTACCCTGTTGAGTGATGTTGTGTGTGGCATCCACGGCAAGGCTTAAGCCAGCGCAAAATTGTATTGAACATTGTGCGATAACATGCGTGAACGAACACTCCTTAACAGAATTTGCCCCAAACTTTAGAAATCAGCCTCGCCGAAGCAATGGAAAATGCTGCTGCCGTCGCGAGCCACAACTCAACGAGGGAAGTCCAAGAGAGGCTGAAGAACCTGATGAGGAGTTGCGTGACAGGATCCAGAATGTTCAGCTGGAGATGCGGGCGGGGCACTTAAACAGCGCTGCGCGTCTGGTAACCAAGCTATCAAGCTGCTGCAGAGCACGATCGTCAAATTGCGAGGAATCGATAACTTGCCCATTCGTACTCTTCCGGAAACTTATGCTGCATGCTTGACAAACGACATTGTAAGCTAGAGACGCTTTCACCAGCCGGAATGTGCGTAGGAGCCGTTGAATGAACCTGAAAGTACCAGAGCAATACATAGTCCAACAGTAACAATTACTACTGTCAAGCCAAAGTGTGTCCATTTGTAGATACGGGCTGGTCTGGCCAGAACGAGGACGCTGTAGGCAATGCGTGAGTCTTGCTTCAGCAGTTGCGGAGTCTTCGCACTGCCAAAGGATAAGTGGTACCTAGGCTGCTGGGTATACTACCTTGTTCATTCAGGGGATTGATAGTGATATAGCCTGCAAGCCCCGCCGACTTTCAAACCATATCAACGCGCCACGAATGAGTAGCCGAGCGTTATCTCACCCTCGCCGATGTTCCGCATCTTGGGTCTTGGGAAGCGCCCTCTCCACCGCACTATCTACTGTCCGGTACCATGAACGTGTCGTAACGTCCAGAATGGGCAGAGTCACAGGTGCCTCGCCTATTCTATATGTGGTTCGCGATAGAATGTAGGTGAGGACGACGCTGTGACCCGAGATCATCTTGGTTTGCGAGACGTCGGTCGGGTTGAGAAAGGCGACCCATTGGATCTTACAGGATCAGCTCTTCTCCGCCCAATCCAGCTCCATCCTTCCGGTGTTGTCTTCATGCTCTCGACGGAGAAGCGTAATCGAACCCCCTTTATGCTTGTAGAAAGTCCTGATCCGAGCGAGACTCAGGATCACAACACAGCGTTTGAGTACGACCCGAGCTGTATACCTACATAGTAAGGGTCACGACTCCGGTGCCGTAAGCAGCCCTCAAAGACTCTTGGCCAGGGATTTATGGACAGCTACTTAGCAGGTAGCATCAAAAGCGGAGAGAGACTAGAGGCTGCTTTCTAACATGATACATGGGCCGCAGAGAGATGTGTGACATTAGAATCAATAAGCTAAGTCTCACTGGCCGACCGCCGTTGTTATTGCTATACTTCCCAGACCATTTGCTGCTGTGTTTGATCAATGCAAATCTGAGCTGGGAGACTAACCACTGGCCAAACCCGTCAACTATCCTTATCAATCCCTGCGCGCATGATGCATTTGTTGATCGTTCCTGAAATCTTTAGGTGTTCGCCTAATGGGCAGCGGATAGATTTTGTCCTAGAAACTCGGCTTAATACTTCTGTTGTATATATTTCCCAGTAACTAGAACATACAATGTCAATACGAGTTGGAAAGCAATTGTCGTTCGTTGAGCTGTAGTCATAGTGTCGATGTTGCCGGCGCACCAATACGTAAAAGTCAGCGCCATAGCGGCGGCTCAACTGGTCGCATCTTCTCATCACGCGATAAGTAGCCTTGGTGAAGTTTTCGCATGTTCTGTCGCGCTTAGCTGGCGTAATTGGCATTGTTGCGGTGAGATAACTCTTACGTCTACGATGCTGGCTACTAAACCGTCGCGAGCGCAGGTTAAGAATTAAATACAGTCGGTCCTTACAAGGCCATGTCTTCTAGTTGCTTCCTATTTTGAGATTCTTGCAGTACGTTGTCCGACATACGCTCTCGATTACCCGTAACCAGTATCTGGTGACAGCGAAAGGGTCAAAATAACAGAAGAAAACTACGCGCTTGTCTCCACTACTCATCCAGTGGCAGGGGCTCTGCGACGTTTTCAGCAAAGGGGTGACATATAACGCCTCATTCCAATGAACCAGCTTACTTAACCGGCAGGGGGATCTAAGGAGTGTGCCGTACTTCTTGGCCACTGAACTGGGGGTGTAGATACCATTGTATGAATCTAATATATTGTTTTCTTGATTGTGTTTTCAGGTCTCACTTTCTGCGATTAGCTTTGTTTAGTGGATAATCAAGGGTAGCTTGCCGATTGGCCAAATGTTTCATGGCTGACAGCCACTGTGATCGCATTGTGACAACAGTATCTTATCATTGGTTGGTCCCAGGTATGCAAACGGGTGGTCCCTGAGCGGTTACGGTCGTGTCTGCAGTCCATTACCGTTCTTCAAATCCGTACCATTGATGGAAACAATGGAGAATTCATTGGTCGGGGGCCAAACCCCGGTCTGTACGGCTCGTATCTGAGGTACATCAGTCAGCAAGGTTTGTGTAGGGCAGGGAATGTGTTTTGGCAAGCCAGCTAGTGGATTGCAGGGACTGTGGTCTGGCAAGCCATCTACAGCAGAATAGGGACTGTGTTTTGGGTTGAACGAGGATATATACCCAAGCCTCAAGTTCCCGAGAACCCTGCAACCACCTCGGCAGTTGACGTTTCCAAAATAAAGGCGCCGCGGCGTGGAAAGTCCCCTGTTTTCTATTATTACCGTGGCGATTCACTCCTTCCGTCGGAGATATTCAGGTCGGGGTTCGAGCCACAGGGTAAAGATCTAGATCTGAATAACCACCTACGAGGGGCGGCTACCCATAAATAGAACCAGCTAGTACCGTTTCATCCAACAATGTAAGGACAACGGTCATCGAACAATAAGCCAGTCGAACCCGCAGTAGCCAGGCTGCGTAGCCAGGCCATAATGCGATGGGCCAGCTCATTACTCCTCCCCCTAAGGGCTGCGATGGGCCCCTATGACGGAGACTGCGCTGCAATGGGCCGCCTCATTACCCCTGCCCCTAAGACTGATCTGCGGTTCAGGTGGGTTCGGCCAGCCTATGGCAACTCAGCCAAGGGTTCGACCAGCCGATCAGGCTCAGCCAAGGGTTCGACCAGCCTCTGGCAGGTTCGGCCGGCCGATGACCAGGCTCTAGCGGGTTCGGCAGGTTCGGCCAGTCGATGACGACTGCACTGCGATGGGCCAGCTCAACATATGACTGCGCTGTGATGGGCCAGCTCATTACCTATGACTGCTTTGCGATGGGCCAGCCCAACACCCCTTTGCGATGAGCCAGCCCAGCCCCCTACCCTCTATGACTGCGCTGCGATGGGCCAGCCCATCCCCTTCCCCTTCATGACTGCGCTGTGATGGGCAGCTCATTACCTCCTCGTAGCCAGGCCATGAGCCAGGCCATGAGCCAGTCGAACCCGCCGTAGCCCGTTCATGGCTTGTTGAGCCCCTGTCCCGTTGCTTTTGATTGACCACCACACTTGTACCCTGCCTGCCCTGTCAGCCAGCCCCTCACATACTCGCTCTACAGCGTTCGCCTACCATCCATCGATAATTGCTGCGAACCTTAAGTAGCCTGCTACTATTGGCCGCTCTAAAAATAACTTGCATAGTCCGGTTTGCTAAAGCTATTTCTAAATATAGTTCCTAGCTTACATGAAACCGAAAGATCTATAACCGTAGTGAGGTATAGATAGACGCACGGCTGTTTATAATATGCTTAATATTGTGCATACTTCATGACCTGCTAATTGCCGGCGAGATGACCTTGATCGCGATGAATCTGGACGTAGGCCATCCCCCCTCCCCCGCTGCTAATCCAAAAGATGTAGAACTATGGATGCTGGCCTATTACAGTCTCCAGGGGGTAATTTTCACCAGTCAGTAGGTGCAGGTAAAGTGTAGGGGCTAATTTTACCAGTCTAAAGGTGCAGTAGAGTACAGGGGGTAACTTTCACCAGTTTAAAGGTGTAGTAAAGTGCAGGGGGCGACTTTCACTAGTCAAAAGGTATAGTAGAGTATAGGGGTTAACTTTCACTATTTAAAAGGTGCAGTAACGTCGAATACAGGGTAACCACACACAACCCCCTAATAACCACATAGCTAAGAAAGGTATAGTAGAAAAATTAGTATATATTAGTATATATTAGTATATATAAAGCTAAACTAGATCTAGAACTCTATCTCTATAGATTATAAATCCTTTACCTTTTATTTAAAATATAATTAGTTATCCTTATCCTTACTTATATTATACTCTAACTCCTATACCTTAAACCTATTATTAAATTTAGCTAATTATATATTAAAAAGCCTTAAAGGTAGGTTAAAAGCTATTACTAAAAGAGGCTTAGCCTTAATAATATCTACTATCTTAATAAATTTCTAATTAAGGTTAATATAAACTTATTTCTATTTAATTAGCTAATATACTTTAAGGCTATTATATAAGTATCTTACCTTTTCTTTTAAGCTAATTACCTTTTTTTAAAGTTATATTATATACTTTTTAAGCTTTTAAAAGAAGCTAGTTAAGGTAAGTCTTTACTTATATATATATATTACTTATTAAAGGTCTTTATATAATTTTAAGGTTTTAATAAGAATATTAATACTTTCTTAACTATTAAATAATATAATTAGCTTATTATAAAGTATATATAGGTTAAGTATAAGTATATAAAAGAAAGGTATTAATATATTAATTAGTTAAATTCCTATTCCTTATTACCTACTTTATATATTTTCTAGGGTAAATATACTAGTATATATAATTATATATATATTAATAAATAATACCTTCTAATTAGCTAGTTCTATACTTTAAGCTAGGCTTAAATAGGTAGAATAGTATTTTTACTTAAGGGGTATAAATAACCTTATATTAAGTAGCTATAGAATATATAATATATAGGTAGGTAAATATAGTAGTATAATATTTAATTAGAAGGCTAGCTATATAAAGTAGAGTTAGTAGTAGTTATTATAGCTATTTAAAATTAATAGCTATTTTTATAAGGGATTAGTAGGTTATATAAGTAGGTTAAAATAATTTTTAAGCTAATTAATTATAATAGAATTACTAATCTACCCTTTTAGAGTTATCTTATAAGACTAATTAAAGTTAAGGTCTAGTTTTTCTTTAAACTAATACTATTAGATATCTAATTAGCCTTTAAATAGAATAACTAGGTTAATTAACCCCCTAGCTATAAAGATATACTTTAAAATTATAATCTAACTACCTAACTTAGGCTATATAATTAAGGTTAACTTTTAACTAGCTTAGTTAAAAACTAGCCTATTTAGGCCTAGTCCTTTATATAGGCCTATTTTATTTATATTCTAAATTACTAAATTAAGTATATTATTATAATCTAGATATTATAATTAGTTAAAAAAAGTAGAGATTTTTATAAAGGTTATATTAATAGCCTAATCTAGTCTAATTAGCTAGGCCTAGGTTATTACTATTTTAAGGTAGTATTAAAGAAAGTAGGTTAGCTAATATTTACTAAAAAGATACTAATAGCCTAATTTAGTATAGTACTATATAATAAGTATTTTAATTTACTTATAAAATAAAGTTAGGCTAATTTTAGCTTAGTATATAATATAATTAACTAAATAAGTCTTTTAAAAAGGGGGAATTATTTATTACTTCTATATAGCCTACTTATAAAAGTCTATACCTTACTTATAGCTATATAAGGTTAATTTAAAGACCTTATATATAGTAGAGGCCTTAGCTAATAAAAAGCTATTTTTAAGTAAGTAAAGGCCTTTATTAATATCTAATTTACTATAAGAAGATATTAAAAGTAAAAAAAATAATATATATATATATAAAGAAGCTATTATATATAAAGAAGTATTTTTTAAAAGAAAAGAATAAATATTCTAATTATTAATATAATATAAGCTATTTATATCTACCTAGACCTATATTTAGTATAGGATAATATCTATCCGCTAGGGTATAACCCTAACTAGTCTAGCCTGATTAGGTAATAATAAGTAGGCCTTAGCTATGTGGTTATTAGGGGGTTGTGTGCGGTTACCCCGTGTTCGACGTTAGGTGGCTTTCACCAGTCAAAAGGTGCAGGTGGCTTTCACCAGTCAAAAGGTGCAGTAGAGTGTAGGGGATGACTTTTACTAGTCAAAAGGTACAGTAGAGTGCAGGGGGTGACTTTCACTAGTCAGTAGGTACTGTTATAACCAACAGGGCATATATAGGGTAAGAGGTAAAGTTGTTATATTATATAACTTCTATCTAGTTATATAGTATAGGTAAGTACTAGATATACTAGGTAATAGGAGATTATTCTTCTAGCTTTAAAGCTACCTATTATTACTCCTACTTAATCTATATTAACTAGGAAAAATAACTAGAAATAACTATAAGGAATAAAATAATAATTATAAAAAATAAAATAATAACTATAAAGAATAAAATAATAACTATAAGGAAAAGTAGTAACTACTATAGTTACTATAATATACTATAATAGTAGCCTAATTCTCCTACTTACTAATAGGTATAATAGTACCTATTAGTATACCTAAGTTATCTTTTTCTTCTAAGTATAGGGTAGCTTATAGTTATACTAGGTATAGGGTAGCTTATAATTATATTAGGTATAGGGTAGCTTACTACTATATAAAAGGCCTTATTACTATATAGAGGGCTTTATAATTACTATATTTTCTACTTTTTATTTATAAGGTAATTTAACTTAAAAACCTATATAAATAAATTTTATAGAAAATAAAAATTATACTATAAACTATATTTAATAGGGGTACCTTATCCTAAAGGCTATAAGATATATAAGAAACTACTAGCTAAGGTATACTAGGTACTATACTAATACTAAGTATACTATAGTAGTACTATACTAATACTAAGTATACTATATTAATACTATACTAATACTATACTAATACTAAGTATACTATACTAGTATTATACTAGTACTAAGTATACTAATTAACTATAATAGTCTTAAGAGTAATAGAATAATAATAGACTTATAGAGGCTTAGGCTTCTATAAGATTATAGCTATAAAAGAGCCTTAGTAACTATAAGACCTATAAAGCCTTATAATTTATAACTATAGAAGGCTTACTATAATACCTTTAAAGGGTAATACCTTAAAGGTATAGTACTAGTTAGCTTATAATAGTCTTAAAAGTAATAAAATAATAGTAAGCTATAAGGAAGCCTTAGTAGCTATAAGACCTATAAAGCCTTATAACTTATAACTATAAAAGGCTTACTATAATACCTTTAGAGGGTAATACCCTAGAGGCTTAGTATTAGTTAGCCTATAATAGTCTTAAAAGTAATAAGATAGTAGTAAATAAAGAGCTAGCTAGCCTTTAAAGGGTAATACCCTAGAGGCTAGTACTAATAAAGGTATTAATAAAAAGCTAGCTAGCCTTTAAAAGGTAATACCCTAGAGGCTAGTACTAATAGAGGCGTTAATAGAGAGCTAGCTAGCCTTTAAAGAGTAATACCCTAAAGGCTAGTACTAATAGAAGTATTAATAAAGAGCTAGCTAGCCTTTAGAAGGTAATACCCTAGAGGCTAGTACTAATAGAGCTAATAAAGAGCCTACTATAGTGCCTATAGAGGGTAATACCCTAGAGGTATAGAGCTAATTAACTATAATATTTATAGAATAGCTTTAATAAGTAATACCCTAAAGACTAAAGACTTTAAGAGTATAATACTTCTAGAATAGACCCCTAGAAAATTATAGCTTAAGAGGTACTTAGTATAGTCCTAGGTAGTACCTATACTTATAAAAGGCTAGCTTTAATAGTAGCTTAGTTATAATATTAGTAATATTCTTAATACTTAGAATTTAACTAAAGCTTAATTAGTATAGTATATTCTTATTATATAACTAGTAGTATTAAATATCTATATACTTTATATAGGGGTATTCTTAGATACTAGAAGCTTAGGTAATAATATTAGAGTTATTAGCCTAGATAGTAGTCTTAGTATAGGTAGGCTTTTCCCTAAGGGTTTTTATAATAATATAGTAAAACTACTAAATCTAGATAGCTTCCTAGGCTATATTATACTAAAAGATATACTCTACTTTAGTAGTTAAGTATATAATAATATTCTATAGCTTTAAGTACTAAGATATAATACTACTCTTTAGAGTAATAATAAAGCTATTAATAGATTTATATATTTATTAATAATTAGTATAGTTAGTATTATAGTAGACTTAAGGTCCTTTATTAGGTCTTATAAAAATAAGTTTATAGTTAGTAATACCTTTAATATATTATAAAAGCTATTTTAAGCTAATAATATATTCTACTAGTAAAGTAGCTATAAATCTATAGTAATAGCTAATAGTAAAGTAGATATTAAGTCTAGAGTAGTTAGAAAAATAAATTAAGCCTCTATAGGTCTTAGTATATTAGCTATTCTTAATAGTTAGCTATTACTTAATACTTTTAGTAATAAGACTTATTAATAGGTTATAAGGTTTATAGTTAAGAAGGCTAGCTTTTTTTAAAAAGGCTTTAGTATATCTACTCTAAAAGAGTATAAAGGTTCTTATATATTAATCCTAATAGATATTAATACTAAGATAGTAGCTAATAGGGCCTATATCTATTATCTTATAGGTATTTAATAGGGCTTTCTTAATCTTTATAATAGTAACCTTATTCTTACTAATAATAAGAAGATTATTAATATAAATTATAATAATTAGGCTATCTTTATAGATAAATAAAGAATAATTAAGCTATATAGGCTTAAAGCTAAGACTCTAAAGCGTTTTATAAAGGGTTATATACTAGATCTATAGGGCTTACTTTAGCCTATATAGGGACTTTAGTAGCTTCTATACCTTCCTAAGGTATTCTTCTTAATATCCTTTAGGTATTTTAATATAGACTTTAATATCTATAAGACTATAAAAGAAGGTAGTCTTAATATTTATTTACTTAACCTTAAGGTCTAAAGTAGCTATAATTACTAGTAGTAAGTATAGTATTAAAATTTTTAATATACTTATAAATATTTTATAGTAATTAAGTCCTTTATATTAATTAAAGCTTTTTACTATATACTAAGATTTCTAGTAAATAACCTTATTATTAATACCTCTTTTAAGTTTATATACTTACTTACTTAGAAGGATAGTCTTATTTTTAAGCCTATTAACTATAATTATAATATAGTTCTTTATTAAAGAGTTATACTTATCTATTATTAAGCCTTTTTACTTTTATAAGTTAAGGTAAAGAATAGCCTACTTATATATTATAGGTTCTTTATTATAAATAAAATTATTAAATATAGTAAGGTTTATTATATTATTAAGATTAAAGTAAAGTATATATTAATAGTTTTAAGATATTAGGACTAATCTAATTAGAATTTTAATCTATATTATAAGTCTTTCTTTTTACTTAATAGTACTACTTAGAGTTAAAAATAAGGGTATTTTAAAGAGGTTAGATAATATCTTATTAATACTAATAGTAAAGATAGAATATAAAGTTAATTAAATATCTAGTAGTATTAGTTTAAATTTATTATTATTTAGTATATATAAATAGCTAATAAAGTTATTATTATTAGCTAGGTTATAAATATTATTATCTTTATTAGTAATTCCTAATACTACTAATATAAAGAATATAAAGGGTATTATTTACTTAGGCCTTATAGTTAAGGTAGTAAGTATACTATAGTACTTTACTATAAAGCTCTTACTAGTAAGTAAGTTATAGGTAATTAAAGTAATTTCTATATACTCTTATCTCCTACTAATTACCTATTAACCTAAAGAGTAATATATAGTTTTACTCTTATAACCTAAGGTAAGGTTATTCTACTAAAAAAGGTTATATTTAAAATCTTTAAATAGCTAGTTAGGCTATTCTTAAAAGATAATATTATTAATAATTACTAGTCTATTAAGTCTATTAGTATTTAAGATAATATAGTTAGTTTAGCCTTTATATTTAATTAAGATATATAAGATAGTTTTAAGAACTATTCTTAGAATATAATAAGAGGTCTTTTACTACTTATAACTATTTATAATTTATAAATAATTAAGGTTAGGTTTATCTTTAAATTATAGTTTATAAGGAGTTATTAGTTTATTATTCTTTATTATAAAGGTATATTATTAGAAAGTAGTATAAGCCTATATTATAATTAGCTAGAATTTAATTAGTACTTTTAACTAATATATAGTAAGAAAAAGCTTATCTTATAATATCCTATTCTTAACCTTAGTAATACTATTCTATTAATACTAATTAGTAGTAGAATACTATAGGTATATACCTAAGGAAATATAAGAGTTCTTAAACTAGGTTATAATATTCTCCCCCTTTTAATCTAGCTAGATAAAGTAGTATTTATATTCTAAATATTCTTATATTTTTAAGAAATTTAATATTATATTAAGTAGCTAAGATTTCTTTTTAATAAAGAATAGCTAATATATTCTAGTATAATTATTAATAATAGTAACTTAATACTAATCCTTCTTTTAAGAAGTAGGTAGGGTACTAATAATATTAATATAAAGGCTTTTAAAAGGATATATTCCCTTTTAAAATAAATAAATATAAAAGCTTTCTTTTTATCTCCTTATAAGATAACTAATATAATATTTATATTAACTAATAGGCTTTATATTAGTAAAGATAAAGATAAGTTTAATAATATTCTATTCCTCTAGATATCTAAGTTAATTATATTATAGTTTATACTTTAGGTTATCTATTATATAGGCTAATATACTAATACTTAAAGTAATATAGTTAACTATATAGACTTTAGTAATCTACTAGGTAGTAAGAATAACCCCCTAATCCTTTATTATAACTACTCTTTCTTTATTAAAGACTACTATAGTATCCTTTACTACTAGGTAGCTAATAGAGAGTAGGCTTATTAAGGTACCTTCCTATAGAATACTATTATATAATTCTAAGGTAATCCTAAGGCTTTTTATAGTAATAATAGCTATTCTATAAGTAGTAGGTTTTAAGATAGTATTAATAAGACCTTAAATACTAAGGCTTAAGTAAGGGGATAAATCCTTTATAAGTTCTTTATAGCTTAAGATATAGCTAAATATACTAAAGTTAAGTAGTATTAGTTTCTAATATAATAATATAGAAAGACTAAAATCTTATCTAGATTTAATACCTATAAGAGTACTATTTATTTTAAGTTAACTAAAGTATTATAAGTTTTAAAAGATAATAAAAGTAAATTAAGCTAGCTTAAAGTTTATAAAGGGATTTATATACTATTTAAAACTAACCTTCTTATATTTATATTTATTATTATATTTTTTAGTTAGGTATTAATACTTTTTATTTTATTAAAATAAAGAGGATAGGTTTATTAAATAGAGTTTAGGGTATAGCTTTTAGTATTACTTATTAAAGTAACCTAGAAGCTTATAAAAAGAATAGAAGTACCTAGTAGTATTAGGTTTTATTATACTATAAGGAGGATACCTTTTAATAGCTATTATAATAACTAAAGTAGTTTATTATTTAGACTTTTTATTATTCTATTATTTAAGCTTAATAAGGTTAGTTATAACTATAATTACCTATATAAGTATAGTTATAAAAGCTATAATAGTATTATTAGTTTATTTTAGAATAAGATAAAGGGTTATCTTAGTAGTATAGGAGTTAAACTCTTTATTAAGACTATTAATAAAAAAATATACTATTAAAGTCTTAAAGATTTTAAAGTCTCTATTAAGAGATTACTACTTAGCTTAAGTATTAATAAGTACTATAATAAGTTTCTTAATAGATCTATATTAAGTAAAGGTTAATATTAAGAAATAGTTAGCTATAATTTAAAAAATAATAATACCTTTTAATTTAAAGTACTTTTTAAAGGCTATAATTATATTTAATACTATAACTTTATTCTTAATAAGGCTATAAGTATATTCTTTAAGGCTTATATTAATAAGAATAATAGTATAGACCTAGTCTTATATTTATTCTTAAATAAGATTCTTTATAGTCTTATTACTATAAGCCTTAATTAAGATAAAACTATTTCCTTAGCCTTCTAATAGTAATCTATTAAGATTATTAAGTTTTAATATATTAATTATCTTTAGCTTCTATTTAACCTAGCTACTTTTAAATTTAAGCTTTAAGATATTTAATACCTCTTTTAGTATTAAGGATATAGTATTAAATAATAAAGTAAGTAATAAGGCTATAAAAAGATCTTAACTTATATATAGGAGTTAAGTTACTAATAGTACTACTTACTAAAGAAATAGAACTTTAAGATAATAAAGAAGATAATAGGCTAAGTATATAGTCTCTCTTTTTAAACTAAATACCTTATATTTATTTAAAGGTAAGAAGTATTTAAATAAGTAATAAGGAATTCTTCTTACTAAGTAAGTAGTTATTATATACCTTTTATAATAGTTAAGACTATAGATTATAGTAAGTAATTTAGTAGGTATATTTAAGACTATAAATTATAATAAGTAATTTAATAAATATATCTATTTAAAGGCTATAATTATACTAAGTAAATTTATATTATAATATATATAAAATAAGTATATAAAGTCTATATATAAATTATTAAATAGGGTATAATAGTAGAATTTCTTTTTCTTTATATAGAATTTTTATAGTAAATAGACTTATTAGATATACTCTAAATTAACTAGAGTTTAGGGTCTTTCCTCTTTCTATATATAAGGAATTATAAATTTCTTAAGTTTTATAGTAAATATTAGCTTATATAGATAGTAAGTAAATTTAGTAAGAAATTAATACTTTCCTTTATTTTATTAGTAGCTTTTATAATATAAGCGCTATTAGGCTTATAACCTATTATAATTAATAGGGTATATATAAGGTAAGAGGTAAAGTTATTATATTATATAACTTCTATCTAGTTATATAGTATAGGTAAGTGCTAGATATACTAGGTGATGGGAGATTGTTCTTCTGGCTTTAGAGCTGCCTATTATTAGGTATAGGTAAAGTCTAGGGGATAACTTTCACCAGTCAATAGGTATAGTAGCCTAGAGACTCTAGAGGGCGTATGAAAATAGGAAGTATGCCTTTATATAAATGCCTTTATACAAGAGTGTATATAAATACAAGGTATGCCTTTATATAATAGTATATGCCTTTATATAAGAGTATATAGAAATAGGGAGTGTCTTATATAATAGTATATACCTTTATATAAGAGTGTATAGTAATAGGGGGTGTTTTATATAATAGTATATACCTTTATATAATAGTATATAGAAATATACCTACCCCCCTTCTAGGCTAGTTAAATACTTACTCCCTCTTATAAGTATAATATTAGTCTAGATATAATATTAAGCTAGGTATAATATTATACTTATAAAAGGAAGTAGGTATTTAACTAGCCTAGAAAGAAAATAGGTATTATACTTAGTATAATATTAGGCTAGGTATAATATTAAGCTAAGTATAATATTATATTTATAAAGGGGAGTAGGTATTTAACTAGCCTAAAAGGGGGGTAGGTGTATTTCTATATACTATTATATAAAGGTATATACTATTATATAAAGGTATATACTATTATATAAAACACCCCTTATTACTATATATACTTATATAAAGGTATATACTATTATATAAAGATAAACCCTATTTCTATATACTTTTATATTACTTTATATAAAGGCTTATTATATATCTCCTACCTACTATAACTAAACTAGTAAGTAGAATAAGTATAGTCTATATAACTATTCCTATATAAGGTTATTTAGAGGCTATAAAGCAAGGTATAGATAATATAATATTAGCTATATTGCGATTTAACTTAAAAATTTTAATATAAGTATAGAATAAGAAACTAGATTATATCTAAGTAGTAGCCAATTTTGTAAGTTTCTTTTACTACTATTCTCTATATACCTTTTTATAGTATATAGCTTACCTTTATCTTCTCTTTATAACTTAGTTTAATAACCTAAAGCTTATTTTATAAATAAGCTTAATATAATCTTAAAAATAGTTTATATAGTTAAACTTCTTTTACTTATATTTTAAATAGCTATACTAAATTACCTTACTATATTACTTAGCTATCTCTTAGTAGCCTAAGTACTTATTATTAAAGTAGTTATTAAGTACTAATAAATAGTAGTACTTAAATTTCTATACCTTAACTAATAGCTACTTATTATTAATATAATCTAGGTATTATATTATTTTTATAAATAATAGAAATAAATCTAGCTAGAAATTTAATATTAATAATATATTATTTTTTTAATAATACTTACTTAATAGAAGCCTTAATCCTAGCTAGTTATTATATATATTTAGTTTTACCTATTTTCTTTTTATTATATAAAGCTATTATTAAGTTAATAGCCTTAGCTTTATATTTAAAAAGCTTTTTATCTATTTAGCTATTTAGCTATAAGTAAAGAATTTTAACTAATCTTACTTATTTTAGTATAATAAGGTTAATTACTAGCTACTTATATTCTTTATCTACCTTACTATAGGCTTATACCTTAATATTCTAGGTAAGATAGTTATAGAAATAGTATTTATAGTATTCTTTTATATTTATTCTACTATACTATATCTACTTATTCCTAATCTTATTTATAAGTATTTAGATTCTATCCTTATATTAACTATTCTTAATTTAATACCTTCCCTACTTAAGCTTTATATACTCCTTCTCTAACTTTATAATCTTAAGGTTAAGAGGTTAATTTACCTATACTTTATTAGGTACTATATCCTAAATAGTATAAGGGTTATAAGTAAAGCTTATATATATAAATATATAAAAGAGTTAATTTTACTTCTTCTTCTCTAAGAAGGCATTCTAGAGATTAAAGTTAATAATCTTATTTAGATATATAGAGAAAAATATAATAAACTAAGGGTTATACTATATTATCTAATTATAAACTAAATCTAATATATTACCTAGTAGAGTTAGTATTAATATTAATAATAGTAATTGTTAAGGGCTAGGCTACTAAGCCTGCCCTGGTCCTTCTAGAGTGGCCGGCGTGGAGCCCCTAAAGGGGGCCCTTATAGGTGCAACTAGACAATAATCGTGCCAGTATTGTTATTACGAATCCTTTTAGCCTTGTGGTCAAGGGGGTTAGGGCTTACGCCCTTAACGGCCGCGGTGCTGGTTGCCACCAAAGCCCCTGTGGGGCTAGTCCGTTACATATAACAATACTACCCTAGGGTCATAGGTTTGAACCGTACAGTAGGTAGCCACTAAATGGAAGGTGGATTAGCGCTGCGTACGGACCTCGGCCTAGGCTCACAGGCGGTGGCTCGTCTAGGGGGTTTATGGCCTATCTATAGCGCCAGGGAGAGAGAGGGTATGTTAAGGGCTGGGCTACTAAGCCTGCCCTGGTCCTTCCAGAGTGGCCAGCGCGGAGCCCCTAAAGGGGGCCCTTATAGGTGCAACTAGATAACAATCGTGCTAGTATTGTTGTTACGAATCCTTTTAGCCTTATAGTCAAGGGGGTTAGGGCTTAAGCCCTTAACGGCTGCAGTGCTGGTTGCCACTAAAGCCCCTATAGGGCCAGTCTGTTATAGTAATAGTATATATAATCTCTAGTATACTATTTATAGTATTTACTATACCTTATTAAGTAAACCTAGGTATCTAAGCCTTTTTATAGTTAGACTCTAGGCTTTACTAGCCTATATTATAATTTAGCTTAAAGTAGAGTATTACCTTATTTTTAAATAATATTATACTATTAATATAGTAAAAAATAAAGACTTTTAATTTCTCCTTTTTCTAATAAATTAGTATATAATCTTAAGAACCTTAAATATCCTTTAAGAGTAGACTATTTATATTAGTTAGGTATAATATATTAAATATATAGTTATATAAGGCCAGTATAATAATAACTATAACTATATTAAAGATAAGCTTCCTAGTAGGTATAAAGAAAAAGATTATCCTAAATATTTTATAATTAGTAATAAGCTAGATAGTAATAAGGTAGTATATAAGATAAAATATATAGCTTTAGCTTATTATTTACTTCTTTATAGTAAATAAATTTAATAGCTATAGCTAGGATAGGCTTTTCTATAGTAAGTATTAAGAGAATATCCTTATAATAGAGAGCTTTAGAATAGCCTTTTTTAATTATCTCTTATAAGAGTATCTTATTAAGCTCTTTAGACTGCTTATCTAGTGTCTAATCTATACTACTATTACTATTTACTTCCTATATAACTTTCTAGCTAAAAAGTATTTCTCTAGAGCTATCTTTTAGGTCCTTCCTCTTATTATCTACTAACTTAGTAGGTTATACCCTAATATAATATAGGAGCTAATAGTAGCTAGTTAATTAGATATAATACTACCTAAGGCTAAAAATATTTATATTATATATAATATTAAATATTAGAATAACCTAAAGACTATTAATATTAAAGACTAACTTATTATTTATATTTAGTACTTAGAGATAGAAGTAAGGTACTAAGATAGTTTAGTAGTACTAGGCTATAGTTAATATATATAATTAAGAGCTCTAGCTTAGTAGGTTTCTATACCTTATAGACTTCCTTTATATTATTTCTATCTATATAACACCCTATAATAGTTGTGTAGAGCTAACTAGTAGATATACTCCCCTAAAGAGCCCTATAATCGCACTTTATAGTTACTATAGATAAAGAGAAAAAAATCTATTATAGTGGCGTAGCTTAGGTTAGCAATTATGGCTCGCTAGTCGCCAACATTCATCTCATTACAGTAGCTACACTAGGGTTAGCTGTGGGCTCTAAGATAGGCTTATAGGCGATCTTGGCGTACCGTTTCTATCTTCCCAAGATGCCGGAGACGTTGATCTCCGTTTCGGCAGAGTAATTCGGCTGCACGAATTGAACAGTGCTGAGACACTCCCGATTCGCGGCATACTGCTCGGCCGAGAGCGGCGCAGGCTTTACTGCTTTTTCAAGCTGCTTGGCTTTTTGAAACTGGAGGAAGTTCAGGTGGTGGTTGTCTGGAGCGTTTGCATGTCGTGTGCGGGCGACGGCGCTTGGCATCGTGGATGGATCGTGTCCGTTGATCTGGTGCGGAGGTGGCCAGGGTCGGGGGCCACATCGGACTTGGGATGATGGATGAAAGGAGAAAGAAGGGTCAACGAGGCCGCCGCCGCTCTATATACTGTAGTGTCGGCCATTCTGGTGGTAACAGCCGCCGAAATACGTGGGCAGCGAAATTAGCACACGGCCAACGAGCAACAGGAAACGGGAAGCAGGCGGGTGTGGTCGGTGGAGGGGCCAGTGGGTTGTGTAGCCAATGCCGCCAGAAGTACACGGTACCTGGCAGGGGTGCGCTCGGAGCGTGAGTCCCCTCACTGCTGTTGCCGCTAAAAACGGCGGCAGAACCCGCCAGATTTGGTGGCTCCAGCAGCGCATCTTGCATTTAAAGAGTAATAAAGAACTATTATTACTTTTAATAAGTAAGAAAGTAGGTAGCTAGAAAGAAGTAAATAAAGAATAAAGAATATAAGAATAATATATAATAAAGAATAGCTTTTTATATTTAAAAATACTAGCTTACTAATTAGTTAAAGTAAAAAAAGCTTTAAATTACTTATTAAAAAGAATAGTAATTCTATTATTTATCTATTTTAATATTAAACTATTACTTATACTATAAAATATATATTTAAGTAGTATATTATTATACTCTTTATAGAAAATAAAAAAAAGTATAAATATATTATTCTATTTTCTTTATAAAATACTTTTTTATATAAATAGCTACTTTTTATTATACTATTTATATATAATTATTTTCTTTATTCTATATTAACTTATATTTAATAATTAAAAAGTATATTATATAAAATACTATCTTAATAAAAAGGGTTATCTTATTTATATTAATAATAAATATAAATAAATAATAACCTTAAGTATTTTAAGATATAGTATTATCTTATAACTTAAATTATATAGCTTAAGACTAGGAAATAAGATATATAAATTTATTAATTATTCTTTATAGCTTTATTAAATATAAAGCTAATTTTCCTTATTATCTTTACTTTCTATTATTCCTTTATAAGCTATATTAGCTATACTACTATCTTATATAACTATATAGATGCTCTATAGCGGGGCTGGCGGAAGATGTGGGGCGAGCATAAGCTTCGACACTATCAACCATTCATTATCGGAATTTGAGGTGCTTTTTTTTAAGGAAATTACATAGGGACGAAAATGAAATCCAAAGGTTTTAATTGGTATCCAACTCCGGGTTTGACGGCTCTAGGTACTCAAATTGTTGTCTATTCAGGGCAACAGAAGGAAGTTCGGGTTCCTCAATAAATCACTTGGTATGAAGGGTAACCTCTAGTAATTCTCCAAATAGGAGAAGAAAATTAGATGGAAGAGATAACGATCCTTATGTTTTCTTACATATCTGTAACATTTACCAAAAAATCTCGTCCTGGTAGAGCTAAGCTAAACTCCTTTGCGGGCACGGCACCGTGTTGGCCTTCCCCACACGCTCCCGCACGCCGTCCTGGTAACCCGCTTCCAGGAACCGCACATTGCCTGGCTCGGGGCCGCGTGATGCCGACCGGTTGTCCCGCAGAGGGGCCGACGCCACCGGGATTGACGAGTCCGCTGGGCCGCCAAGGACACGGCGCCACAGATCTTGGACAAGGGGTGTCCTCGACGCGGGCTGACGCGGAGCTGCACAGGCGACAGCAAGCCGCCAGACGAAGAGCAGAGTGACGTGCGACCCGGCGAGCGCCGTGCAGGCGGACGCGGGCTTTGGTGGGCGCCAAGGGAGCCGCGGCGTCTGCGGCGATCATCTTTTGCGTTGAGCACGGGTGATGTCGTCGGGCTGTACGTGCAGAGGCGCACCACAATGCCACAGACGAGTTTGGCTTCGCTGCCATTCTCCGCCTGTAGGGGAGGAATCATGACCGATGGGCACACAGCAGCAAGTTTCAAGTCGGCCGTGACAGGTACCGCGCGCCTCGATGCGGCCCTTTACAACAGCCAGATCCTACGAGTCGTCGCTCTCCCATGCTGAGTGACCGGCCTTGTCTTCACATTGTGGCACATCAAACGTGTTTGGCGGGTATCTATTACATTTATGTAGACAACAAGTACATCTATCCGTCCAAGAGACCAGCGGCCAGTTTTTCGAGGTCCTCCAGCGTCTCGGGCTCCTCGGCCACCTCGAACACTTTCCCGCCCTTTTTGCTCTTCTTCTTTTTCGTCTTGCCACTGTCGAGGTCCTCGTCGTCTTGGAACCACTTCTTGGCTTTCTTCTTCGGCGGCTCCTCCTCCCCGCTCTCGTCGCCGTCTTTGCCCGCAATCGGCAGCGACCGCAGGAACTCGAGCGCTTCGTTGCTGTCCCCGCCGCCGACCAACAGCGGTGCGTCGTCCCCGTCCTCCTCGTCGCCCTCGCCTTTGCCGTCCTCGCCCAGGCGCTCTTCGCGCTCCCGCTCCTTGAGCTTCTCCTTCTTGTCGCGCTTCCGCTGCTTGGCCAGTGCCTTGTCCTCGGCGTCAGCGGCGCGCGTGCGCGCCGTCTCACCCTCGAGGAACTCGGCACGCTGGGCGTCGGCGGGACCGGCCTCCTTGAAGTCGCGCTCGCGCCGCAGCTCGTATATCTCGTGCGAGTTGCCCTCGTCGTCAAAGACGAGCTTGGAGGCGTTGCCCATGAACTTGAGCATCTTCTTCTTGGACTGGAGCGCCTTTTCGCGGCGCTTCGAGTCGATCACGTAGGGCTCCTCGCCACCGAGGCCGAAAATGACCTTGGGGCCGTCGGGGTTAACTTTCCTGGCCTCGGCATCCAGGTCGTCGTCGTTCAGGCGGCGCTTGACAGACAAGAAATCGTCATCTGAGTCGGAGTCGGCGGCCTTGTCACCATCGACCACCATCTTGCTGTAGTGAGAAGAGAGAACGTCCTGATTCGTTCGCTCAAACATTTTGTCATACTTCGTGCGGACTTCATCCTTCTTTTTCGGCTTCTTCGGTCCATCCAGGTCCATATCCGACTCAGAATCGCTAGCCATCCCTTGTCTCGAGGCATTCTTGATCTTCTTGATGTCGTCGCCCTTTTGAAACTTGATTTGCGGTGTACCAGGAAGCCCCAAGCTAGACGCATAAGCGTCCAGATCCAATTTCTTCAGGTTGAACACTTCTTTGTCTTTTTGTAAATGGATGGACCGTGTATAACTGATAAATGACTTTTGCCCCAGGTACTTGAGATCTGGGTTCTGGAAGCACATACTCTGCAAATCGTTCTTCACGCTGCGCTTCTTCTGTTCTTTGATGTTAATCATTTGGATCGGAATTTTTTTTTGCTCAAGCTTCTTGATCATGCCAGCCTCCTCACTCGTCTCGAGAAACAGTACGGCGCGACCGTTTCTCTCGAAGCGGGCAGTACGGCCTACTCTGTGAATGTAGGTATCGGTGTCTTCGGGGCAGTCAACCTGAATAACCCAGTGGACGGCCGGAAAGTCTATACCACGGGCGACGACATCTGTGGCAAACAGACATGCCTCCTTGGCTGCTCTGAATCGGTTTGTAATCTCGAGTCGCTGGACCTGCTTCTGGCGACCGTGCAAGTGCAGAAGGGGAATACCGGGCTGAAGATGTCGGAAACTCTCGTAAACGAAGCGAACCTGCTTGCCAGAGCTCAGGAACACGATGATTTTGCTCTTGAGCGACGCCTTGATGAATCCAAACAACGTGTCGAGCTTCTCGTGCAAGGGCGTAACGATGTAATGCTGCTGCAGGTTGGTCGGAGTGGCAGAGATGGCGGCTTCGTGCACCGAGACGTATTCAGGGTCTTTGAGGCTCAAGCGGGCCAGGTCAGATACCTTTTTGCTCTGCGTGGCGCTAAACATGAGCGTCTGACGCTCCTTGGGCAGGTGCTCGACCAGCGCGTCAACGTCTGCCTGGAATCCCATGTCCATGATGCGGTCGGCCTCGTCGAGGACCAGAAGCTGCAGGTTATTGGCGTCGAAGCCGGCCGTCTGGTCGAGGTGCTGCAGCATGCGGCCGGGCGTGCAGATGAGAATGTTCATGCGCGTAAGGCGCTCGGCCTCCTCCTTGAGATTCTTTCCACCAATAACCAGTCCGGCCGAGAAGCTGTGGTAGCGGCCAATCTTGCGCAGCACCTCGTAGATTTGCACCGCCAGCTCGCGCGTCGGCGAGAGCACCAGCGCGCCCAGCCCGTCGTACTCGGTCCACTGCGCGCGGTGCAGCTTCTCAAGCAGCGGAACCAGGAACGCGAGCGTCTTTCCACTGCCCGTCTTGGCCGCGCCGAGAATGTCCTTGCCCTGCAGCGCCAGCGGGATCGCGCGGGCCTGCACGTCGGTGAGGGTCTGGAAGTGCGAGGCGGACAGGCCCTTGGCGGTGGCTCGCGAGAGTGGCAGTTCGGAGAAGTTTTCGAGGTCGGCCTTGGGGTCCTATAATATCGAAAGAAGACCAGTTAGAGAGTGCAACGGCGAGGCACAGAAAACGCAACGTGAATGATGAAACCTACTAGTTCGCGAATGGCCTCCTCCAACGTGGTCAGATCGTGCTGATCTCGCTTCCGCTTGTGGTGGCGGATGTCGGTCTTGTTTTGCTTCGGCGGCCGCGACTGCCGCCCGGATGCACGAGGATTGGCAGCCATGGTGTATGTTTTGCAGTTTTTCGCTGCGGTAGTGAGGCTTGAGTGCGGTTTACGCAGTCCAAAACTTTTTTACACTCGATAAGAAAAAAGTTGTTGGCGATATGCCCCACAATCGGGTTGGTGGGGCCGGCGCGGAATCCTTCCACTGCGGTCGACTTCTACGTGCCCATGCAATAGATAATCGATCAATAAGTCATAATTAGGACATAAGGAGAGTAGAGTCACGCGATGATAGATTGAGAGAAGCAGTAAATGCATTGAATCCCCGAGTGTCCTTACTCGTTCTACTCCGGATTGGCTAAAACAGGCTATTTTTCGTCCATGGGATATCCGAGAAACGCCGTTCTTCTAAATATGTCAAAATAATGTACCTTTAAGTAAATACCAAAACATACATCTCCCTCCATCGGGCCCTAACCCCTCCTCTGTGTATTAGGAGTTCTACGGAAAGTCGTCGTGTTCATCCATGCGCTTCCCGTAAAGTCGCACCCTGTAGAAGCAGGTATGCGTCTTGGAGCCGTAGTTGCTCACGGCCCGGACAATAACATGGTCCGTGGCGACACCCAAGTTCAGCAGCTCGTCGCTCAGTCTGTGAACCTGCACGCCGTCATGCGGCTGGATATCTTCATAGACAAATTGGCCAATCTTGACGAAACGCTCCGGAAGCTTCACGGGGCTGACATTCCAGCCTAGGCCCTCTTCGTCGAGAGGGTAAATGTCTGGAAAGTGTATCGCCGAAAAGTCCCTGACGAGCTCTCGGAGGTCGGCGTCAATGTCGGCGTAGACTTCGATCTCTTTCGGTCGCGCATCCGGATCCGTCGTGGCGCCGGCGACAATGTGCTCAACCACAATATGCTGCGGGACGATGCGGTGGCCCAGCTGCACAGGCAGAATAACGCCGTGCGGGTTGCCTCTGGGGTTCTCCGAACGCGCCGCGCACCAGCAGTCGCCTTCGTCAGACCAGGGCTCGATGGCCACGCGCGGAATAGGCGTCTGTACGCCTCTCAAACCCTTCTGCTTCACATACGAGGAATCCTTCGGTGGATCAAAGGTCGGCGAAACATGTTGCGCATCTATCGTCGCGCCAGCCCCGACACCAAAGTAATTAATTTGGTGGCGTAAGACGCTGTCCCAATGCGAGTGAATCTGACCGCGTGCCATGGCTTCCAGGTTCATGTCTGCCACGGCCTTGTTGACCATGCCGTGGACGAGGGTAACGATCTCCGCCTTGCTCATGCTCTCGGGTGCCTCTTTTCCAACGAGCTCGGCAGCTTGACGGACCATGTTCTCAAGCTGAGGCTGGAGCTCCGCGACTTCTGAGCGGACTTCTGCTCGATGTGTGGCAAACTCATTTTTGAAATGGCGCAGGAATTCTTCGCGCGAGATGACTGACGAGTCTTTGTTGCTCTCGTCAATATGCTCTTTGACGATGCGCTGGAGTCGTTTATCGAACTCTCTCTGGGACCCAGCAGTCTGTATCTCGTCCAGGGCTGACCCAAGCATATCAGAAATCTTGGCGTCATTGTTCTTGATCCAGGCTTCCCAAAACCCTGCGGCACCCTGCTTCACACGTTGCTCCATGCTCTTCACTGTAGAGTCCATGGTAATATTGATCTGCTTCGTAAAAGTAGGATCTTTGTTGATGCGAGAAGCAATAGCTTTCCAGTGCGCTTCAGATGCAACCTCGTATTTGTTTCCCTTCTGCTCAAATGTGAGAAAGTCACCATCACGATGGATGAGATCCCTCAGAGCATGCCAAAACTCTTGGGCCACCACAGGTTTGCCATTCTCCAGCTGAATATGCACCAGTTTTGGCACAACTGCCTCCAACTTCTTGAGTGAGCTATCATGTAGCTTACTAGCTTGCTGTATGCGCTCAAACTCGCGCTGGTACTGCTTCAAGTATTCGTCCAAGCGAGCCAGGCCGTCATTGTCTAGTTGCGTCAGATCAGGCAACAAAGACGACCGGCCCCACGTTGGCCAGGAGAACGCAGGCAGAAACTCATGAGCCTTGCCAGTCATGGATCCCAAGTTTGGCCAGCGGATTTCAGGCATTGACAGAAGGCGATCCATGCTAAGGTCGCCACTGGCTTTGCCGAAGAGGGCAGCATGCCCCACGCTGACCAATGTGATGAGCACAATAACCGCAGCGGTGAAGTAAAGCATTGGGCCCAGCGAAGAAACCAGTCTGTCCATCAGCCTTTGCGGGAATGGGTTGCGGAGAGATCCCAAGGTGGACAAATATGCCTCACGTGCAAACCACCATGAGGCCTTGAAGTAGGTGTAAGGATTGAGTAGCTGCCACCAATTGATGTTGTCCAGCATATCGTCGCTACCATGAGGCATGCGGCGGCGAATGTGTGGCAATGATGTCAAGGGCCTTAGCCATGTCCACCCATGCTCGCCTTCGACCGACTCACTCTCGTTGGACTCTATCTCTCTCTGCATGGCATCGTCCATTTCGCTATGATCCGCTGCATAATATGAGCGAGTCGAAAATGGACTAACCGAGGCCGCAAAACTTTTCGCCTGGGCGAAAAGACTTGGGCGAGCTTCTGTTTCGTCTTCCAGCTCGCCAATCCCATGGTCCGAATTTCCACTTCGTTGACGCAGTGGTGTGCGTTGTGTGGACTCTAAACGTGCCGATAGACGCTTTCCCGCTCGCACAGTGCTCTCTACGGGTATCATTTTTCGGTCTGTGGGCAAAGACTTTGTGCCGTTGAGCCTCGGGGCAAAACTCATCTGGGGTGGGCGCCGGCTTTCAGCAGGAGATGTAGCATCTTTGGGTTGCTGAAACCCAGAAGCAATTGCTGTGCGCTTTGACTGCTTTGGTCGTCGAGGATTGCTGCGTAGCCCGGGGGTCCCTTGTGTACTTGGCGAGCTGGGTCGTTCATTTTCAAGAATTGACGATGGGCGGGGCCTTACGGGCGTTAGAGCAGGCAGCTCCGGCGAGCCAGGAAGTTGAGGCTCGGCAGTTTTCCTCTGCAACATGGCGCTGAATTTTTGGCGAGCTTCGGTAGCTGTGGTAGAAGCTGGGGCTGAGACTATTGAGGCATCGTCAAAGAATTCGCTTTCCGTTGCGAAACTGCGAATGTCGTCTGCGTCACTGTCATCCCCGGGTTCTGTCAGAGGTACAAAGTCAACTCGTGTTGAGGGCGGATCTGGTGGAAATCATTAGCAGCGTTTCGAGGCCCCAAAACGAAACGAGAGTGAGACTCACCTTGAGCTGGCTTGAATGAGGGCGGAGGCATTGAGAGCTGGTCAGCCTTTTGCCTGCTTTCTTGGTCATCGTCCTGACGTTCTGCTTCCTCTAGAAACAGGTTGGGACTTGACTGCCGGCGCTCGTCCGCAACACGCCGCTGCTCGTGCCTGTGAAGTGCGCCCTGGACTGCGCCGCTGAGGTCGACGATGTCGCCGCGCAAGACCGGTCTGGCGGGTGACGGTTCCTCGGCGGCTCCGTATGTATACTGGCGGCGCGCACTTGGGGTGCCTTCAAGGCTTGGTAGGTTGGGCTTGCGAAACTCATTTGCGTTGTCCTCGGGAACTGGTGTCGCTCTGGGGCGCTCACGAGTAACAGCACCGGGACGGCGCGGACGATAGGGGGTTCCTGGTGGTCGCATTTCGAAGTATCAAGATAGTTGAAAGAAGGATGTGCGTTTGTGAAGTGTGCGGAGAGGTGAGGATGAGATGAGGCGCGGAACCCTGGCGCGTTTTTAAGTGAGTTGAGTGAGGCGCAAGTCAGTTTTCAAATGATGATGAGGCGCCCGGGCCAGGACGGCCGAAGCCGCGATGTGGTATGCACAGACGCAGTGTGGCAAATCTAGGCGCAGTCGCCTTTGACCTATATCGAGAACCTCAATCGACCTTTGTCTTCGAGTGTATTATAAAGGCGGGATGTTGCGCAACAAAGGGCATTGGTGGTGGTGAGCCGGGCGGATAAGGTGGACCCAGCAGACCGGACGGCGCGAGAGCGTCTTTGCGAAGAAAGACGGATCCCTTTCGGCACAGACCGAGAAGATGGCTGTGTTTGCGAAAACTTCGGGTAGTAACTTGATTAAAAAGAAGATAAAGTGAGGAATTTGAGAGACAAAGGCTGCTGGCGCAGTCGAGCAAACAGAAGCCGGCCCGGGCGACTGTGATGGGTGTGTTTTGGTCGCCAATGAGGAAGCGCGACTTTGGGGGCGGCGTGTCGAGGCCGAGGATTAGGCGGAGCCGCTAGTGGCTGAGGTGGCTGGTGCTGCCCAAGTGCGGTGACCTGGACCTAATATGGCATTATCTGTTTGGCCATGGACAAGTCATATCCGATGGGTGCCTGGGGTGTCTTGTGACTGAGTTTATAACTATGTTTGTTTCGATATCACAAATTTCGGCATATCAACAATACCGGAGTTTATGCAATGTTGTGTGGCTACGCTGTCGCACAATGGTGGCTGAGGCTACCAATACCAATACTAGGTACGCTAATAACTGTCGTGCACGCTGGAAGCAGCTGGTATCACCACGGCGAACTATTGGTATGGCAGTTTAAAAAAGTTATTTTGGGCGAATATCTGAACACTCCCGGAACCTTTTGAAGATATATAAAAATCGCGATACGTTGCGACCGTCGTTGAGAATGACCACACTGCTGACCTTCCAAGGCGGTGTGCAGAAGTACATACATGGGTGAGAAGGCTCGCACAACATAGATGCAGATGACAGATGACACGCGGAGGTTTGCGGCAAGCGAGCCAATGAGAGCAATACATTATGGTCTACAGAAGACAAACCGTCTCGTCATAGGTTCATGACGATAACATGGTACCACGGTCATTGTAGCCTCGTTGTAACTACCTTGTAAGCGACAGAACCAGGTACCTACCTACCTCCTGTGATTAGTGCGCCATTAACGATTACGATAACCCGTTGACTAATTTTAGCTTCAACTGCCTGTTAATACGCCATTCCTGCAAGTGATAGCCAACTACAAACTACGGATACGTAACGAGCATTTTATCAGCATGCAGTTGGGAGTGTTGGCGTTTGGCATAGAGGGGCCACCGCTAATGATGATTGACAGGAAGCGGCTGAAGCCACGTCAATGTTCCCTGTAACTGGCTGAGTAACCCCTGTAGCCCACTACTGAGCCCCTGCAACCACTTTATTTTGCTGCCCCCCAAACAAGAGCCTGCCACTCATAAAGCTGCCCCTCGCCACCCCACCTTCCACCACATCAGGCTCCTGTCTCGCCCTTTTGTTGTTCATTCCTTTTCTTCTGCAACGCCCATTCTGCTCTGCATCTTTCGTACGCAATACGACAACCATGCCTGTTGGAACTGTCCTCGTTACCGGGTAAACAATGGCCTTTCTTCCTGTGGCCGGCCCCTCTCAGACGCGCCGGCGCAAACACCGCAGCATGGCGGGGCTAACCATTGTCGCAGTGGCACCGGCTACATTGGCTCCTTTACCACCTTGACCCTCCTCGAAAACGGTTACGATGTCGTCATTATCGACAACCTCTACAACTCGTTCGAAAATGTGCTCGATCGCATTGAGAAGCTCTGCGGACGCCGCCCTACCTTTTACAAGGTTGACTTGACCGACGAAAAGGCCATCGACGTCGTGTTGGACAAGCACCCTGAGATCGACTCTGTGATTCACTTCGCCGCCCTAAAGGTATGCGAAGATATTGCCAATATGCCTATGCGCATTCCATGGCTAACTAGATACATCCTAGGCTGTTGGCGAGTCCGGCGAGATCCCTCTCGAGTACTACCGTGTCAACGTCGGTGGCAGCATCAACCTGCTGCGCTCCATGACCCGCCATAATGTCTCTAGCATCGTCTTCTCCTCCTCTGCCACAGTCTACGGCGATGCCACCCGATTCCCCGACATGATTCCCATTCCAGAGCACTGCCCGATTGGCCCTACAAACACCTACGGCCGCACCAAGTCCACCATTGAGGACGTCATTACCGACCACGTCAACGCTGAGCGCAATAGGCTGAAGAAGGAGTGCAAGCCCTTCGAGCAGTGGAACGGTGCTCTTTTGAGATACTTTAATCCCTGTGGCTCCCACCCCAGCGGTATTATGGGCGAGGACCCCCAGGGTGTCCCGTACAACCTGCTGCCTCTGCTTGGTCAGGTTGCCACTGGCAAGCGCGAGAAGCTCCTCGTCTTTGGTGATGGTATGTAGCTGCACAAGCAGTCCCGAAGTAATCATATACTTACGATTTTATCAGACTATTCTTCTCGCGATGGCACTGCCATTCGCGACTACATCCACGTCATCGACCTTGCCAAGGGACATCTCGCTGCCCTGCAGTACCTTCGCGACAACAAGCCTGGTGTCAAAGCCTGGAACCTCGGATCCGGACGCGGCAGCACCGTCTTCGAAATGATCAAGGCCTTTAGCACTGTTGTTGGTCGCGATCTCCCGTACGAGGTTGTTGCCCGGCGCCAGGGCGATGTCCTCGATCTCACTGCCAATCCTACGCTTGCGAACCAGGAACTCAAGTGGAAGACCGAGATGCCTTTGGAAAAGGCATGTGAGGACCTATGGCGTTGGGTCAGCAACAACCCCCAGGGCTACCGACAGGAGCCCCCGGCTGAGCTGCTGAACGCCGTCCAGACACCCAAGGCCTAGATAGGGTGATTTCATAAAACAGAAGATCAGAAAGACTACACAAGCGAAACAATCTAAAGAAAGATAGAATCAGGCTAATGACAGAATGGAAGGGACGAAATGGTATCAAAAGCGCCAGAATTCGCAGAGCAAATTAATATTGAAGACAAGGGCATAGTCGCACGCTTGCTCGACGGCTGTCAACTCGCATTATATCGTGTCCTTTTCATGCTATTGCAAATAAATAATCTAGCTGATCTTAATCAGAAGCTTGCCGACCGTCTTTCGGCTCTCAATGTCTGCGTGCGCCTTGGCCACGTCCTTGAGGTCATACGTGCCGTGCTGGAGCACCTTCAGCTTACCGGAGCGAACAAACTCAAACACCTCACCAGCGTACTTTTCCAGAGCTTCATGTTCCTTGATGTATGCAAAGACAATGGGGCGGGAGAGTCTGACGTTTTTTGGGCCGAGCGTAGATCGAATATCAAAAGGCTCAACGTTGCCCGACTGCATGTCTGGGTTAGTTCATTCTCCTTTATCTTGAGAGCTGCGAGCACAGAAAAAAAAAGGTAAAGCAAAGACTTACGGCATTTCCAAGCATCACTAAGCTGCCTCCCACAGCAATAATCTCCAGGTCCTTGTGGAAAGTGGCCTTGCCAACGCCGTCGTAGATGCTGTCGGCGCCGTGGCCGCCGGTAATCTCATTGACCTTGGCGACCCAGTCGTCATTGGAGTTGATGACGTGGTCGGCGCCGAGATCCTTGACAATCTTGAGCTTCTCCTCGGAGCTTGCCGTGGCAATGACCTTGGCGCCGAGTCCCTTGAGCAGCTGCACGAGCAGCGAGCCGACGCCGCCGGCAGCCGCGTGCACAAACGCCCACTCGCCGGCCTGGGTGAGCCCCGCGCGGCGGATAAAGGTCCATGCCGTGAGGCCCTGGAGGTAGACGGCGACGGCGTCCTCGACGGTGACACCTGCGGGCACGGCGATGGCGGACGTGGCCTTGACGGTGGAGTACTCGGCGTACGTGCCGGTGCCGTTCATGTAGACGACGGTGCTGCCGACGGCGTGTGGCACGGCGACGGCGGACCCGACAGCGACGACTTCACCGGCGCCGTCTTGCCCGAGGATGCGCGGAAAGGCCGGCGACGGGTACTGGCCAGAGCGGAAGTAGGTGTCGATGAAGTTGACGCCGGCCATGCGGTTGCGCACGAGGATCTCGTCGGGCTGCGGCTGCGGCACGGGCACGTCGGTGTACTGGAGCACCTCGGGGCCGCCATTCTTGGCAATGGAGACGGCCTTCATGGTGGCGGGGACGGGAGCCATGGTGGGAGGATGGGAGTGAAAATGGCGGCGTGAGTAGAATATGGGAGAGGATGAGAAGAGGGGAGATGGAGTCGCGTGAGGTTGTTTGAGAGGGTGATGTCGTGCTTGGTAATGGACAGCTGGTGATGGTGGGGTAATGAGTAGCGAAGCTCCAGAGTTGGAGTGCGGGGGACACTTGGGCGCGCAGCGGGTGCAGAATTGACGCAGCATGTGCGCAAATATAGAAGGGATTGGCAAAGGCTTTTGGGAAATTCTGTTGAGTTGATTGGGTCTAAGGGATTGGTTCCTGTCTTGTGAGTGTCTGTTTTGTTATTGGTTCCCCAAACAAGTTGCCGTTCGCGGAGGCTCGTCCTGGTCGGATTTATAAGCAAAACCTCAATGACACAACAACTCCTCAGATAACATGTCAATCAAAAGCTCCTAGAGGCCCTTTCTTGGCTAGACACGAAAATAAAATGGAACTCTAACTCTCCTACATCAACGGAATTTTAGCTCCAGCAGAGCATGAAGGCCCGAAGTGTTGAATACCATAGGCCAAGATTACTCCGAAATTTATTCCCTTTCAACTTTTAAGCTCGATTATAATCACGGTATCAATCTCCGCATCAACGACCTGCTGAGGGTTCTTTGGAATAAAAGTATACAACTCCAGGTGCCGCCGACGCTGGACTTTTGCTGGCGGAGCAGTGTGGCTAGTATGCAGCTGGATGAGAGTTCATCCGCCTCTAACGATCATATATAGTTTGCACTATGTAACTAGTTTAGAATTAAGAATGACAGTCATCCAAAAACTCCGCGCGGCGCCCGGCTCGGGCCCTGAAGCCGAAGGAAGGCCCACCCGCGATAACGTTTGATGCGTACTCTTGAGGTAGAGAGCAACGAAGTGTTGTCTTTCCGTAGCCCTCCGTTTAGTAAATTAATTTCTGTCCAATATGGGAGTGGGGTTTCAGGGTCTCGGCCGTTTGCCGCACCTACCCATGGTCTACTCTATGGTACCTTGCTGCATCTCCTGTCCTTCACAAAATAGGAAGGAGGATTAGCGTGTCTGCTTCCCAAACAAAGGTCCCTGGATATGTCGCGTGTGATGCCCGGCCGTTGAAGTACGTTAGATTGCAGCCTGATTCACCTGATGCCAACTACCTAGTACCTATGTAGGTAGGAGGTACTAGGTAGTTGGGTAGGTAGGTAGTCAGAACCCAATCGACATGATTTTCCAGTTGCCGGTCTTGGACTATATAAGCATATTTGCAGTCTGTAGATGGGGGAATCTGAAGTGGTTTTCACTAATATGATATCCTTGCATTTTCAAATAAAATGTGGTGCAGCGCCCAAGGCTGCGTAGTATGATAATTACACCATTGCCCCGCGATCCAGCCTCCTCCTCACCCCGCCTCCCTCTGCCCCGCACATTGAAAGGCCACTTCGTCAGCCAGCATTTCACCAGCTGCAAACATAAAAATCGTTTTTGTTTCACCTCTTCCTCTTCCATCGTCGTACTCTCAGAGTTTTCCAGGACAAAATCTCGATATTACTAAACCATGGCCGCTGTGACGCAGAACACGCCCCCGCAGGCGCCGCCGCTGTTCAACCACACTCCCGAGTCCATCACCAGCTGCGCCGAGGAGCTCGCTACCCGCGCCAAGGCCATCATTGACAAGGTCGTTGCAGAAACCACTGTCGAGAACGCCACGTTTGAGAATACGCTCAAGCCTATCCTCCTAGAGGACAACCTTACTGATCCCATATCTGGCGTCATCTGCTTCTACCACTATGTCAGCCCCGACGCTGCCCTCCGCGAGGCCTCCATCAAAGCTGAGGAGAAGCTTTCGAAACTAGCTGTCGAGCTGCGCATGCGCGAGGATATTTTCCAGCGTGTCAACACCATCTACCAGAACCGCGAGGCGGCCGGCCTGGATCCCGAGGCGCTGAACATTGTTGAGAAGGAGCACAAACGGTACAGCAACAACGGTCTCTTGCTCCCAGCCGGTGTCGCACGCGATCGTTTCAAGGAGATCCAGCTTGAACTCAGCCGTTTGACTATCGAGGCTAGAAACAACTCCAACAGCGAAACGGGCGGTATCTTCTTTACTGCCGAGGAGCTGGCTGGTGTGCCCGAGACGGCCGTCAATGTGTCTGAGCTGGAAAAGGGCACAGGCGAGAATGAGGGCAAGTTCAAGGTCGGCTTCAAGCCCAATGTGAGCGTTCCCCTTATGGAACACGCCACGCGTCCTGAGACTCGTCGCGATTACTACATTGCCAAAGAAAACAAGGTACTCGTAAATGCTCTTTTATTCCTGCATACAGGCTAATAGTAAAACAGCTCAACATCAACACTCCCCTATTCAGACAGATTCTTCTTCTGAGAGACGAGGCTGCAAGACTCGTTGGCTACCAGGACCACGCCTCGCTCAGAATCTCAGAGAAAATGGCAAAGACTGCAGAGAATGTCAACTCGTTCCTAGCAGACATGCGCGATCGTGCCGCAGTCGGCTTGGAGAAGGACGTATCCCGGCTACTCGAGCACAAAAAGGCCGAGCACGAAGCTCGCAATCTTGATTACGACGGTGAATTGTACGTCTGGGACGTGGGATACTATGAGCGCATCCAAAAAGAAAAAGAGTACAGCGTGGACGAACAGGCAATCTCCGAGTACTTTTCTCTGTGGCCGACCTTTAATGGCATGCTAGACATCTTCCAGAAGCTGTTTGGCCTGCGCTTTGAGGAGCTTGACGAGGCGGCGCGCGCCAAAGCCAGCCCGACCGGCCAAGCCGCGGACCTGACCTGGCACGCCGACGTCAACCTGTACGCCGTCTGGGAGGCCGACGCGACCTTTATGGGCTACCTGTACCTAGACATGCACCCGCGCGATCACAAGTACAGCCACTACGCCAACTTTGGCATCGGCCCGGGCTCGTCAGACAACACCGACGGCCGCCGCCGCCACCCGTTCACGACGCTCGTCTGCAACTTCCCCAAGCCGACCAAGGAGAAGCCCGCGCTGCTGCAGCACAGCGACGTGGTGACGCTATTCCACGAGCTCGGCCACGGCATCCACAACCTCGTGTCCAAGACGCGCTACAGCGCGGCGCACGGCACCAACGTGTCGCGCGACTTTGTCGAGGCCCCGTCGCAGATGCTCGAGCACTGGTGCTGGGTGCCGCGCGTGCTGCAGGTGCTGTCGTCGCGCTGGGACACCAAGGCGCCCATCTCGGACGAGCTCGTCGCCAACCTCATCCGCACCAAGAATGTCAACCGGTCCCTGTTTTACCTGCGGCAGCTCGTCTACAGCACGTTTGACATGCTCGTCCACGGCCCCAAGTCCCGCAAGGAGCTCGAGGACCTGGACCTTGCCAAGGTGTGGAACGAGCGCCGCGCCGAGGTGTCGGGCATCAAAGGGCCCGAGTCGACCGGATATAAGGCGTACGTATCCCCCCCCAAAATAGTACATCCATGTCGGTCAAGGCTAACAGAGGCAATGCAGTCACTGGGGCGAAGGCTTCAACAATGTCGGTCACTACATTGGTGGATACGACGCCGGGTACTACGGCTACATGTACTCGGAGGTCTTCTCGGCCGACATGTACTACGCGGCGTTCAAGGCCGATCCGCTCGACTCAGAGCAAGGCCTCCGCTACCGCCACATTGTGCTGGAGCGGGGCGGCAGCCGGCCTGAGATGGACCTGCTCAAGGAGTTCCTGGGCCGCGAGCCCAACTCGGACGCCTTTTTCAAAGACATTGGCCTGGCATGAGCGAAAGAATAGACGGGGAGTGCGGTACCGGCGTTGATAGATGGGTACACGGGAGTATGTTTGCTTTGCTTGATGAGAATATTGTTCTTTGCCAAGTTGTCGTGATGACGCTGCCTGCCGATCGGCTGATGGTGTTGCAAGCATCAGGGTTGCTCAGCCGCACAATGCATGCGCCCACCGCTGTGCATATACAAGTTCCAAAATCAATTTGTAGCAAACGCGCAAGTAGTTGTCAGCCACCAATGTCTCCAATCTTACACGCCGCCTGTTTCTCGCTCGATTAGGTAAATGCCGGCCCTCTTGTTCTTCTCGGCTCGAACCACACATTTCTTTCGAAACTTTCGCAGATATCAAACTTGCTCACAATATAAATTCCCATCCGGAGGCTGGTCATTTGACCCAACAAAGACGGTCTAGTGGTCGCTGCGAAGAGGCGGGCCATCCCACCATATAAAGTCGAACCAGCCCGTTATTCCCCAATTTCGGGCATTTTCTGTGTAGTTAATAAGTTGTCTAAAATAAGACTGTTGGAATGATGGATTTTTTAATCTTGCCCAGCTCTCTCTGTTTCCGGCCATCAAAAGAAGCTTCGTGAAGCTGCTGCCGCCGTTCCTAGGTCTGGGCATCAGATTCAATCTCATATTTCTCTATATTAAGATACGCTAATAATTTGTCTGCACGACAGTGCGGATATATAAACGAGAACAATTCATAGTCTATTGAAATCATTTAAAGCAATGCAGCTGACGATCTCTTCATGCTGACAGTGACGCCACCAAGCTCCTTGGCTAGTGTTGTGTGTAGGTACCTTGCTGACTGCCTTTGCTGACCGTGCCTCAACAAGCACCAATAGCGCCACCAGTCAGGCATCATGTACTGACTCATATACTGAATGTTACGTAAACATTGTTAAAGGCGGGAAGCAGGTCGTACAAAGCGCCTCACGATCCGGCGTATTACCCGAAAGCGCATCGGCCGGATGCCCAACAAACCCATCGCATATTGCACGTGCTGCAGCACCCGTCTGGAACCCGCCTACGCCAAGATACTCTGGACAATGAAAGCTCAAGTCGTGCCTGCATGCAAGGCACAGCTCGGAACTTGTGCTCGGGTTGAGCAATGGCCGAAGAGAAAAACGGGCGTCCTCGCAAGAACTCTATAGCCAAAGGCACTCATGACAATGGCCTGGTTTCTTCTTTGTGCATGCAATAATTCTTCACAGGAGGCCGGAATAGGGAATGATTCTCTCGGAAGGTCGGACCTCGACTTGTTCGGAGCGTCGACTTGATTCCCCCACACTTCCGCAAAGCGCGCCGCCTTACTTGCTCAGCTTCTGACATTGGGTCGTCGGGGACCGCCAGCAGACAAAGTCCCCGAGGCCAAACAGGGGCCCCCAAGTTCCCACAGCCCTACCGCAGACTCTAGACCGATCAAGGTTGGCATATGCCAAGCGTAATGGGGTGAGAACGCTGCCGTCGCTGGCTGAGCTTCAACACTCTAGACGGCGGTTATCCTATTCCAGTGCTAGGTCTTACTGTTTCTCGCATGGGCTGCGCTGATGTTGATCCAAGTTGAAGAAGATGGAGCGAAACAGAGAACTGCCGACATGGAGTCTAGAAGAGTCTGTAGCAGAGGCCGAGATGGTTGACCATTTCGGCTGAGTAGCATCTCAGTCGGAGGGCATGGAAAGAGCAAGTAAAAGCTTGACGTGGAGGCTCGATAGTTTTCTACAAAGCCTCCGCCTTTCCCTCATTTTTCAATTCAGTCTCGTAGTCTCAGACACAGCTTCTCCGAACAGTCAACTCAACCCACAAGCTTTCTACCCCCGTTCTACCTTTCAAGACTCACCATGGTCACCACCGCGCTCCTCCTCGCGGCGCTGTCCGCCTACGCCACCGCCACTCCGGTCGCCTCGGCCCCCGCTCCGGCGTCGACCCAGTGGACAGGTCTCAAGATTGCGCCGTCGGCCATCAACTGGGACGGCATCGACGCCAAGGCGTTCCACGACCCGGCCAACTGGCACCAAGACGCCAGCAACGAGACGGCCGTCACGGAGCGCGTGTCGGCCAACCCGGGCGGCGGCGGCGCATCCGCCAAGGGCGAGTTCAGCGTCCTCGGGGGCGCCTGCGACCAGGGCAACTGCCCCGACTACAACGCCGGGTTCGACCTCGTGTACACGTTTACGGCGGTGCCGCTGCCGCCGGACCCGGGCTGCCCCGGGTGCCCGCCGCTGACCATCTTCTCGTCCAACTCGGACGTGCGCGTCAACGACTGCGGGCAGTGCCTGCGCAAAAAGGTCGGCAGCAGCCTCGGCGGCGAGGTGCCCGGCGGCTGCTACGACTTCAAGGCGTGCGGCCGCGACCAGGTCATCTGCGTGGACCCGGGCAAGCGCCGCGCCCACCGCATCTGGAAGGACAAGGGCCACAAGACGTGCTACAACATGAAGGTCGAGTACCTTGGCGGCTGCGGCTTCGTCAAGTCCCGCATCATTGTCCACCCCGACGGTGAGACTGCGTGTAACTGGTAAATGGGCTGGTTGCTAGCGGGCAGGCGCGGGCCAAACGTCAAGTATGGATCAAATTTTGAGGGATTCGAGGAAGGTGTCTAGTTATAGTAGATCGGTTTTGAATAGAAAGAGTCGTTGCCTATCCAAGTTCATTGTAAGCCCCAACACAATTGAAACAGGCCACCTTGACAGAAAGCTGTTGCAAAGTCTTAATTTAAAAAATTTTCAAGCAATTGACAGGTAGTGTTGCACTCTATAGAGGCTGTCAAGTCAACTGGTTGGGATGCTGTGGCACGCGATGCAACCTAAACTCACTCCATGCTCTCATGTTTGCGCGGGAAATTTCCTGCTCAGCAAGCGATGGATTTTCCCGGACAATTGTATTTATGCTTGCTTTTCCACTGGTGAGCTGTCAGCCCATGTCTACTCTTCAATCCTGTCGTCAGTGACGTGTTGGTGGATCTACGCCGATTTCAATAGGGCGGAAAGTTTCATCCGAAGTACATCTTCAAGCTTTTCCAGTAACATCCAGAGAAGCAACAAGTCAGAAGTCAAAAGGCTTGTTCCGGTAAATCCGCAGATTTAGAGTTTTGGAGTGTCTCGTGCCTGAGCCTGCTAGGGCTGGGCAAGCCACCAGACGCAGTCGTCCGTGATAAGTGAGCGACGACGTTCCGACTCATCCGATTAGCAAACCAAACGATTGTCTTGTTCATTTTGATGAATTTCTTCTCCTTCTTGCTCGTTCGGATACTTGGGTAACTGGCTTTGTTGTTAGCAATCGGTCAGCCGCTCCAGCCCTGTAATCCCGCTAAAAGCGGCCACAACGGCCCCCTGCGGCGGCCAACAGCACCGCTGGAAAGTGCGGCGATCCACAGCGGACCTTGGGGAAACCTTGGCGGACATTATTCAGCCCCGATGCCCGATCCGCAGCGGCCGTGACTCTTGATACTAACCCAGCAAATTTCTCGCTGACACAATGAATTAGTAAACAGGCCGGATCCCCGTTCAATCAACCCCTACTTATCCTCTAGACGGTTATTGTAAGCGGATGCCAAGTACCCAGCCTTGTATGCTAGCCTCCGTAGCCCTCCGCCGCCCCCACCTCATTACGGTTGCAACGGTAGCCGCCGGACCTCTCGTCATTTTTCCCTGGTGCTTGCTCTTCCACCTCGTCTCTCCTCCCTCCTTGCTCATCTGCTGGACTAATTTTCATTTTTATTTTATTTTTTGCTACAAGCAGTTGGAATACCTGCGAGGACCTCTTTTCTCTCGTAATTTCCCCAGCACCCCTCTATCCCGTCTGCATTGCTCTCCCCTTTGCTTGCTCTCCGCCGTTTGCTGCTCTCCGCAATGGCGTCCCTCGACGCACCGCCCGTCTCGCGCGTCAAGTCCTCGGCCTCGACCGCCAGCGCCTTCAACTATCCCCACGGCCACCTCAACTCGCTGAGCGACCAGCAGGAAGAGGCCCTGCAAAAATTCAAGGCCGTCCTCGAGGAGCGCGGCGTTTGGAAGCGCGGGCCCCCACCATCGCACAATGACCAGACACTACTGTACGTCGAAACGGACACTATCGCAGAGGACGCAAATGCAGCTGACACGGTGCGATTTCTAGTCGCTATCTTCGCGCTCGGCGCTGGATCGTGCAGGATGCCTACGCGCAGTTCAAGGACACCGAGGACTGGCGCGCCGCCAACGAGCTCGACGTCCTCTACGAGACCATCGACCTCGACGCCTACGAGGAGTCTCGCCGCCTCGTGAGTCGCCCCAGCACCAGACCGGATATCCCGGAAATTACGCTTTGACCCGTGATGCAACACTGACACGTCCCTCCCCCCTCTACCAGTACCCTCAATGGACCGGCCGACGCGACCGACGCGGCATCCCGCTCTACGTCTTTGAGATCCGCACGCTCGACAACAAGACCGTCGCCAACTACGAAAAGAATGGCGCCAAGTCCAACTTTTCCCAGGCGCGGTCCGACGGCAAGACGCCGCCCGGCCTGATGCGCCTCTTTGCGCTCTACGAGAACCTCACGCGCTTCAGCCAGCCCTTTGCCACGCAGCTCACCGACCGCGAGAACCCGGCGACGCCCATCACGCTGAGCACCAACATTGTCGACGTCTCCGGCGTGGGTCTCAAGCAGTTTTGGAACCTCAAGGCGCACATGCAGGCCGCGTCGCAGCTCGCCACCGCGCACTACCCCGAGACGCTCGACCGCATCTTCATCATTGGCGCGCCCTTCTTCTTCAGCACCGTCTGGGGCTGGATCAAGCGCTGGTTCGACCCCATCACCGTGTCCAAGATCTTCATCCTCGCCCCGCACGAGGTCCTGCCCACGCTCGAGGCCTTCATCGAGAAGCGCAACGTGCCCAAAAAGTACGGCGGCGACCTCGACTACACCCCTGGCCAGCTCGGCATCCCCGACCCGGCCTGGGACGGCGTCGTCGCCTGGGAAGCCGGCTACACGTCGTTTCCGACCGGCCCCCTCGTCTGGGAGGACGTCGACGGCCAGCCGGGCCGCCTGCAGTGCGTCGCGCTCGGTTCCAAGGGCGGCAAGCCCCGGCGGGAGCGCATCTGCACCATCCCCCGCACGTGGTCGCCGCCCGCGACCGAGACGACGACGGCGAATGGCTCTGCGATAGGGACGCCCGCCGCGCACGCGGACAACGAGGCCGCACCCGCCGCGGGGCAGGCCACGGAGCAGAAATCGCCAGAGTCGTTTCGCACGGCAGACACGCAGGTCGATGCCCAGGTCGACAACAGCGCTGACGCCCTCGAGAAGCTTGCCATTGACGAGAAGAAGCCTATCGCTCAGCCCACCTCGGTCCCGGCTCAAGTAGCTGTGTAGTGGAGCGACGATTTGGACAACTGCGCATCTGCTTCCAATTTTTGAATACTGGGGGAACGACGGCTATTTATGCATGCGCTGCTATTGGATAGCAGCAGACGGGCATCGACGTTTGGTCTTGGCCTTACTACATACCACATTTTCTTTCATTTTCTTTGCATTTATTGTTTCATCTTTATATACCACCAGAACGGTCCTAGGGCCAACCTTTGCATTTATCCACCTATATAGATGTACATGATATACATGACTGCTTCTCTATCCCGTCTTGGCCTCTAATACTGCCTGTCCGTGTGCCGTGTTAAACATTCTAGTCCCGAAAAACAATAAGTCTATTTCCCATTTGCCGTGCGTCTCATAATCATATCCCTTCTCCCACCCATTCTAGTTATTCTTGTGTCCCCTTCTCTTGCGCCACTCCTCGACGCCCTTTTCAATCTCGGCCCACGACACGCCGTCGCGCACCAGCCTCATTGTCAGCCCGAGCTTCTCCGTCTCCAAGTTCCTGCTCTCGTCGTCGAAGAAGAGCATGTCCTCGTACGCCACGCCCGTGCGCCTCTGCAGCGTCTCAAAGTGCCGTATCTTGCTGCCCGGGTAAATCTCCATGCCCGCGTCAAACACGTCGCCGGCGCGGCGCGGCGCCTTCTGGCCCGGCACGTGCAGCATCTTGAGCAGGTCCCGCGCAATCGCCGTCGCCGAGGTGCGCGAGGCGACGCCCAGCTTGATCGGCGCCGAGGCGCCCCGCGGCAGGTGCTGCAGGATCGAGGGCACGTCGTCGTAAAAGGCAAACGACTCGCCGTAGCGGTCGGTGGCTGCCGTGTGCGCCGCGTTGGCCTTGAGCGGCGGCGTCGGGTGCGTGTCCACCCAGTACGGCCACAGCGTGTAGTCGAGGTCGAAGACCATGAGCCGCGGCAGGGGCAGGCTCGGGTCGGCCAGGGACGCCGGCACGCCGCCGTCGGTGGGGGAGCGGGGAGTGGCACTGTTGGTGGCCGACTCGGAGGTGCCGCTGCGGGAGAGCTTGGGCATGCTGGATGGTGCTGGGGAGGGTTGTGGGCGATGGTGAGGGAATGAAGAGCGGTTGGGTGAGTGAGTGTGTGAGTCGATGTGGTGAACACAGCTATTAAGCGCTATTCTTGGGGATAGGAAGCGCTGCTTACTAAGCTACAGTGGTGTTTCTGGTGGCCACGCTCATCACGGTTAAGATACACAAACGTTGTACTGCAGCGCTTCTCAAGAGTGAGGGGGTTGTCGAATAAAGAAGTCGAGCCCTGGCGCTAGCTCAGAGCTTCTGTAATTACTCTGATAAATTAAATTCCAGTCTGGTATCCGTGTTCTACTTGAACATGGCGGGCAACACACTGCACTTGATGAATGACGGAGCCATCGCAGCGGCTTCTGTCTTGCCAGCCGCCCACAACCCAGGGGCCCGCCAGCACGTTTCCCAAGTTCGGAAAGCTCGATTAGCAAGCATGGCTGGGAATTATTCTGTTTATGGTGTTGATTTTGAAGAGCGCGCTGCCGTCATCGTCGGCCAAAACGGAACCTCGTGAGACGGACGAAGTCAAGGGTCAGGTTACGGCTATCTGGCCCGGCTCAACAACATTTCATCGCGACTTGTCTTTTACCGAGTCGATCGTGAAGACGACATCTCCAGAGACCCGCGGTCTATGGCGTAACCCTAACATTAAAAAAGGCTTGCAATATCATGTTTGTTAAACCGCAGTATGAAGTCTTTCAGACTTACAGAATTTACAACACCAACAGAATTTCTTCGAAGAGAAGCAGGCATCCTCTAGCCAGCGTCCTTCTTCGCCAGTCTGAAGTCCCATGATGCACGTGGAGGCCCACGGAGATACATTGCGCAGCCAAGATTATGCTCAATATTGGGTATTCTATTCTGAAATTTTTAATGTTGCGGTATCCATGTGTGCTCCTTAAACCCTTAGTAACACTCTTCCGCGAACGTGGCTCTCAATCTGCTCTGGAATTCCCAATCGATGCCAGTACCCCTACCAGTACCATTGACTGGTGTGTGCCGCATGTCATTTTACATGCGACTATTTCACCTTCTTCGAGGCAAAAATGGCGAAACTGGCTTGCGGCGTATAACTATTCTTCGAGGTGTTTGAGGCATTGGGGCCAAGTCGGCCTTGCTAGGTGACGGCCCACCAAGCTCGTCTTCAGAAGTCGGCGTGCCGCAGCGCCTTTTTCCGTCATCATTTGGCTCCCTCTCTGGGCTTTTGGTCGCTTTTCTCTTTTTCGTTGGCGATGATTTATCAGGAGATGGAGTCCTATCGGCGTTAGAGTTCAAGCTGTGCGCCTGGTCCTACTGCGGCAGAAGCTCTCTCTGCCCCGGATACTGCTGCATAATTTCCTCGGCCAGCCCCATAAGGTTATGCTTGAACTTTCCAATCGGGCTCAAAGACCTTGCCGGTACCAGCAAGTTTCTGGCAGATGATGACAGCTCGAATTTGTTCCGCGAAACTTGTTTAGCTGGCCCTTGCGGAGTGAGAGCTTCCACGTCTTGAACCTCTTTTGCAGAGAGGCACCAGTTCACGGGCGAGCCGAGTATCATCACCTTTCCTAGCGCTTGAAACTTCTCCAGCAAGTATTGAGTGTATGCCTCCAGCATATTGTTGACAGCGTGCGGGCTTTTGTGCGGGAAGCAACGGAGGTATCGGTCTCTGGCCCGGACAAACGCAAGAACAAGGTCCCTGGTGATGCTGAGAGGCAGTTTGCCTCCCTTCTCTTGTCCGACGCTATTCCAAAACTCATCGGGTCCTCTTGTTACCAATACTTCCCACAAGCAATTGCTTGCAAGCATGAGATGCGTCAGACAACGCTCTGCTGCGACCGGGCCGGACGGAGCCTCCGAGTGCAACGCATCGATGATACCGTTATCGCGCTTCTCGCGGCCAGTCATTGGCTTCCCGTCTAAGAAGCAAAAGCCGCGGATGTTTCTTAGCCGAGTTTTGATGAGCTCTCGCATCTCTAACGACTCGTCGTCGGCGAATGTCATTATTGCGTCGTCGCGGTAGAGTAAGACTTCTGAAGGGCTTGGAATATAAGGACAGGCTTGAGGCCTTCTTATAGATGTTCTATGCATACATAGAATTAAAAACGACGGCAGACTTTGATTCCAGGACGATGCAGCAAAGGACGGAGGGGTGTTTGAGAGAGGCGGCGGACGGATTGGCCTGCGCTGTTTGCTGGCCTAACAATGTGAGGTGCGTGGCAGCTGGCAGCTGGCTGGCAAGAGCGGACAGCTGGCATTTGACACTGGTCATGCGATGACTGTTCAGTTCATGTGACTTTCCAAGTGTCATTTACGCTCTGGGTATTGTTCTGTTGTTTTATGTATTCCTCATGCTGCTATTAATCCGTCTTCGCTGGTTGTTTGCTTCTGTTGATATCGACAATCTCACCACCTTCTCTCTAATTGTTGGTACTCTCCTGTCTCCCCGCTTCGGACGTTGGTACTACTATCAGGTGTGTTTTCTGCCCAGAAGTTGTCAATATCGCTAGATGTACGTGCGTCTGGTAACTCTTGAACGTGTATTATCCGCTCTCAGAAGTTCGTTTCCCGCCAAAGACCCCGCATCGACGCAAGGCTGCGTCATATTGTAGTTACCCCACGATTCACAGAGAGACTTTTGTGCTGACTGCTGACTGCTGAGACAACAGCGCCAAGCTGGAAAACATCGCGCTCGTAAAATTAAGTGCCTCAGCTCGTTGTGGCTTCAAAGCCTCGCTGATGCATCTCCGGCGGCTGGTGCAGGGTAGGTAGTTTGCGGCGACGGCGCTTCAGCGCGTCGAGCGAGGCACGCGAGGGCGAAACTGGTAGAACTGGGAGCAGCAACACGCGGCCCGACAAACAAATCCTCGCTGCAAACCGTCTAGCAAATCCATCCCACTGCGCGCTCAACTGTGCGAGGCACCTGTTTCGGCTGCAAATCGTGACAGGGTACGGAGTACAAACAAAATACATGCGAGGTACTTGTTCTACTGCACGAAATGGGGCTGCAGCAAACCGCCCTGCAGCGCATCCACGAGTTGCTAGGGTATTGCGCCATTGTATTTTTGGCAGCGGAGCCACATTTACAAGGTAGCACAAGCCGAGATCCAATCACGTCGCAATATTTGCCCTCCCACACGCCCTTGCCTTCGTCCATTGCCTTTGGACGGCAGCTGGAGCGCTGCGAGATTTCTTGCTTGCGTGTATATACTTTGTAGCCTGTCGTACCGTCTCCCGCTCCCCGCCGGGCACCCGCTCTTCATAGCCTCATAGGCTTAATGACGACAGGGGCTCCACCCTTCTCGGCGGTACATTGGGCACGTACCAGGTACGTGCTTTTGGCTGCGCGTTTTGGTAGGCTGTCAGGTACTCTGGTACCCCTCCTGCCCCGCCATCCTGTCCCGCCATCTCAGAAGCCGCCTTTGGCTCTCACTCTTAAACCCTGCCATCGCCGCCGCTGCTTGCGCCGCGCTCTTCCCTTCTCGTTCCGATACTCTCTCAATTCTCCTCAATCCAAAATCTACCACAATGGGTGTTAGCAAGACCACTATCAAGAGCGGCTCCGGCGTCCAGCCCAAGCCTGGACAGACCGTTGTCATCGAGTACACGGGCTGGTTGAAGGACACCAGCAAGCCCGACAACAAGGGTAACAAGTACGAGCTTTACAAACCCCGCATTTGACCTTTCTGACCGAATCTCTCCTCTAGGTTTGACTCCTCTGTCGGCCGCGGTGACTTTGAGGTCAAGATTGGTGTTGGCCAGGTTATTCGAGGTGAGCCCAACGCTGTCAACCAACTGCGTGCCAAAACGCTAACACAGCTCTAGGCTGGGACGAGGGTGTTCCTCAAATGCAGGTTGGCGAGAAGGCCACCCTGGACATTAGCAGGTATGTCTACTGCAACCCCCAAGCGAGAACCCCCCAATACTAACCCGGTCTCTAGCGATTTTGGATACGGTGCTCGGTAAGCTCCAGGCTTGATTGCTCACGCCAGCTCGCTCCGTTTCTATGCGATACTAACCTCTTTGTCTATGCAGCGGTTTCCCAGGTCACATCCCCGCCGGGGCCGACCTGATTTTGTAAGTTGGGCGCAGCTGCTGCATAAAATTTCCGACGACTGACCACCCACTGTAGCGATGTTGAGCTCAAGAACGTCAAATAGACTGTTTCAAATTCGCCGTTTGCTTTGTCCCTAGTGGAAAATGGAGCATCGCGCCAAGTGCGCCACGAAGCCTCCTGATAAAAACGTTTATGTCTAGCTTAACAGATACAAATTGAAAAACAGTAAAACTTACAAGCGTTGGGTAGTCGTGTAATACACCTTTCTCGCCTCATGCAAACCTTGATTTCAGTTCGTCCGTAGCGCTGTCTTTCCATGTCCTTCTACACCCGCATTGCCGCCCCACTGGTTGCCTGGCACTGCCCCTCACCATCTGTCACAATCGTTTAGGGAGTTAGCTAAGCATTTGGTATGGCGAGGTGGTCCAGTCATCAAGGCAACGCAGCTCCAAACATCAACCGCAAACTTTGGACTGACCGCACACATCTCTTCTAACAAATCAACTTTACGCCCGCATCCCCCCCAAAAAACAAGATTGAGAGGCTCACAGAACACCCTTGCCTACTACTAAGCGTTCTCTCTGCAACAACCTCTCCCTCTCAGCATTCTTTGGCGGGGTAGAGCTCGACCCAGTGCTAGCTCACCAACCTTCAAGATTTCTTCCCAGCTTCCCGGCTCAGGCGCACTGGGCAAACGAAAGCTCTCCCACGGAGCAGCTCGACCAGATCAAAAACGAACCATGTCGGTAAGTCGCATTCCTCCTACTGCCCGAGCGATTCGGCCGCCACAGTCTGAGGCACGAGGCTAACCGTTCACCCAGGCCATCACCGAATCTACCTCTAAGATGCAAGTCGACGGCGCGGCTGCCGGCCAGTCCGAAATCGACGAGTCCCTTTACAGTCGCCAGCTCTACGTGCTCGGCCACGAGGCCATGAAGCGCATGGGTGCTTCTAATATCCTTGTCGTTGGACTCAAGGGCCTCGGTGTTGAGATTGCCAAGAACGTTGCTCTTGCTGGCGTCAAGAGCTTGACCATCTACGATCCCGCCCCTGTTGCCCTACGGGATCTCTCCTCCCAATTCTTTCTCACCTCCGCCGATGTTGGTAAACCCAGAGATCAAGTTACGGCCCCCAGAGTAGCTGAGCTGAATGCCTACACCCCGGTTAGGGTCCACGAGTCGCCTAGGTAAGTCGGCACCTTTGCCTTTTGCCTTGACCCATAATCTAACTTTGATAGCCTCGACGAAAACTTATCCCAATTTGATAATTACCAAGTTGTGGTTCTTACCGGCGTTCCGATCCTGTCACAAAAGCTCGTTTCCGACTATTGCCACTCCAAGGGCATCTATGTGGTCATCGCCGACACCTTCGGTCTGTTTGGATCTATTTTCTGTGATTTCGGAAAGAATTTCACGGTTGTTGACCCTACGGGCGAGACCCCCACCCACGGAATCATCGAAAGCATCGACGAGGAGGGCCTAGTCTCTGTTTTTGACGAGAGCCGACACGGTCTTCAGGATGGCGACTATGTCACATTCTCCGAGATTGAGGGGATGGAAGCCCTCAATGGCTGCGACCCCAGAAAAGTGACCGTTCACGGGCCTTATACTTTCTCCATTGGCAATGTTTCCAGCCTGGGTCAATACAAGCGTGGCGGTAACTACCAGCAAGTCAAGATGCCCGCGATTCTCGACTTCAAGAGCTATACCGACTCGGTAAAAGAGCCCGAGTTCCTCATCTCTGACTATGCCAAGTTCCTCCGTCCCGAACAGCTGCATCTTGGATTCCAGGCTTTGCATGCCTTCCAGATCGCCAAGGGCAGACTCCCCAACCCTATGGACGACGACGATGCTGCTGTTGTCATCGGTGCTGCCAAGAGGTTTGCTGAGGAAGAAAAACTCGAGCTTGAAGTGGATGAAAAGCTGCTGAAGGAGTTGAGTTATCAAGCTCTTGGTGATCTCAACCCCATGGCGGCCTTCTTCGGTGGCGTTGCAGCCCAGGAAGTCCTCAAGGCCGTCTCTGGAAAGTTTCATCCGATCAAGCAATGGATGTACTTTGACTCTTTAGAGTCTCTTCCCACCTCCATCAAGCGCACTGTTGAATCATGTAAGCCTATTGGTAGCCGCTACGATGGTCAGATTGCCGTCTTCGGTAAGGAGTTCCAGGATAAGATTGCAAACTTGAGACAGTTTCTCGTTGGCGCTGGCGCCATTGGCTGTGAGATGCTCAAGAACTGGGCCATGATGGGACTGGGATCTGGACCCAACGGCAAGATCTTTGTTACCGATAACGACTCGATTGAAAAGAGCAACTTGAACCGGCAGTTTCTTTTCAGAGCTGCCGATGTGGGTCACATGAAGAGTGACTGCGCGGCCAGAGCTATCCAACGCATGAACCCTGAGCTTCAAGACCATATTACGACGTTCCGCGACCGTGTAGGGCCCGAGACCGAAGACGTCTTCAATGCTGACTTTTGGAACGGCCTTGATGGCGTCACTAATGCCCTGGACAACGTTGAAGCCAGAACCTATGTTGACTTACGCTGCATCTTTTACCGCAAGCCTCTGCTCGAGAGTGGTACTTTGGGCACCAAAGGCAACACCCAGGTCGTCTTGCCCAACATTACCGAATCATATGCCTCCTCACATGACCCCCCTGAGAAGGAATTCCCCATGTGCACAATCCGCAGCTTCCCAAACCGTATTGAGCATACGATTGCTTGGGCCAAGGAGCACATGTTCGAGCGCTGCTTTGTCAACGCTCCTCAAACTGTTAATCTGTACTTGACCCAGCCCGGATTTTTGACCACGACGCTCCAGCAGGGCGGCAACCAGAAGGAAACACTGGAGACTATCCGTGACTACCTGACGGCGGATCGCCCCCGGACTTTCGAGGACTGCATCGCCTGGGCCAGAAATTTGTTTGAGGCTGAGTTTGCCAACAAGGTCCAGCAGCTTCTATACAACTTCCCTAAAGACTCGACAACATCCTCGGGCTCGCCTTTCTGGTCTGGAGCCAAGCGCGCCCCTGATGCCCTGAAGTTCGACCCTAACAATCCAACCCACTTTGGTTTCATTGTTGCTGCCGCCAACCTTCACGCCTTCAACTACAACATCAACCCGCTCAGCAATGACAAGGCTATTTACCTGCGCGAACTCGAAAATGTTATTGTTCCCGACTTCAACCCTGACTCGCGTGTCAAGATTCAGGCCGACGACAAGGATCCTGACCCGAACAAGGACATTCCCACGGACGATGAGGAGCTGCAGAGCCTGACAGCGTCGCTACCGTCGCCCAGCAGCCTAGCAGGCTTTAAGCTGCAGCCAGTCGACTTTGAAAAGGATGACGACTCGAACCATCACATTGACTTCATCACTGCATGCAGCAACTTGCGTGCCGAAAACTACAAGATTGAGGCTGCGGACCGCCACAAGACCAAGTTTATCGCTGGCAAGATTATCCCTGCCATTGCTACGACGACGGCTCTTGTCACGGGTCTCGTTGTTCTCGAATTGTACAAGGTTATCGATGGCAAGGACGACATTGAGCAGTTCAAGAATGGCTTCATCAACCTGGCGCTGCCCTTTCTCAGCTTCTCGGAGCCGATTGCCAGCCCCAAGGTGGAGTATAAAGGCCCCAACGGCCAGGTCGTGCTCGACAAGATATGGGACCGCTACGAGGTCAAGGATATTACCATTCAGGAGCTCGTCGACTTTTTCAAGGCTAAGGGGCTGACAGTGCTCTCGCTCAGCCACGGCGTCAGCTTCCTGTTTGGCGCGTGGATGGTGACGGCCAAGGCGCGTCTGCCGCTCAAGATTAGCGAGGCCATTCAGCAAGTCACCAAGAAGCCTGTGCCGGCGCACATGAAGGAGCTGATTGTGGAAGCGCTCGTAGAGGACGAGAATGAGGAGGATGTCGACATTCCTTATGTCAAGGTGACGCTGGAATAGGAGAAATGGAGATGAGTAAAACTACGGCCTAGACTTATATTTATGAATTTAACCATGTGTATTTCCATTACTTGTATAAGGTGCCGGTTGATGCCTGCCTTTTAGCGGCACTGTGGCGTTTCCGTTCCGCGTGCAGTTTACTCGACACTTCTCAGGCTCCATTCCCCAACACACGAGGCGCGCAATCACGCAACCGTCGTCACATCTAATGCCTTTTGACTGCGGAGGGGACACACAAGAGATTTTAAAACTGCAAGTATTCATTGAGTTGGACTTTGTACATATTTTTGAATGAGTGGAAGAATTTGAGAAACAATTTCGTCGCAATACTACTATTAGTGCATATTGGCAAGCAATTAATCAGCGACGCTAGCAATAGTGTTGGCTTTCCACTCAGCCCAATTCATCAAGACCAACCTTTTGTCAGCCATTTGAATCGACGGGCTGCTAGTAGTTTAGCGCAACCACCACCATAGCTTCTGTGATTAGGTCAGGATCTTGTCAGCTCCCTCTAATACCGGCTTTCGTCATCGAGGGCGGCGACAGCTCCGTGTACTTATATCGCCTAGGGAAGCTCACTGGAAACCCAATTCCATCTCACAACAACCACAGCCACAAAAGCAGTCCAGACTGCCAATGAATATTGCGCAGCGCAACCGTCCGACACTTATCAAACAAAGCATCCTCTTGCCCATCTCCAAGCTTGCCTCCAGCGCAGCGCCCAGCTCTACTCGCCTCCGTCACCACAGCGCGGGGTCACCTCATATCCCTCCATTGCGAGCTCCCTCATACACAGTAGCCTTTTCTACCACAGCAATCAACATGGTACGCTTCCCGTCGCACTTTTCTCTTCTTCTCGTCTAGAAACTGTCGCTAATCCAACTTGTCAGTCCAACGCCGCCAAAATCACCGACTGGGTCGACCGTAGCGACAAGTCGGGCGAGTTCAAGCGCCAGGTCAGCTCGTTCCGCGACCACATCTCGCGCGAGGCCGGCGCGCAGTATCCGCCCGAAAAGGACCGCTACCATCTCTTTGTGTCTTATGCCTGTCCTTGGGTATGTACAGACCCCCTGTCCTCTCCGACTTTCTTGCAGCCCTCCCAGCTAACAAACCCGCTCTCACCCACGCAGGCCCATCGCACCCTCATCGCCCGCAAACTCAAGGGCCTCGACAAGTTCATCACCTTTTCGGTCGTCCACTGGCACCTCGGCCAGGGCGGCTGGCGCTTCGTCACAGCGGACGAAAAGGAGCCGGGCGAGAATGTCATCCCGGATCCGATCCCCGGCCACGAGAAATTCACCCACCTGCGCGAGGTCTATTACGAGTCGGACGCCGACTTCAGCGGCCGCTTCACGGTGCCGGTGCTGTACGACAAGAAGACGAAGCGCATTGTGAATAATGAGAGCAGTGAGATTTTGCGCATTTTCGGATCTGAGGTGAGTGTTATTTTTTTGGGGCAAACTGGCAAGGGCAAAGAGACGGCTAACACCAAAAATAGTTTGACGACTTGCTGGACGAGAAGCATCGGGGCATCGACATTTACCCCGAGGCCCTCCGCGCTGACATTGAAGACGCACACAAGTGGCAGTACGACCTCATCAATAATGGCGTCTACAAGTCGGGCTTCGCGACGACGGCGCAGGCCTACGAGCACAACGTCGTCGCCCTCTTTGAGGCGCTCGACCGCGTCGAGAAGCACCTCCAAGGGCAAAAGGAAGGACCGTACTACTTTGGCAAGACCCTGACCGAGGTTGACATTCGACTGTACGACCTCTTCTCCCAACCAAATCCTCTCAAAGCATCTAAGCTAACATGTCCGCAGCTACGTCACCCTCGTCCGCTTCGACCCCGTCTACGTCCAGCACTTCAAGTGCAACATTCGCGACATTCGCTCCGGCTACCCGGCCATCCACCAGTGGATGCGGCACCTGTACTGGACGCTGCCTGCCTTCCAGGACACGACGCAGTTTGAGCACATCAAGTGGCACTACACCCGCAGCCACACCCAGATCAACCCGCTATCCATTACGCCGGTCGGTCCGCTGCCCAACATTCTGCCTCTTGAGGAAGAGGTGGCTGCTGTCGCCGCTGCGCGCAAGTAAATGTCGTGGTATAGCAAAATGAAAAATGACCTTTTTGTTTACAATGTATTTAAAAATAATAAAAACTCCAGATAAATGAACCCAATGTACTCTATACCCATACCATGAACCGCCCTTCCCACCCCCCAAAAAATACAAATAAAAACAATAGCACGCCGTGTATGTTGATGTGCGCCTCTACATATGCTCCTTGTAAAACCCTCTATAGCCCTGCTCGTACATGTCCCTGCGCCGCGCCCACGAGCGCTTCATGGCCGGGCGCTCCCACTCGTCGACTTCTTTTTCGCGGGCGACGCCCTCGGCGGCCCAGCGCGCGGCCACGTCGGCGCGCATCACCTCATCGGTCGCCGACGCCGCCGCCGCCGCCGCCCCTGCGCCGGCTGGCGGCGGCGGCGGCTCGTCCCACAGGTGCAGAGCGTGCTGGCGCTCAACGGCGCCCGCGGCGGCGAGGTGCGCGCGGTTGTGCGCGTCGAGCTCGCATGCCAGCATGTACGGCGTCGCCGGCGGCAGCGGGCTCGTGCTCGAGTAGCGGTGCGTAAGGAGGAGATGCCGCAGACGCCGAAAGTGCGCGAGATGCTCGTCCGGGCTGGCGGACGCCGGCAGCGGCGTGCCGGCCTGCGCGAGCTTGTAGATGAAGTCGAGCCCGAGTGATAGCTGATATTTTTCGTTAGTTGCGTTGATGAAAAGGGCGATTGGGGGTGCGTACGTAGGCTTGTACGTGCTCGTTGGTGCTGCCGGTGGATAGGTAGTCGACTTCGTGGGCGCCCCAGGTGACATCATACATGGCGACTTGCTTCAGCGCTACCTCAACTAAGTCAGCATCGCGTGGCAAAGTTCGGGCCCGGGGGGAAAAAACTCACCTTGCAGTACGATATTCTCCAAAAAGTCGTGAACGCACGCGAGCTGTTTGTACGCCCTGGTGACATCGCCACGGTAGAGCGCGGCGCTGAGCTGAAAGTTGATTTCGGCGCGCCAGCTGCGATGCGCGGCGCAGTCGCCGGCCTCGCGGAACAGCAGGCCGCAGTAAATCTCGTAGCCGTAGAGGATGCGGTGTATGCGCTTGACCTCTGCGGGGGTGGCGCGGCGGGGGGTGGTGGTGCCAAAGAGGCCCTCCTCGCAGCAGGCGGGCAGGGCGGCGCGGACGAGGCGCGCCGTCAGGGCCTCGACGACGCCGTGGGCCTTGCTCATGGAGACGACGTCGGGCAGGGACAGGCCCCAGGGCCAGACGCCGAGGGGCCCGCCGGTCTCGTCGGCGGCGGCGGCGGCGGCGGCGGCGGCCTCGTCCGAGACGTGCACCAGCCACTCGTCGGCAAAGGCGCGGACGGCGGCGGGCGAGGCGCGGTCGACGCGGCGCGCCGTGTGCGCGGCAAAGGCGAGCCGCGCCGTCGCCGGGCTCATCTGCGCATCGAGGATGTCGCGCACGATGCGCGCAGGGTCCTCGAAGAAGGCCGCGTGCAGCACTGGGTGCGCGAGCACGGCCGCGCCGAGCGAGTGCAGCGTGTCGAGATGTCGCAGGACCAGGCCGAGGACGTGCAGCGGCGTCTGGGTCAGGCTGGCTTCGTGGGCGGGCATGGTTGCGGTTTTGGAGGAAGCAAGGAGGGGGGGAGGGTTGGGGGTGGTCAATTCATAGCCTGGGGGGGAAGAGAAGAAGAAGAAGAACAGAAGGAAAGAGAGGATGGGGCGAATTGAAAGGGTAGCACAATTGGCAATGGGCCGGGAGAGCGAATCAGGCTGGAAGCTTATTCTTCGGGCTGGCTCGTGAGAAGTTGTGGCTTGAACGGGGATCACAATCGTGTGGGGAAGAAGAGACGGCCGGGCCGGTTTTGGTGCCCAACAAGATGGGGGAAATGGCGGGGGGGAGGAAATGGGGGATCGTTTGGGCAGAGACGAAGAAAGCGACGACGTTTTGTTGACGAATGCGGCGGGTTGCGTAAAACTAAAACGTTAGTGAGAGGAAGAAGAAGAAGAAGAAGAAGCCCGGGCTTGGGGGGGAACAAGTGTAGACGTCATCCCGGCGTTGCCGTTTGGCTCTTCTGGTGTCGCAGCCCACTTACACGGCCAAGTTGAACTTTGAAAGAAGAACGACAACATGCTCTGAAAAAAAGGCCGAGGCTTGTTTCAGCAGCTGTCCCACCAGTTGCTCTGTACGTTACCAGTGAATCTAACTACCTACAGCTGTTATACACGTATACACGCTAGCCGATAGCGAATGGACAGACCTTTTCTTGCCAATTGAAGAGGTATTTTTATATATTCCCTCGGTTCGATAAATCCCGCAGTCTCTTTCAAACTCGCCCGCCCGGGCTGACGCTGAGTGGCGGCCGGCGTTGACTCGGAGGGGGGGGCTTTTCGTCTCTCCCGCGTCGCATACGAGTCGCACCCGTTTCTCCCCTTTGTATTTCCCCGGTTCCCCGGATCACAAATAGGTCGGTCAGACAAACCCATGTCAGTTAATATGGTACATAGGCGAAAAGACCAACCTACCCCACTCATTCTAGAAGAAAGGAAAAAAGGAGCCGCGCCACAACACAAAAAACACTTGTTCCTGACAAGCACGCTGGGCCAAGTGAGCCATTGCATGTTTCTCAGCAAGTAAAAGTATCCCATGTGGAGGGACGAGTTCATGCAAGGTTCGCTTTTGACATTTCTACTCGTTGGAGAATGAACAAGCGGGGTAACTAATAGGAGGAGCAGTTGAGCGGAGAAATCAGACACTGAAGAGATGGGGCATTTTGTGCGCTGCAACTTGGCGGGCGTTTATTATAGTGTCCATATTAACTACCTGGTAATTTGTGCCTAGCGAAGAACTGTCTTATCCGGCTGGCTGCCGATCTGGCGATGACGTTGCATCGGCCGCGCCCATGACGCTGTCTTGCGAGAGAGAGATTCACGTGTTGACAGAATAAACAAACAAATAATCTAGGTATGAAAAACAGCCAATGATGCATTCGTAATGCTCAAGCAAGCTTGATGCGTCATGGATGTAATGGGTACCTACAGTTTAGTACACATCCAGGTCAACACTATTTTTCCCTTTTGCCCCAGGTATTTTGCTCGGTATTTTGCTCTTGGCCGAGATGTGCAACGTACAACGTACAACCCACGCAAACAAACAAACAACGGCCGCTTCCACCATTGCACACCTTGTTTCTCTCCACACACTCACTGCAGCTTGTACCTTTTGCGTTGCTGAGAAAATTAGCAAAGACGTTGCATCTTTGTGTAATATATTGTAATATATTGTAATACACCAAGTCTCCAAAAGTAAAGAGGAAGAAAATAAAAATAAAAATAATAAAAGTCCCCAATAGTACAAATGCATTTCCCTTGCCCGCTTCATGACATTAAATATAGCGCCACCGCTGGTGATTATCCGCCACCCACCATCTCGTCGCAAACGCCGCCTCCTCTGCCCACTTGGCCGCCTCGACGCCGTACTTGGTCTCGACCGCCCGGAGCATGCCGACAAAGTCAAACGACGCCACCTGGCTCTCCTCGTGCGGATCCGTCTCCAGGTCCGAAAAGTACCACTCGGCGTCCTGGATCAGCGGCACCAGCAGCCGCCAGCGCGGGCTGTCCATGCTGCGTGTCGAAATCGTCTGCCCGCCGGGGCTGACGCTGGTAAAGTACCACCGCCGGTCCTCGGCCGTCAGCGGCCGCAGCAGCGACGGCGCCTCGTACGTGTGGAGCAGCTCGCGCGCCGCCTTTTGCTGCGCCATGTTGAGCCCGCCCGTTTCTAGGAGCAGGTCGAGCACCGTCGGCAGCATCGACATGGAGCTCACGAGCTCGTTGATGTTGATGACGGGCAGGTGCGGGTGTGAAAATACGAGGGGTACGTGGAAGCTACCCACGCTGGGGACACCCCACGGCGACGCGCCGCCCATTTCAATGACGGGCACGCCGTGGTCGCCGACGAGCACAATTAGTGTGTCGTTGGCCGCACCCTCTTCCTCAATCATGTCGAGGAGGTGGCCGACCCAGCGGTCCACGTAGCCGACGGCGTTGAGGTGCTTGGAAATGTCCTGCAGGTGGTTGTTGGCATCCTCCTGAACCATGGGCACATAGACCTCGTCGCCAGGGAGGCCGTATGGGAAATGCGTCGAGCTCGTCAGGTGCGTGAGGAATAAGCGCGTGTCGTTTTCGCGCGACGTACGCAAGGCATCGCGGAAATATTCTTCTATAGCCGGTTCAGGCATTCCATCGTAGCGCACGTCTTCAACGGTGGCGTTGCCAAACGCGGCCTTGTCGCTGTGCAAGTACTCCGAGTCCACCATTTCGTCTTCCAGGTAGCCGATACCCTTCATCAATTCGTACTGATGGTCGTACTGTCCCGTCACCGACATCATGAAGGAGTTGTTAAACGGGCGGTTGAGGAAGCCTTCCGAGTCGCTCCCATCGGTGAGCCCGTTGAGGACCTTGAGGATGTGAGGAAGACAGGGCTGATAGATATGATAGTTGTATTCCTTGTTCATGTCGGCAACAAGGGGGTTGATGCCGCAGAGACCACCAGTCAAACTCTTCAGTGTATAGGTGGCCGAGGGTGTGTTCTTGTTGACATTGATACCGCCGCGTCGGGGGGTATCCTTGTGATCGAAACCGTCGTTATAGTCGCCGGTTAGGTAGCGAGCGTTCTGAGTAAGAGTGGCAGCTCTTTCTTCTGCCTCTTCCGGAAGCTGCTTGTTGCTCCACGTCTCGCGCATCTTGTTATAAATATATTCGTCTTTCTTGAACGGAAAAACATCCTTTCGCGTAGACTCGAGGAAGAGGAACACGACATTTCGGATAGAAACCTCAGAAAGCTTGCCCTTGAGCGAGTCAAGGAGCTCCTTGTCGTAGTTTGGCTGGCTGAGGGGGTCCATCTTGCGATCGTAGTGCTGCTTCTCCTCACCGTACCAGTCGTCAAAGCCGGCGGGAGCGCTGCCCTGCTTGGGTAGCCAGTCAAACTGAGTGGGTTGAGCGAGTGTAAAGGGGATATTCCACTTTTGGTCCATGCTCTTTTCGTATACGGGGATGATGTTGGTGAGCGGTGAGTCGGAGCCACGCAGGTAGTCGACAATGGGCATAGCAATGGCGGTCCAGGAGAGAAAGATGTAAGCTTGCTCGGCAGGCTGGAGAATCCAAGTGAGAATCTGGACGAAGAGGAACACTGCAGTGCCGATATAGAGAAGTCGTAGTTTGGGATCACGGTGAGAGGCAGTACAGGGGCCAGTAGGTTCGGAATATGAAGACTCGATATCGTCGTACAGCTCTTCTTTGCTGACGGGGACGTATTCGACATTGTTGCGACTGCGACCGCAGCTACCAATCTTGCTAAGAATCATACCCATGGCAGCCTTGACAACATCAAGCATGATATCGGCGAAGAAGAACAAGGGGCTCTTGAGAACCAGGCTGCCAAAGAAGAGGCCGACGTTGGCAGAGATAAAGGCCCAGAGGCCGGTAAGCATAATGGCCCAGGTGTTAGAGTCGGCAACGAGGCCGGCGTTGCGCCAGCGCGGCTCCCCGCCAATCATGAGATAAAAGGAAATGTTGGAGACGGCGAGAAAGAGCTGGACCAGAGCGACCAAGGTAGAAAAGGCTGTGGCAAGGAAGCGGAACCAGCCGCCGCCGAAGCGCCCGAGGGCCTTGTTGTCGAGCAGGAAGCGGAGGAGCAGGACAATGGCCGTGTCCTGCGCAAAGAGACTGGGCAGCCATTGTATCAACTCGCCGCGGGAGAGGACCTGGGCATGGATGTAAATGTGAAGGCACTTGCTGGCTAGGATCGACGTTGTGGCGAGGGAGAAGACGAAGGCGCGGTCGGTGATGCGGAAAAAGGACGTCAACGCAGAGGCCAGGCGGCGACCCGTGGCGATGCAGCGTCGGCCGGCCATGGCGGAAGCCTTGTCGAGGTCAAAGGCGGGATCGTCTTGGAGGAGCAGTCCCATGTTGAATTGGGGGGTGTTACTGAGCAATGAAGACTGGAGGCAACACCAGAGCAGAACGATGAAAAGAGAGAATGAACGAAAGAAGAGTATTAAAACGAGTGCAAGGTACAAAATTAGTTAGCTACCAAAAGAATGAAAAGGTAGAGACCGGAGAAGGGGGTGGGGGGGGGTAAGAAAATTGGGAAGAGGAGGGGAGTTATGCCAGATAAATTGGCGACGATGGATGAGAGCCTGGCAAACGGTCATGGGGAAGGGATCGACGGCAAGCTTGGTCGTTGGGTGGTGACAGGGAGGGCTAGAGAGAGCGCGGCAACGAGCACAATGCCAATGCGGTACGGTAGGTCTGCAACCAGAGAATGTTTCTAAAAACAATATTGAAACGAATAAGCTAGCTAGGTAGTTAGTCTAGTAAGCTTTTTCACATCTTTAACCTGACTAGTTGGCATTGGCATTGAGAAAGGAGGGTGGGTGGTGGGTGGTGGTGCTCCCTGACGTCCACTGTCTGAGCCAGTCGCGTGTTCACTTTCCACAAGGAGCCAAGCTGGGCCGCTCAGTGGACGTGGGGGCGTTTTTGGGCGGGTCTAGGACACGGGCGGGCGCTGAAGATCGGACAAGAGCGCTGTGCATACCTGGTACCTGTAATTCGTACTAACTACCTAGGTACCTAACCTTGCGCGAGCCCACTGCGAGGGAACATTCCAAGGGATGAATGACTTGAGATGATGATGATTGTTGCTTCGGGAGGATGATAATGGCCCTGCTATTCATCCTTTACGTTTCGAGGAACGATAATGATAAACAACCACCTATAACACACACGGCCCTTTTCCGTAACTATCACGCCTCTTTGCCCTCTTTGTCCGTTAGGGCTGCACAGCTCGCTCTCCACTATCACGAACCGCCAAACCGTCCTGGTTTCTGCCTCCGGATACGGATAGTATGTACCTCTCACGCCTCAACGCCTCAACGCCTCGAAGCCACAGTACAACTATTTTCACATTTCAGCAGTCCGTTTTCGCTCTCTTCCAGACCCAGCCCGTGTTCAGCCACAATTTCATCCCGTCAGTCTCGGCAGCCCTACCACTACCACACCCCCTTAACTATTTTTTTATTTTTCATTTTGTTTATTATCATTTTTTTCCTTTTTTTGTCGGACTCCTTTTTTTTCATGTGGGTCGGTCCCAGATATCCTTTCTTCAACCGCAACTCCTCCGTACCAGTCGCTACTATGTGCATACTCCGTAATTTGTACTATGAATAACTAACTGGCTCGTACAGCCCAAAACTTGGCACTCGCCCTCCCTCCCCCTTTCAATAATAATCCTGACTAGTTAGTGTGCGTCCCACGAATGCACATGACCGACACAAATCAACCAGACAAAGTCCTTCGCATCCTCTTTCCTCGTTTCGGCTGGCTCTCGGCTCCCCGATGCAGGCTCCCCCCTCGTCCCCTGCTAGCTCTACGCATCATCATGCAGGAATTGTCAAACCTTCGCCATTCTCAGTCAAGCTTCGCCGGGCCCCCGTTGGTGGCTTGCCCGTGCCGGGGCCCTGCATGAGCCAACTTGCCGGAAAGGGCTTCCTGCTTCCTTGCACTGTTCCTTGTAGTTAAGTTCCACGGCCTTGAAAAGCTGGGGGACGGCTGCCACTCACTCCTTCAATATCCGCCAACGTCTAGAACGATGCGAATTGGGCTTCTGATGAATCAATGGACTATGATTTCATAATACATAATAGCCCCTCTATATCCGCACCTTCTCCTGGATCCTCACGCGCCCCTATATCGTACATGAACGTACAGATTCTCTTGAACGCGCAGAAATACCCGGGCGAAACAGTGGCTCATTTTGTCAATATTATTGTCAATACATACAAACTGGTCGACTCCCAAACTACATTCGTACAAAGTAACCCGTCCCCAAGCTAACCATCGCAATTTCGTCTCAGCAACGCCATTCCACAGCTGACTCTCAGCTGACGGGCTTATTGGCCACACTCAACCCTGATTGGCTTGGGACAGAATAGGGTTGCGGGTGGCGTCCGAGATCACTCATGCTCAATCGGGTTGGAATGCTCAAATGCAGCAATCCCACACGCGACCGCCCTAGACAAACAACTCGGACAGTACGCAGCCCCTTTGACGGATGTTGCCGCCATCTCACAACACAACAGCTTTGAATCGGACAGTAACTATGCAACCCCTTTGACGGATGTTGCCGCCATCTCACAACACAACAGCTTCGAATCTTCCAGTCATCGGCAAGCCTAATGCCAAGGGACTTGCCTCGAAACAGTCTCGAAACAGCCTTTGCCTGTGTTTTCGAATCATGTGCAAAGTCATGACAACTATCAACATGGGCCAAACTCCAAATTTAACCAGAAAAAAAATGCCGCTTGATTATGCTACTATGCAAAGATGATACGAAACCCATGATGCCGTTGCTCATATAATGTCTCTACATTCCCGCCTCTTGTTATTGGCCCCATGTCCTGTCGCCCTCCACCACCAACACGCCATTTACAAGACGGCCTTGACTTTAAACTTGGTCAAGACGAGACGTGCCATCATGACGCTCGTCGTGCCCGCCAGCAGAAACACACCAGCATACACCTTGATGCCCACCAATCCACCTGGTTTGTCAATGATGGCACCCGCAATCGGCGTCGCCAAGAGGCCGCCCACCGACTGCGCCAGGCAAGCGACACCGTTGCGGTAGCCAATCTCGCGAATCGGCGACACCTGTGCAATGAGCGCGACAAGCAGCGCAATGTACGCCCCGGAAAACAGGCCAAACAGGGCCGCAAACGCAATCGTGGTCGCGTCGTCGGTGCCCGGAATCCACATGGCCACCACGAGCAGGCCGGCGACGTAGCACGACGCGATGAAGGCGTTGAAGCGGCCGAAGCGGTCGGCAAGGATGCCCGAGCTCAGCCGGCCGATGAGGCTCGCGCCGTTGTACACGGCCACCAGGTACTGCGCCAACTCCTTGGCCATGCCGCCGTCGACGGCGGCCGTCGGCAGGTAGTTGATGGGTGTGTACAGGCCAAACGGGATGAGGAAGAGGCCGCCGAGGATGAACATGAAGGGCATCTCCTTGAACGGCGCCTTCATCTGCGCGCCCGTGAAGCTCGTCTGCGGCGCAATCGACGTGCGCCGCCGCACCGTGCAGATGGAGACGACGAGCAGCGCGCCAATGAGAAACGCGCCCGTCCGCATCGCCCACCCGTAGCTGACCTGGTCAATGAGCCGCGTCACCATGATGGGCAGCACCACCCCGCCGAGGCTCGAGCCCGTGGCGAGCAGCCCAAACGCGAGGCCGCGCCGCCGGTCGAACCAGCCGCTGACGCAGGCAATCGCCGACAGGAAGACGGCGGCGACGCCGATGGCGCTGCAGACGCCCTGCGAGAGCAGGAACTGGTAGTACTTGGTCGAGATGGAGGCCATCATGAGGCCGAAGACGTGCAGGATGGAGCCGACGATGAGCAGTCGCTCGGGCCCGTACCGGTCAAAGAGCACGCCGATGGGCGGGCCCATGAAGGACATGAAGAAGATTTGCAGCGCGGGGATCCAGGAGATTTGGCTGGCCGAGTACTGTTTGAGCGGTCCTTGGGCGTAGTATTGCTGAAAGATGCCGACGCCTACACGGGGTTTGGTCAGAAACAACAACGAAGAAAGAAAAAAGGAAGAAAGAAAAAAACGTAAACAGGCATTGTAGGAAACGTAGGACGTACTGTTGATCCAGCCGTAGCTGCAAAATGATGCGCACCATGCGCCCAAGACGACGAGCCACGCCTCCATTCCGCCGTCCGGCGCCACGCCGCCTCCGCCCTCATCCACGGCCGTTGCATCACTGCTGTCGTCGAGCTGCTGCTGCTGCCGCTCCTCATCCGTGCAGCGCGCCGGCCTCTTCTCCGTCGGCGGGACGGAGACGGCGCCGTCGATATTGACGAAGCTGTTGCTGATGGTGCGCTCCAGGTCGTCCATGACGCCACTGTGGCGGTGGTGTTTTTCTGGTGTAACCGCGGACATGATCGGGAATAAGAACCAGCAGTAACTCGAGTTTGAAACCCCCAACAAAAGGGCGCGGCCAAGCAGTGTATATAACTGCCTCTGACACGACAAAAAGGTTACCAAGAAAGTTTTGGACTGGAGAGACGAGAGAGATTCATAACTTTGGCATCCTTTGCAAAAAGAAGAGATCAGAATCTTTTGGCCGGCAAAAAAGGGAAAAAATACACTTGCGGGGGACAATTACTTGGCAACATCAAATCCCCACATCGGCCGTGCGAAGCGCTCGAAAACGTGGGTTCCGTAGTCGACACCCCCGTGGGTTTTTACTGGCCAAAAGGACCAAAAGGCCGAAAGCGCGAGGCCGAGAAGAAAATTACCTGGGCTGATGGAACCCCCCCCCCGCACGTTCAACGAACTGGGCTGACTCGATATCCGAGACAAGCTCCCTCCGGGCTCCAGCTCCGCCCCGGGTTATTACCATCGGCGGTAGTTCCGCGAAACGAGTTGAATAGGCCGCGATGACTCTACATGCCCCTGTTTTCTCTCTCTTTATTGCAGATATTATTGTTTATTTCTGTCTATCTGACTGGAAGGAGCACCAACATGTTGCGGATAGAGAGGGGTGGATCGTGTCGCACCATGGCGTATTCGGCCGAACCATCACGGCATTCAACCCGTTGCATGAAATATGACTAATAATATGCCGTTCATCGTCGGATTGGTAAGCAAACCAACATGACCATTGGAAGACGCCGAGCAGAGTAGTGATCTTCTGGTACATCATCGGCTCCCTCCCTCGTCATTGTCTACTCTACGGGGGAATGTTGGGCTGCGTGAGGTAGCCTATGACTTCCCAGATGGTGAGTTCGTAGTCGAGGACGGAGGCACATGCATAGACCAAGTCCATTATGACAAAAAGAGGTAAACTCTCAGCGATAATGGCACTGTTCAGCAATCTTTCTGGCAAAGAATACAACAACTTGTATAACTGCTTTCACAATGGGTTGGTGTTGGCTCAACTTCGAAGAACAAAAGAAGGGACTGTTTTACTGCGGAACAAGTCACACAGAGATGAGCACCACATTACAGAATCCATGAGTAGCAAAAATATTGAACTGCCCATGTCAAGTCCGTACCGGTAAGAAACCAAGGCTCTCGGCCGAGGCCGCGGGAGACATGTATTGGTGGCGCTACCCTGCAGGCGCAGGCACGGACCGACCAAATCCTTCAAGGCCATGGTACGTTGAGGGTTCTGCCGGTTACCCGAGACCAAAGGCAGATGACTGAAAGAGGGTTGTTTCTCCATGCGATTTGCTGAGGTCTCTCTACATAAGGAGGCGCAAAAGCTTCGAAAGCTTCGTATGCCCCAACAGTGCTGCGACACAACGAGAGGTAGGGAGGTAAATTAAGCCCACCTCATTCGAGAAGAAAAACTGTCCCTAAGCTTTGATCTGACGATGGAATAAATATCCAGTACCACTCCTTCTTGCCCTTTTTTAAAGCCATCGTGTGAAAGCTTAGGCAGTGTTGGAGGACGAACTTCTCTCGCCTCCGGTGGAGAGATTTGCCGATGACACATTCGCCGTCGCTAGCCAGCCTGTTTTCTAACGCGATTCCAGACACGACATACAACTACATAAATTGAATCTCGTCGTCGTCTGTTCCTCTGTCTCTTAACAGCGATAACAGGCCGCCGTCTCGACTGCATTTGAAACCAAAACGGGACCGCAATCACAATGGCACCCAAACTCAACATCACAATCGCGCCGCTCAACTATGCCGACATTGACGCCTGCGCCAGCATCTCGCGTGACTCGTTCGCGATAGACCCTCACACCATTGTCAAGCAGCTGGGCCGCGACGGATACGACATGTACGACATGGCACACCGTAGCTATCTCGACAACCTGGAGCGCAGAAACATGGTCTTTGTCAAGGCCGTTGAAATCGATACAGGTGTCATCGTCGGCTACGGGGGCTGGGTCTTTCCACACGTCAAACAAGACCTAGTTCCGTGGGTAAGCCCGACGGATGCGAAGCCGGAAGAAGGAGCCGGAGAGGACACAGGCGGCGAAGTGACGCACGAGTCAAAATCTTCAACAGAGCCTGACGCCATTGACCGGCTACATGCCTTAGAGGACAAAGACATGCGCTATTTCCAGCACGAGCTCATTCCCGCCGGCGAGCCGTGCATGATCATCATGGGTGTCGCTGTTGCGCCGGCGCACCAGTCGCGCGGTGTCGGCAGCGCTCTGATCCAGTATGGCAACGGCATCGCGGACCGATTGGGGGTGTCCATATGGCTTCATTCCTCGCACCAGGCAGTGGAAGCCTATGGCAAGGGAGGCTTCGAGCCTGTCAGGATACTGGATGTCGACTTGGACGAGTATGCGCCGCGGCCACCTAGGGATGACGAGCCAGTCATGGGAGACAGAGGCAGCGGCAAATTGGGACACTACGTAATCAAGTATATGAAGAGAGCGCCCAGGAAAAGTTAGTAGAATCAATATGAAACGGATGAGACGGCAGCGGAATAAGGCAATTGCTTCTATCGGCTGGGTTTGTGACCAAGCTGCGGACAGCAAACAAGTAATAACGGGAATGAACCGAGCGCGCGCGACTTACGCAAGCATGCTGCTGCTGTAAGTCACTCCTCTTTGATGTCGTTTCCAAACTGTACAAACGCGGGTTGCACAAAGCGATTCGTTATGACCTGACTTCTGTCACGTTAGTTATGTGTCATGTCAAAAGGAGAGTTGGATGAGAGAGCCAGGGTCAAACAGTCAGTCACCTGACCGGCAGCAAAGAATAGGCGAGACAAACAGGTAGGTACGGTAGGTACCTGAGTTAGGCGAGACTTAGTCCTTTCAGTGGCTTCCAGTGGTGTTTCGTGAGCCACAGCAAGCCAACGTCGACAAAATCCCGCTAGCACAGTTTCGTCTAGCGCTGCCGATGCCCACAGGCAGAACATCGCCGCCGCCTAACCAGCCGCTGGGCCTTCTTCTCCCAACCCTTCCAGCCGCCTTCACCCACGAGCCGAACCTGATCACCACGTTTCGCCATCACCAGCTACGCTCACCCACTCTACCGACACTCACCTCATCACAAAATCATCCTGCACCTAACTACCCCCTTCTCAACTCCATTATTGTCCCTCAACCTCGACGCCATCCTGTCACACCACACTACTACATCGACGAGCCTCCCTTCCTCTCCTCTTCCAGTTCCCGCAGACAAAATCAGACCCTGCATCGCATTTTGGCCTTGCGCCCCTCCGTAATCACCGATTTCTTGACCAAAACCCTCTCCTCTCATCGATACAGCTAACAGACGCCAATTGCGCACCGTCTGAAGACCACGACCTGCCTCTCAGGTAGCTACCACCGACCAAACGCTACGTCAGATATCACGCGCTTCCTTCAACGGGCAGCATAAATTCGAGAAAGCAACCTTCTACCAGATGGGCATCGCGCGGCCCACGCCTGGACATGTTAATTCGATATTCAGCAGAGGCTCTGCTGCAACTGCGCAACTCTCCACTATGTGTCAGACCAGACAGCCTGCCTGCTGGTGATGAGTGGATGGGGTAAGTCCTAGCCGCTGCCGACATCTGTTTGCAAGCCAGCATCGCCATTAACATCTCGTCCTTTCCTACCCTCTAGCGCAACTGCAGAACAGACCCGAACTCAAAGTAAGACCCTCAGTGACAGACCACGCAATGACGATGCCTTCCCGATCGACCAAACCAACCGTCGCTCAGGAGCCGAGCGCCACATGTCCCGAAACAGCGCGAGTTGGTGTACCCCTGCCACGGGAAACTTGCCACAGTTCCAACTAACATTATCATTCTTCAGACCCAGATGAGATTGTATTTGCGCCTCAGCGAACCAACTTTTCCTCATCCCGAAGCAAACTCCTCGATGGAGACAAGGCTGCCAAGGAGCTAGAACACGGCCGATTCGGTATTCGCAGTTCCGAAAATGATCGTGCACGCGACGGTCGAGGCAACACGCTTCGCCGCCGCGGTGATAGTGACTTTGATGGCGAAGGGTGGAGCACAGTGAAGCCACGCAAAAGTTTCGGTGCCGATGGTGCAGAGCGCTTTTCTGGCAAAATGGGCGGCAACTATCGCGACGAAGTCAAATCGAGCGACCGCGACGGGAACAAAGATCGCCAAAGCAAAAACACGGATCCTCTTAGCCGCGACAAGGACAGGGATGCCGATGGCCGTGCTCGCAATGGCCTAGGCAGGAAATTGGAACCCTGGAACAAGTCGGAATCCAACGCCGATGCTGCCACGCCCGAGCGACGAGATCGTGACCGGACAAAGAGTTGGCGAGATCGCGATGCAGAGGCCTCCGCAGAAAACAACCGGGGCGGCGATAGACGCTGGGGAAGAGACCGCGATCAGCGAGCAGAACGCGAACCTGAATGGTTCGACGAACCTGCCAAAGACCAGCGCGATGTCCACACCCAACAGGACTTCCAAAAGTGGATGGAACAAATGAAGAAAGCTAAGAACGCTCAGGAGAACCAAGCCTCTGAGGCAGCCGAACCCGAGAAACCCGCCGCCGAGTCTACTCCTGTTATTGAACAGGGTCCGGACAAGTTTTTTATGGCGTTCGGTGGCGGATCTGCCATCGATACCCAGCGCCAGGTTGAACAGGCAGAAGGGACCAACAAGCCTAAAACAATTGGTAAATCGTCCCGTTTTACGTCATTCTTTGGCGGCGGCCAAGAAGAACCTCGCCAGCGTACAGATTCATCAACACCGGCGACAGCAGCACCATCGGTGCCTCCCGGATTCGGCATTTTTAGCGGGATGGCTCCCGTTAGCGGCCGCGGCGCATCTGCTGGTCCTGAGGACGAGAAGCAAGCGTTTGCGCAGTTGCTTGCCAAGTTGCAGAAGCAGACTGTGAGCGCCACGCCACCTGGTCTCTCAATATTTTCACCCCCGCAACAAAACCTCGGTGACAGTGGGAAGAAGAGCGCTGTGGTTTCGCCGGAGCCCTACCAGCAGCAATATGGCAATGAGCGCAGAGAAGGGCCTACAGCCAGACCCCAGCAGCAGCAGGAAATCCATGCCCCTCGTCCTCAGCAGAACACCGCCCGCCCCGACCAACTGCTCCAGGACCTTGTTGGTCACCACCAGCGCGCTTCTAGTCAAAGCTCATCACAGCGTGACCCCTCGATGAACAAGAACAACAGCAACGCCGAGTTCCTCATGAACCTCATGCGCGCAGGCCCGCCCAACGCCCAGCGCGCGGAGCACCTGCAGAGCATGATGGCGCATGGTGGACACTTGCAGCAAAAGCCGTCTTCCATGTCTCCCATGAATGAGCGCGACGTGCACGCCCATCAGCAGCAGGGCCGTCCCGGCCCGCCGCCAGGATTCCCCGTCCTCGACGATTCGTTCCGCTCGCCCGACCCTGAATTACGACCGAACCCGACGCAAATCCTCCAGCGACCACCACCTCCCCCGGGTCTGGACCATATGCCGCCCAACTGGCTGCCCCTTCCGCCAGGCGTCGGTCCGCCTCCTGGCCAGCGTGGCGGCGGAGGAAGCAATGGCCCTCCCATGCTTCCGCCTCCCGGGCTCCCGGGCGGCCCTCCCAACCGCAACATGCCCATGCCGCACATGTTCCCGCCCAACTTCCCCCCTGGTGCCATGCCGCCGCCACCAATGCCCGAGATGCGCGGCAGCATGCACATGGCTCCGCCGGGCTTCTACAATGCGCCGCCGCCGCTTCCTCCCCACCACGGCTTCGGCCTGCCGCCCGGCATGCCCAACTACAACGGCCCGCCTCCGCCGGATCTGCGCGCCTTTGGCAGCCCGCCCTTTGACGGACGCGGCATGGCCCCCCCGTCGCAAGCTGGCGACCGCAACGGTGGCGGCTACGGCCGTCAGTAAGCCCATCTATGCCAACTCTTTGTTATCCTCTTTACCCCCACCCCCGGCAACATATGGGTCAGTCATTGCTGCACTGAATGAGACGGTCTTAAATTATGAACCACGGAAAGGGCAGGAGAAGAGTGTATAAGGAATGCTCCGGGAAATTCAATGATGTATCTTATTTTGTTTTGCCTTGCTCTAAAAATTTCCGGAACGGGGGGAAATTGTAGAGAATGAAAGCTTTTTGAGCTGACGAGATTTTCCTTCTCTCTGTAATACCGTGCCTACTAACAATATTTCCTGTTCGACTTTTAGTAGCTCCCCCCCGGCTTAAAGGGCATGAGGGGGGGGCACGATGAAGTGTTTGTTCTCGCCGCTCGAAAACAGAAACAACATGAGACATACGACGAGGTAAAGATAAATACAAGACTTCATTGTCAGCTGTGCGCCATAAATCAATAATGTGATGCTTTATTGTGAGTCTTGTCCTTGTGATGAAAACAGCGCGCGTGATATACTGCATAAAACAAACCACTGACACGTGGCTGTTCACAAACAGGACAAGTATTATCCACTGTCCTCCCTCAACAACGCTCTTGTTTTCACCGCTTGAGTGTTAAACACCTTGTCTATTCCAACTTTGATGAAGCCCGCCGTGCTTCATCTCGGCCTCACCCACGCTTCCTTCGCACCGACGACCACGAAAACGACTTCTTGCGCCGCACGGCCGCCGATTTCTTGACCGCCCCGTCCGACGAGCAGCGCTTGACGCCGTGCACAGCAATCGCCGCGGCCGTCGTCGCCGTCGTCGACGGGACTGCTGCTGGCGCTGACGCTGGCGCTGGCGCCACCGCCGCCGTATCATCGTCTTCCGACCCACCCAGCACGGAGTTCCCCCTCAGCCGGAGAGAGCCCTACTTCTTCATGCCCAGAAAGTTTCTCCGCTTCTTCTCCTTGTGTAGCTTGCCGTCAGCAGCCGGCGGCGGCGGCAGTGAGGGCGGCGCCTGGGGTAGCCCGCTGCCGTTGCTGGGCGGTACGGGCGGGTGGTTCAGAGTCATGCTGCCCATGGCCTGTGTGGGCGGCGCGGGGGCTTTGCTGGGAGCAGCGTTGGCTTGTCCGGGCCGGATAGGGAGGCCGCCTTGCGGCAGAGGCGCACGACCGCTGCCGCGGCCTTGTTGCATCGGTGCTTGTCCGGGTTGTGGTGGTTGCGCGCCGCGGGGTGGCGCGGGACGCTCGAGCAGATGAGCGGGTGCGCGGGGCTTGGGTCTATCGAGTGGCAGGTCGAGTTGGCGCTTGTCGCGGCTCAGGTCGCCGACTTGGCGGATAAAAAATTGCGGTGTCAACATGTGTGAGGTGACGAGGACAATATCGCGGCTGTTTTGGCTGCCGACGTCGTAGCAGACACGACTCTCGCTGTACGTCGCGCCACCAGCCATGAAGACAATGATGCGCTGCTTGTTCTCGGGCTGCCGCCGTCCGGCCGCCGCCCAGTTTGGTCGTCCAGCGCGGAGCGACGTTCCCTGTGCCGCCAGAAGTTCCTCGTTCGGGTCCAAGGGCGGCTTCACGTACGGGAACAACCCTTGATCTAAACCGCCCTTCACAAGGTTCTCGAGTAAGGGTTTTAGCGCGGGTTCGAAGCGGGATAAAAACGACTCCTCATTCAGCTGCGACGCCTTGGCATCTTTTGGGAACAAGGCTGCGTACGGCCGTCGCTGCTCCTTGAGCTGGTGATTGACGGAGCCGCCCAGAAGCTCTAGGTTGCTAATGACCTCGCCATCTGAGAGGGGTAGACCGGCATGAGCCAGCAGTTTCTTAACGTCTTCCATGATGATGCCTCCGCGGAAGAGAGTGTACATGATAATGAGCCGTAGTCTGTCCATGGGACGGATCGCTTCGTCGTCGAGTAATCGGACGATAGATTCCAATACATTTTTCGGTTTGCGGAAATCCTCGTCGATACCTGTGGCAAGGGTCTGCTCTGCCGAGGCAAGATCGGGCAGCTTGTTCTGCTGGAAAATATTCATGCACTCCTGTGCCATGGTAAGGTGCAGCGAGTAAGCCCCTTTCATCTCTTGAAACTGCGGCAGCCCGGCCAGCATGTCTCGAATTGCGCTCAGGTTGGTAGGATCGGCGTTTTCGTTGGTAAAGTGAGGGTTTTGGTCGAGGAACTTTTGAAAGTCGGCCATTAGCTTATCAATCGTGTCCTTCATGTGGCGATGACGGTTGTCGACCCAGACCTTGTCCTTTTCGGACAGTTCCATTTCTTTCGCTTCAGATTCTTCTGTGTTTGCATTGATAACGGTGTGGTATGTGACCTTGTCACCCTCCTTGATGGGCAGTAGGTCGTGTGCCATGGCTTGGTACGAGAACTCGTGGACTAGAGGAGCCATCAGGTCCATGGCGCGATCCGTAACGAGCAATACGCCCTGAGGCCGGTTCGTTTGAGGCGGGAAGCTAGTGTTATACTTGGCGTAGCCGTCGAGCTCTTCCTGCACAAAGCGCGCCAGGTGGCCGCACAGGACGCTCGCTTCGTGGATCGGATTGCGCGGCTGGTAGAAGCGGACTTTGGGATATTCGCCAAGTGTGATGCATACGCCGGCTATCTGGACTTGAAATCAGCGATCCAATCATAACACGGACAGGCGCCCTATTCTCTCCAGGGTTACCTTTTGTGCCAAAGTTTGCATGTGCGTGCGGACCAGGTTGTTGCAGGCCGGGTGGTAGAGCATGGGAAAGCTCCAGGGGTCGCGAAAGATGACGAGGTGCGACTCGCGGGGGTAAAAGTCGCTAAAGAGCGTCTTGGAGCTGGCGCGCAGCTGGCGGATGCCGGGAAAGTCGTCAATGCGCCGTCGCAGCCCCGGCTCGAGCAGGCTGGTCCAGACGAGGTAGGCCCTGCGGTACCGGCGGACCTCAAAGTCGGCGAGGAGGCAGTCGACAATGTGCGCGTCGGGGGTCAGGATGTAGACGGCATCCATGTCGGGGTTCGGAGCGCGGCGCTCCTCGATGCGCTCGATGGCTAAGGTGCCGCAAGGCGGTTAGCTGGGTGACGGGCGGGCGCGGGGTCAGGGCAGAGGGGGAGCGACGGACTGGCAATGTTGACGTTGAGAATATCATCTTCCTTCATGCAATTGTCGATGACTTTTTTCGAGAGTTCGTCCACGATGAGGGATTTCCACTGCACACTCTATGATTAGCGAGACGTTGGTTCTTCAAGGCAGTCGAGACAAAGCGTGTACATCGCCTTGGGTGATGCTGCGGATCTCGTTGAGGATCACTAGACGAAAGAGTCAGTCGGCTCATTTGCAGCGCAATTTCCTTCTCGTGGCGGGATTGACGGTACCATCGTGCTGTTCTTGAATCACCGACAGCCCCATGTTGTCGGAGCTGCGTCTCGCGTACGCTCTGGTCTGGGGGGTGGCTGAGGTGTGTGTCGCTGGCGGAGGAGGCGGTGATGTCACGGACAGGCCCGTCGAGAGCGCCAGGTCAGCGACAAAACAGTGGCGTGAGTCGGGGTCCAGCTCGGTTGATCACGATGGCTTCAGGCAGAAAAATAAAAAAAGGGTTGGCAAGATTGAAAGAGGAACAATAGATGGGCAGGCTGGGATAGGCCGAGGCGGATCTGCGGGTATGCAAGATTCAAAAACAGGAGGCTGCTGCTCTCGGAAGGAGGGTTTGGCGGGGTTGGAGGTTGTAGTTACAGGTACTCGTCGTTATTAGTGGGTAGGTAGGTACCTTGTACAGTGGGTGTAGTTACAGCAGCGCCATGCCAGGCGGCGGGATGAGGCCAACCCAAAGCCCAAAGTGGCCCGGTACACGCAGCCACAAAGCCTGAAAGCGGCTGGGCTTTAAACAATACAAGCCAGATTTACTCTAAAATTATGCAGGGTATCTCTCCAATTGTTGCCGGTCCACCAGGTATCGTCAGCGCCTGCGATGCGCCCAAGCTCTCTCGCATGCCCCCGCCACCAACCTCTAGGTATTGATCATGAGGTCACCGACGAGCTCCCAAGCTTTCCCTCTATTTGGCTCTACGTGTTAGCTAAGTATTGCAGAACAGTTTGTGGGAGAGAAGCATATCATTTTTTTTATTTTGTTTTTGGCAGAACAGTCGCGTTTACTCGCTCCATCACTTCAACCTGCGCATCATGTGTCAATCTTCAACTGAAACGCCTGTGTCAACCATTCATGCTCCTCGTCCACTGACTGGCCACCCTGCCTCCATTAAGTTATATACATTTATGCCCCTTGTACCCGCGCTTTCCACCCACTCACTCCCACTCCTTGCCGTCTCCCTTCAAGTACCTGTCGAGATCCTGCCGCCCATACACCTCGGCCTGCCAGCGGGCCGCCCGCGCGCGCTCCCTGGCCGCCCGCGCCTTGCGCTCCCCCGCCGTCAGCTGCCGCCGGGCCTCCCTGGCCTCCTCGTCCGCCCTGGCCTGCGCCGGCGTCTTTTCCGGGAGCGCGGCGCCGACGCCTAGCACATCGTCCTTGGGCCGTGCCTGGATCGGGTACCGCGTGCCCTCTCCGCCGACGCGCCCCAGGCCGACGCGCGCGTCCGGGTCCCAGCCGTGCGCGGCGAG
>NW_006271974.1:848012-865292 GCF_000225605.1 Cordyceps militaris CM01 | reverse complement strand
CGACCGGTCCAGCGCCGACGGCGGGTGCGAGTGCGCGACGCTGACCTGGTGCGCCAGCGACGCCTCGTGGGCGGCCCGCGTTGTGGTAATGGCGAGTGAGCAGACGGGGCATGTCGGCGCGGGCTGCTGCGTGGTGGACGCCGCACCGTCCGCCTCTGCCTCGCCGTCGGGCTTGGCGGTGCCGAGAACGATACTGGCGTACAGGTCGCCGACGACGGAGCTGGTCGGTCTCGTCGATGGGAGCGTAGAAATGTAGTCGTCCGGGTCCTGCGCCCGAACAAACTCGACCCGTTTGCGCTTCAGCCCGGCGCCAAAGGGCCGCTTGTGGTGCAGAGGAATGTCATCTTTCTCGTCCTCTTCGCTTTCCTCGCTGTGCTGCGATCGCTGCATTGCCAAAAGGCCATCTGCCTGTCCTGACAGTGGTTGATGTATGTTGCAAACACTGAGCGCTGATGATGACCTTGGTGGGGCACTAGTTACGGATAACTACCGAATATAATTGAAAAAGAAACTGGAGCGAGGAGTAGGTACGAGGAAGGATTAGAGGTGAGGAAATCCAGCAGACCTTTATAAATATAGAGAACAAGAACTGAAGGAACAGTTTTAAGAGTGTGTTTGTAGGTAAAGCTCTTTGGTTTGCACTTTAGGCTGCTATCCAGCCGTTGCAAGCTGACACTTTGAACTTGCAGTCACAGTTCATCTCATAAGCTTAACTCAATTAAAACAAGCCATCATTATACAGACGACTTCTTCAACCCTCCGGCCGCCTGCAACCGCGCATGCACCCTCTGCACCCTCTTCGCGTCCATCGTCTCCCGCCAGGTGCAGCCCTCGGCAAACTCGCACGTCCGGCACTTGAACGCCTCGTCGACGGCGACGCCGGCCGCGCGCCGCTCGCCGCGCCACCAGGCCATGTACGCGCCCAGGTACTCGTCCAGCACGCGCGGCGACGCCGCAAAGTCGTGATGCCCAATCTCCCGCCCGTCGCCGCGGTACACGTACTGCACGCGCAGCAGGCCGCCCACCTACGCCGCGCCGTCGGGGAACGCCAGGCCGACCTCGCGCGCGACGAGCGGCAGCAGCTCGCGCAGACTCCTGTACGGCAGCAGCGCCGTGTCGACGTTTTCTTCTGCGTCTTCCGAGCTGGTGGGGGAAAACATGTCGTCGTCGTGGAGGCCAGCCATTTGCGCGAGAAAGGCGTCGGAAAACGGCTCGTCCGGGTCGAGGCCGTACCGGCGAAAGACTTTGTAAAAGTCGAGCCGCGCCGCCGCCAGGTCCGACAGGAAGCGGTGGTACAGGAGCAGCTGGATCTTGGCGGGCCGCAGCAGCGCGTTTGACACCTTGGCGAGCGAGCCTCGCGTCTTGACGTCGGCGAGATAGACCTTGGGCCCCGTTGGTGTTTTCGTCGTCGTCGAGGCAAAGTAGTCTGTTAGTTTTGGCCGCGTGCCCTCCGCTTCCTGGCTGAGCGCCAGCTCAAACGCCGGATCCGGGTTCTCATGGCTGAGGCTGTCAATAACGCCGTTGACGAGGTGCCCGCCGTCTAGGACGCCCCAGACCTCGAGCTCCCGCGTGAGGCCCGTTGCCCGGAGCGTGCGCAGCCCCTGCACGAAGTTCCACAGCCGGAGCCCGAAGCCGTCTTCCCGACTGAGCACCTCGACCTCGACCGTCACGTGCACCTCGTCCTCGAGCGTCTGGTGCAGCCGGGAGCCCTGCCGCATCGCAGCCGTGCGGGTCCGGCGCCCGCCCGGCAGCCGCGACAGCGTGTACCAGTACTGCAGCTCGCACCAGGCGCCCGCGGTCAGGTCCGAGACGGTGAGGGGCCGCCTGGGAAAGGAGCGGAATTTTTGGAGGGGCGAGCGGTGGTCGGCGAACTCGTCCTCGAAATCCTCGCTGACGGGTGCGGCCGGCGGCGAGGTGGCCGGCTTGTCAAGGTCCTCGAGAGCACGTTTTGCTGGGCGCTTCGAGTCAGTCAGTTTTTTTGTGGTTTCTTCTTTTTCTTAAAGAGAGTATACAGGTAGAGCGTGGGGTAAAAAGATGAGCATACAAGTCGGATAGCTAGTTTGGCCGGAGGCAGCCAGAAGCAACGCTGCTGGGGTGTCGTCAGCCGCGGCGCTCTTGTCAACGCCAGTCGAAGAGAAGCCATTGTCCGTCAACGCATCTGGTCCGAAATCCGACCGTGCAGGCAGGGCATCAATGGCGCCGGCGACTGGGTCCTTTGTCTCGGCGTCAGCGCACAGCTGTATCAGGAGCTGCTCTTCATCGGCTGAGAAATCGAATTGGAATTCGCCGTCCTCTGCTGCCATCATCTGGGCGCAGCAGGCATGGTGTGGTTGTAGGAGGCAAGGAAAATCGTTGAATGTGTGCAAGTGGCGTGCCGACGGCGTCTTTTGCCCCCCCCGCGAACTGCACGCGACATCACGTGTACCAGGCAGCACAGGCGGCTGGAACTGCTGGAACTCGATTTTCGTGAAGCCACTGCAGGTCATCTCCCATCAAAGACGATGTTCCTAGAAAATAATGAGAATCTTGGAATCTCTAGTGGGACAGAAGCAGCATCGCAGCGAGGCCCGGAACTGAGCTCGATTTCGTCAAGGTCTAGTAGGGGCAGCACAGCCGGTCAAATCAATGAGCTTATTCTATCGCAGTCTCTAAACAATCGTTGCACCTTCTCCGTCAACCGCTGCACAATCTAATACACTCTCTTCACAGCATGGTCAGCTTCGGCTTGCTGCCAGCCTGGCTAACCTTGGAGTTCTTCGCGCGCAGATCCATTTCCACCAGCAGCAGGGATTTGATCACGTCTGGGTTCTTGAACAGATCCGACCACCCAGTCGTCTGAACCCCACGCGGTATGTTTCGGACGATTTCCTCCTTGAGCCCGAGAATAATACCCAGATACGAGATAGTCTCCATAACCCCGTCCGGATCCTTGACGAGGGGGATGTTTGGATGGCTGACAAAGTGCACCGTGTGCGGGCTTAGAACCCGGCCCTGGTTGCCCGAAATCTCCTTGTTGACCTGCTGCATCTTGATCTCCTCAAACAACCGTCCGTACTTCATGGCGATGAGATGCTGCAGCGGTCGGATCGACTCCGTCTTGTCCGTCGGCCAGAGCGTGTCGAGCTTGTCCTCTCCGCCACCCCGGAGCAGTTTTGCGATTTGCAGGGTATGGTGCAGAGCGTAGAAGTTTGCGCGCGCCTCGGTCAGGTTCTGCACCTGGTCCACGATGAACTCGCGCGCCGACAGGGTGTCGGGGTCGATATCCGCCAAGGCCTTGGACTGCCCGACAATGTAGGCAATGTCAAACGTGGTCGGCATCGCGAGCGGCTTCGGCTGGATGTAGTCGGACGCCTTTTTGAGCTTCTCGAGCACCGTTGCCTCGTTACCCTTGAACAGACTCAGATACTTTTTTCTAAACTCCTCGGACGCGAGCTTTGCAATGTATTCCTTCTGGAACGTCTCGCCGAGCGGCTTCAGCGAAACACCCGAGCTGGTGGCCAGCTTGCCCGGCAGGTCCAGCAGAGCCTTGCGCTGCCGGCGCCGGACCTCGGTCGAGATGCCGGCGCGCAGCTCCGCGGTCGCGGCCTGCGTGCCGTTGAGAATGACGGCTTTCCTCGCAGCGTCCTTTTCGGCCTCCAGGGCGCTCTGCCCCGTGACGTTTGTCGCGGCAATGCTCGCGGCCACGTCGGACACGACGAGCAGCTCCTCGGCCGCGAACGTGCTGTTTAGCTTCTCACGAAACGTCATTTCCGGCGATGCGTACTTGTCCGAGTAGATGTACGTGTAAATGGTGTTGTCGAGGAAGTTGGCCCACGTCGTGTCGCGAGTTTTCAGCAGCGCGGGGGGCTCGGGCACCTCGGGAGGGACGAAGGCGTTGATGACGGCCCGGACCACCTGGATGACGAGGGCGACCGGCCACAACGGGGTGAACAGCAGGCCGTCGGCGAGAACACACAAGGTCGAATCGAGGGGGCTGATCTTGCCCTTTTCTCCCTTGGCGGCGGCGTCGGCTGCGCAGCCGACAAACGGGATGAGAGCCGTGATGGCAGCCGTCTTCTCCAGGGCCGACACTTTGCGGGCAAAGGCGTCGACGATGCCCAAGACCCAGAGGGGCTTGCAATTCTTTTCGAGGGGCTTTGCCAGCTTCCCCGCGATCCCATAGGCGGTTTTAAACTTTGGAGAATCGGCCGTGAGCGCCGTGTAGCCCAGCCACTTGCCGCGCAACTCGGTCACCGCCAGCTTCCACTTCTCCTTGGTCACCTTTGCCAGGCCGCGCGAGGTGGTCAGATCGATGAACTCCCTCTTGGAGATTTCTTCAGCTGCGGTTGCCCACTTTTCGGTGATTTCAGGGACTTCTTCCGCGCCGGAGCCGGAGCCGGCGTCGTCTGGAGTCGGCGCCTTTGTTCCTTCCTCCTCAGCGTTGCTTGGCTTTCCAGCCTCCTCGCCCGTGCTCTCGACGGCTTCCTGGTTGACACGCGCGCATGCCTCCGAGGCACCCGCTCTCTTGCGCTTCTGGCTGCTGCAGGGCAGCTTCCCCCACTCCTCCGCCTTGCGCGCCGCCTTGAACTGCACGTCGTCCTTGTTGAAGTTTCTCTGCAGCATGTACTCGTTCAGCCATTCCTCTACGGGCACGTCATTGAATTCCTTCCACGGCAACTCGGTTCTTCCGAGATGGCCCTCGGGGAAACCGGCGAGCTCAGAGCGAATCTCAAAGTCCCCAGACAAAGGAACTTCTTCGGGGAGGGGGTCGTCGGGGTAGACGTCCCCTTTGGAGATGAATTCGCTGAAGATGACTTCGCTGCCTCCCCCTTCGGCCTTGGTCGGCGTGCCTTCGTGCCAGCCAATGACCTGCTTCCACGGCACCTCGTAGACACCGGCGATTTCCTTTTCCTTGGACCACGTGAGGTGTCTGTCACCGCCCAGAGAGCCGGCGACGTCGACGACCTTGCTGGTCTCTGGTCGAATTTTGTAGATGTACGTCTTCTCTGCCGTCTGCTTGCTCGCAAAGTTGGTCGCTTCGTCCTTGCTGGCGCTCATGGAAACATAGGAAGAACAGGAACATGTTTTCTTAGAGTGGTGATAGACGCTGCTCCCGAGCTTGAACGCATCTTGTGTCATCCCTTTTGGGTAGTCTGGATGGGTTCCCTCGAAAATTCGCTTAGCATGGGACTCGAAACCGCCCGCTTTCCTGACGTCTTCCGGTTTCCGGAACGTCTCGCCACGCCAGAGCTCCCCCACCTTGATCTTGACCTGGCTGGTTGGCGCGCTCGGCTTCTTGATAGGGCCACCCAAACCTGGCGGTGGCGGCGGCGGCGGCGGCCCAGGTGGAGGTGGAGGTGGTGCCTGACGGGCATGAAGCTGCCGATGCGCTCTGTGGCTGCTGCGCTTACCACTCTCTATGATGTGACCGTCTCGACGTTGATGATGGGCAATGTGCGGCGTCTCCCACAGTGGCTCAGCCACCTGGTTGTTTGGCTCGCCATGTCTCAGTGCTGCTGCACCAGGGCCAAGGAGCAGGACGCATGCGCTCAAAGATGAAAGGCGCATCTTTGTAGTAGTTGTGTGGCCGAAAACTGATGAGGGCTGATGAAGTGCTCGATGACGATGGAATGATTTGCAAACTACTATTTATAAGAAATGCACAGTGCTCGACTCTCTTCACGAAGAAGGCTTGATGAAGCTCGAAATAGTTGCATAACGCAGACGTGGACTTCTTGGTCCGACCAGAAATTCCGAGTTGACTGTCCAACTTCCAGCACAATGCTGCTGAGCGGAAAACTGGGTATACATTGACAGCAACTTGCAACGTTGCATATCGTGATAGATGCCTTTCCATCTCCCCAGCGTGCATATCTGAGTTGTACTTTCTTGGCTCTCTCACTTGGTTCTGCAGTGTGCCGGCGCATAGTGACATTATGGACCGGAGTGTACGTCGGTAGTGATGATGCACGATTCTACATATATTCCGTCGGATTTATAGTTACAAATGAATTTACCGTATTAATGAGATGGATAAGACAATCAAGCCTATATAATAACGACGTCGATTATTCAATCGTCTTCTGTCCCATATTCCCCAGCTGAGGGGAGGAAAGCGGGCTAAAGCGGCCTTGACAGTCTGGGGTAGAAACAGATGTACAATTATTGAAAAGATTCAGGGTGGGTTATGGGAGTCGCATAGACGCTAGATGACACCCGTGAATCTGCTGGGAGCCGTCTTCACCTTATTGACACGGCACTCCCTGCATAGACAGGCGCCTCACTCAAGCCTTCCTCCCAGACAGTGCCTATTCGTTTGTTCAGGCCGACCTCTGGATTTCCAAGCACGTGCTCAATCCTATAACTCTTACTGCACTGATTTTGTTGGAAAATTTCTAGATCAATGCCATCATTGATGAATAGTTGCTGCTGTCACTTCGTCAAGTGTGCACCACGTGGGCTTGAAAGACGATGTCACGTATAGCCACCCCACTGCAACTTGCACAAATAGGCTCTGAGCTGTTGGTTTCGAGCGATGCGGCGAGATCCGTGTCTCAGCGGAACTGTGCAGCTTGCGCGCGTCTATCATGCCGCACGTTGGTTGATTGCGTGCTCCTGGACGCAACCGTTGACACACGAGTTGACGACTCGAGCAAGAATGACAACTACAACGCCATTGGAGTAGGGTAGCTCACCATCCTCCTTACTAAGCGCGGGCTATCAGGCGGAGAATACAAGCTTAAGCCTTGCAATGTTTGCAGCGCTTGCAGAGCAAGAGTAAGGACATGGTACTGCTTTCATGCGTCTCCAAAGTTCGGTCGGCCTTTGCACGTGCCATGCAATATTCTACGCGCGTCAGTACGCCCGCATTTTAAGGATAATATGAACTAGCTTGTTCTGAATCGAGCTTGTTCCTGACTCTTGCATAAAAACGACTTGTTCGTTGATCAAGAACACGATCTGGGTCACGAGAGAGGTGTGCCTGACACGAGGTCGTCATGGCAAAAAGATCAAGGATAAATGCCGAAAAGAAATCATGCGCGGTACAACAAATTTATCACTAGGTCGTAGGTTGCCGCGACCAAAGAGCCCTGCGGTAGTCCATATAAGCTTCTGGGTTGCTGCATTGCATGAAGCGTGTCCGGAGCCGGCATGAACAACGTTGACTCAGGTTCGTCTTGGAAGAACGCACGACATAGGACATGCCGTCGGGCCGCATGGGAGGCTGTACTGCAATAGTAAAGAACAGACTCGAGCCCCCCTCCCTGAATATTCCGACGCGGTTTTTACTTGTCATCGCTGACCCTGCAAGGCCGGCACTTGGTAATGCATTTTGGCCATGCATCGTATCATGTTGTTTACATGATGATCCCGAGGTGTGCTGAGCGAGACACTTGGGACAACTGGGCATATTCTCGCCCACAGAAGATCATACGACAATGCAGCACAGCGTACTCTGGGATGAAACGTTCTGACAAGTAGACGCTTGTGTGGTAAGCTTGTCTTGGTGTTATGCGCAACAAGAGGCGGCATGTTCACAACATGTCTTTGCATAGCTAGTGACAGCTTGATGAAGATATAAATTTGCGCACATCTCCCTGTATTATTCTCAAGTATGCAGCCTCAACATTGAGTTCCCTACACTTGCTATTCCATTCCCACAGTCTTGATCCTTCATTTTCCACCGAAAGCATCTATCAAAGGATCCTATCCTGTGATCAATCAAGATGGTTCGCATTACTGCTGCTGCTTTCTTAGCGTGTAAGTTCATTCCCTTTAGATCGCGTCGGATCGCGGACACTAAGCGCGCCTGTAGTTGTCGCCATCTCTTCGGCAGCGTTCTCAGGCGTCTCTGAGGGCATGCGTATTGCTGCGCGAGCCGATGAACCAGTGGCGGCCGCGGGGGAAACAGCGGCGACCACAGAGGAACCGGCGGCGGCTCCGGGGGACTCAGTGGCAACCCCAGAGAAACCAGCGGCCCCGGAGGAACCAGCGGCCCCGGAGGAGCCATTGTCGGCCCCGGAGGATCTGAAGAAGCTGGATACCCTGATTGATGCTGTAGGCACACTTTCAGATATGCTCAAAGGCCTGAAGCAAGGTGGCGGCGAGACGGCCCAAGGTGCTGGTGATGAGCAGAAGGAAGTTGCTGCGTGAGGTTCCACGTTACCAATCTTAACTCTAGTGGCGCTTGGGGGGAGGTATTTACACTATGAAACTTGTACCATTATATCAAGTAATAGTATGTATCTACCATCACTTGCAGCAGCTTGGTTGAATTGTTCGTGTAAAATAATCCCGATAGGTTTATTACGCCTGGTTACTACAGCTTGGGGACACCTTGGCGTTTATTACCAGGGTTGTAGGGTGTATGTTGTTTAGGCCAACTTGTTCACTCCCCCCTGTAGGTCTATGTCTTATGCTAACTAGGGGTACCCTGCAACTCGCGGAACGGCTCGCCCTTTAGCGGCTACTATTGTGGCAACAGGGGGTATAGCCGCTACAAAGCGTGTTTATTGTTTATCTGTAGGCTTACAACGCATCAGCTACACTACCGACGCGCGCGGGACATGTTCTGGGCATGGGTCTATAACGTGTATTCTTCCTACCTAGCAAGGCTGCTAGCACGTGTTCGACACCTTATCAACTTTTCTGCCCAAGAACTGAATAAAAAGAGCATGGTTCTGAGAAGCACGCAGGCACTTCTCACAGTGTTGGCCGTCACGCACCCCCCCGGCAGCCTTGTCCATCAATGACGTAGCAAACTGAACTTTTCGGCACACAGCTCGTCAACCGTGTGTGCCTCATCCCCATCGCGGGCAAGCTTGCTCATACCTCGATGGCACTTCTCTTCACGTCGGAACGTGCTTGACGGACGAGGGCCCGCACGTGGCAAAGTTGCAGCACACCCGGGGCCAGTACCCGCAGTGGAAGCATTTGCCCTCGCACGTCACCGACGTGCTGTTCTTGCAGTGATAGCACTCGTAAATGTCACCCATTGCGACTCGAAGAAGAAGACGAGGGTCTCAGTGTGCGTGAGAAGAAGAAGAAGAAGAAGCAGAAGAAGAAAACCAGCGTTGTGTGTCCCTAGTAGAGGGAAGGCTATAGCGAATCCTTCGAGTAGATGGAAGGCTATAGCGAATCCTTCGAGAAAATTCACGTCGCTCCTATCAAGGGCGAACACACTGCTTTATAGTCGCCCGGAAGCAGGGGAAAGAAAGGCAAAAAAAAAAGAGCCTTGGCTTTGGTGACACTGGGATGATGCGGTCGTGTCTCAGCCAACACTGTGATGCTGGGCCTAAACATTTGTAGGACCATGAGGTGGCCTCGGACCTGTCACGAGACGGAAAAGGGAAGCACATTTTGATGGGAAAGAAGAAAAAAATATGCAGCGATACGCTCTCATTTTCAGAGTGAGGCTTCGCTGCATATTGTGGCACGGTAACTGAGACTGGGCGGCTGGATGAAGCCAATAGTACCACATGTTGGGATAGAGCCGCATTTCCAAGATGCGAATTTGATCAAGCACAAGACGCTGTCCCATCATCACAAGAGAGAAGGTACGTGCTCTTCCCGTCCTATAATGGAAAAATAAGTGGCGGGCCGTGTAGCCCTGCCCTATTCAGTGAAGGCGGGTGTCCTCCAAGTTGCGCGTCAGGTTACCATCAAGGCAACCCATTCTCTCTCCCGCTATACCTTCCCACCCTGGTCCGTTTTCAGAATCCCGTTGCCTAACAATGCCCCCCGGTCTGCCAGCTCAGCCTTTCCAGCCCGGAGTGGAGCCCCGCCCAAGCCGCGACAAGGCAGCAGAATTCCGGCCAACAAAGGACAAGTCTACAAACGAGCCCAACTACAAAAAACAAAATCCATCTATAAAGACACCTACGACGGCCATTTTCTTTTAACTGTTTTCCATCATTGCTTCCCTCTTGCTTCGTCGTGGATTGCTTGCCCCCCGCCTCCCATTATGACGCCGTCCGCCCACCTCCGTGGCGGCCCCGCCCCGACGCCGTGCAACCCAGCATCATCCCCGACGGGCTTCTCGTCTCTCCCGACGGAGCTGCACTCGCTCGTCGCCCAGCACCTGTCCTACCCGGACGCCCTCTCGCTCAAGCAGACGAGCCGGCACTTTCGCGCCCTGGTCCGCACCGGCGCCGCGCTCAAGGTCGAGTGGCTGCTCGAGCGCCGCCGCCTGCACCTCGACTGTCCCAACAGCCGCAGCTGCGATTTAGGCAGCGACTTGCGATTCTGCCGCGGCAGCGTTCAGTGCGTTTTTGTTCTATATCTTAAGTATGCGACTGAAAACTATTTGCTAATTGTTCATTGGTTTATGAAAAGGCTCCTGATGAGGGCCCGCAGAAAACACTTTGAGTGCGAGTCCCGTCCTGGGCTCGGCTGTCTGGTCTTTGACACGCCCAAGTGCCGCCACAGACCCAGAGGACTGCGATGGCTGACGCGATGGGTCACGATACGATATGAGCCTATTTTGTTTTGTATACCACTCACAATCATCATCCACCTGTTGATTCTTTACTTGCCGATTTGTGTCCTAGTGACAGGACACGCTGGCCGATGGGCGGCAAACGCGGTTGGCTGTTGACAAAAACATCAATTTTAGCAAATAACTAATGTCTACTATTCTAATACGATTGCATTTTGAACCGTTTCAGGTCGGCTGGACTGGAAAGCAGACATGTTTCAGCGCTTCTGCTGTTCAGAGTACCTAGACGCACGCACTCCTTGTCTTTCATCACCTTGTCGTTTAAGCAAGCGTTTCACTGCCATTGTTGACTGAAGACGACCAAACATGTAGTTTGCAGCTCTCCCTACACAGTCCTGACTTTATTCGACGCAAAGTTCATACCTCACTGCCCATCAGTTTTGTATATAAGTGCAGCCATCAACCCGACTACCCCGAACCGCTCCAATTGCGCAACTTGTTTCCTCGTCAAGATCCCGTCCCCCAAAACCACCTCTGTCCAACATGTATGCCGCCGTCGATATTCTCCAATCCGCCGCCCTTTTGTGCACCGCCCTCTGCAGCGCCGCGCTCCTGTACACCGCGCACCGCATCCGCCACAGCCTGCGCAGCTCCGCGGACCAGCTCCTCGACTTTGCCGCCGAGCTGCTCGACCTCATCGACCCCGTGCTGCCGCCGCCGGCGGACCTCGCCACGCCGCCGCCGGCCTCGGCCCACGTCGACTTCTTCGAGGATGCGGCGCACCCCGGATGGAACACCCCGCTCAGCCCCGCGCCGTCGTCGTCCGCCCCCAGCTCCCCGCTGCGCGAGCTGCCGCTGTTCTCGCTCGACGAGGAGCTGAGCACGCCGGGGGCTGCTGCGCGGCCAACGCCCCCGGTCCGCCGACTGAGCTATCCGGAAACACGCCTGCCCAAGAAGCCGACCGGCATCTATGCTTATAAGCGCCCGGGCCGGGTCGTCGTGCCCCGGGTGTCGGTCACGATGCATGGCAAGAAGGAAGGCGACTCTGGGTGCAGCGAGAAATGTGTCTGACGGGTTGGACGGACTGGAGAGCAAGGCTTGGGGATAGATTTACTGATTTGTTAGGGAGGAAGTGCCTCGTTCTTGTCGCACCGTTTCTGTTATTCGTGGTACCCCATTTGCGTTTACCTGTATCCTACTACTTTAACCTTATGCATGACCTTGGGCTTTACGTGGTCCTGCCTGTTTCCTGAATATCATCATCTTTGCAGAGCCAAATAGGCTTCTTATAGTCAAGCTAACTTTGTTTATCGCGTTATTTCGATTCCGTTGTCCAGTTGTGCCACGTCTCCAAGTAATTCGTGCTGAACTAGTGCGGCTCCGGCTCCGGATTGTGGCTTACAGGGTGACATCGCCCACGAAATATATTCGGGGTTTTCTTCACATTGAAGCTGTGGACTCATGGTATGATTGAATAATTCGATAATTAACGTGTTTCATAATTCGTTTCAAGCAAAATGGTAGTCTAAAGCTTGCCTCCAGATTTGTAAAGCAACGCTGTCTTGTAAACCCTTGACCCGGTACTCCAATTCCATAGTATCTCACATAAGCCGAGCGCCATTATTCATCGGCCCAACACACATCTTCGTCATAGTCTCGCGAGACTACTTTCAGTGTCTATTTCGCCCAAATCATTTACAGCAGGGCAGCGGCAACGGCAGCGGCGCCCGCGTACATGTAGCCAGGAATGGCAGTGGGCGCGGCGACGTTGTGCGTGCCCTTGATGGTGGTGGTGAGCTGGTCCTTGTGCGACGGCGCCGTGGCATCGACGGTAATTGTGGCTGCAGCCGCAGTCATGGTCGGGTTGTAGTGTGCAGACGAGAAGCCGCACCCGGAAACGAGACGGTCAATGTCTGCAAGTCAAGAGTCAATCAGTATCTGCTATTCTCCCAGGCGGTGCGTATACGACTTACCCTTGACGTCGTCCGAGTCAATGTCATCATCATTCTCGTGGCTGCCGAGGCTGCGCTTGGCCTTTACGTGTTGATGCATGCAATCGGCGCACTTAGCGGCGATCTGGCCGACATTGAAGCTGCCGTTGGTGCAGACGCACTGGTTGTGGAGGAGGTCCTCGTCCTTGCCCCGGCCAATTCCGAGGCTAACGTCGCACTGTTTGGAGAGGGTGGCTATGGGTGTGCAGATGGTCCTGCAGGACCGCGGCACGTCGTCCATGTCGAGCTTGAGCTCTTCGGTGGAATCGTCAAAGAGGTCGGCGGCGGCGACCGAGGCCAAGGGCAGGACGGTGAAGGCGGCAAACTTCATCGTGAGAGGAGGTCTTGTGATGGCTAGGAGGCAAAGAATAGAATGCCGGGCAGCAGGAAGAGGATTGGCGTTGTTGAAAAGAGGCGCAAGCGTGAGGGTATGAGTGGTGATGGGAAAGAGCACTCTGGGGTGAGGGTTGGGCAGGTATATATGCGCGGAGATAATCACCGAGGACCCGTCAGCCACAACGTCATGGGAGTAGAGACGGAGAAATCCCAATGCGACAGTGACGGCAGTGTAATCTGTAAAAGAGAGTCATCTTCGTGCAGGGATGCCCAAGGGTGGTGGGTTTGGAGCCTTGGACCGCGACGCCTCAAAAAAAGGTCCCCGGTCCCGCATCGCCGGGTATGCGGCCGGCGATGGTGTGTACAGCCTTTTGTTCATTTGCGGCACCAGTCATTGTGATTGGGTCGGCCAAGTCGTGCCACGCAGGCTCTGGGATGAAGTCTCGAGAGCGGTTGTGCAGAAGGGGAGAAGAGGAAGCGGATCGGGTAAGCAGAGATGCGGGACGCCGTCGTGGATACTGCATTGGGAAAGGCGCAAGGCTGGCGACGCGGGATTCGGGAGACGGGTTTTGGCAAGGTTTTGGATTCGATGAACTGCCTGATTCAAGTAGCAATGTGTAGAGTATTCTTGTATGTGGTCGTTTGCTTGTTACAGGAAACTGCTGGTGCGGTGTTGGCTGTTGGCATCCGCCTGGCAGCTGGCAGCTGGCAGCCCAAACAAACGGACCATGTCCTCTAGGAACTTGGAAAAACATACAGCCATTGGATTCGCTAACCCTACCATGACCATTACCACGCCCGGGTAATCTCCTTTTGCCACACAAACTACATTCATGGACTGTCGCCATCGACATTCTTCTCGTCAACCTTACATGCCACCTGACGACCCACCCCCCACGAATCCCGTCCAGGTAACCCTCACAGCTCAAAACCAACGAGAACCGCTTCCACCTCGAATCCCGCACCAATGCGAGGACCATGACGACGCCCGTGTGGCTGTGCGCCGGGCGCTATTTCGATCTCTTTGATTAATCCCGCTGTGCCGAATCAGCCTGCAGGTCTCTCGATCCAGCGAGGCAACGAACCCGTCCTTGTTCGCCGTTCTGTTCGTTCCTGCTCGCATCACCAACGAAGCTCGTGGTGGAACCTCGAACTAGCCTGGCAGGGCAAGCGGTGCTGCTACGCCGCTCTGATGCTCAACCACTCTTTTCTTCCCCAAGCCCGGTCAAATCAGTGCTTCCCGGTCTACATACCTATGCACAAGTTGCGCTGGCCATGAACGAAGCTGTGTTTTTCTTTCTCGCCGGGTACGGCACAGCTCGCAAGCCACCCGTTTTTTTAAATATCGTGGCTGGCCCAGTGGCGCACTCGGCTGATTTGGCTCCTTGTTGTTCGGGCTTCGCATGAGCCACCAAGCGAGATCCGTCCGTCGCCAAGAGTGCATGTCTCGCTCTACGGATATTGTCTCACAGTCTCACACCCACTCGCCCACATGCATGTGCATCAGCTTTGCAAGATGAAATATTTCTCTTTGTGGTCGAGAGGCTCCTGGCATCAGTGTTTTTTGACGGCTGGGCAACTTCGCACCTTCTGTTAATACTATTCAGTGCTGTGTGGAGTTTCAACCCTCATTATCACAACAACACTGTCCTAAACGCATACCTTCTCATTTTCGACAATATTGTGCAAGCTGTTCCGAGTTGTTAGCTTGGCGGGCGGCAGTCGTCCACAACCGAAAGCACACTACCTGCAGTGGTGGTCTGCAGCAAGAAATAACCATGTAATTTAGGTTAAGAATAACAATGCACCCTAAACGATCGACATGGCGGTAACCATAGTCGGCACCCACAGGCTAGACCCGGAATCAACCGTTGTGCTCTGTATCATCTCGACTTATCACTTATTCAGAGACGTGTTGATTCTACCTGCGTCGTAGTCTGGCATGATTGGCGGACAAGTGGTATCTGTCCCTTCTTTCCGCCTTCAATCTACGTTTGGTGTAGCTCCACGCGGGTGCGTCGCTATAAATAGGCACCTACGAGCATGGAACATGCATCTACGTGAATGCATATCCTTGTTGCAGTCTTGCCAGTCTTTCCTCCATCTCGGTCAGTAGCGGGATTGTGCCTCACTCCTGGAGGCACCTTTTGGTGTAGGGTAAGAACTCGCTTCCAGTATCTGGATAATTGGTGTAACAAAATAAGGTTTATTTTCTTTTATTTCAGGAACTTCATATATAGTCAACCCTACCTTTTATTGACTATTCTATAGTACAAATTGATGGTCTTAGTCTGGCTTGAAACTTGCTGCGCCAACTTGGGAATTCGGCATCGACCAAGCAGCTGGTGCAGGTGCACAGTGCGCCACTCAATTCACACGGTACCTCAACGTCTGGCAGTATCTCGTGATTTCCGGTGAAACCAACATCCTTGACGAGGTATGATGGGTGACAGCCAGCACTGGGCCAGTCGGTGTAGCTTGGAGTCGATGATGCACACGCTTTTTGCACTGCCGAGTGGCGATGCGGCCATGCTAAAAGCGGGCAGCACGGTCAAGACGGGGCTGTGCGGCAGAAAATGGTGAGGCAGGGCTACCATGGACTCTGTTTGCGGTGGATAGCTTGGTTTTGGTTTTTTTTTCAATCTTGATACCATCGATAGAGCGTCATCTTTTCACCAAAATAGCCAGTCACCGATTTTCGCCGTTACGCCCAACGTCGCCCGCCGCCACCTCCGGAGAGTCGACGCTTATCAATCCGCTCGTCTCCGCATTGAACCCTGGCCGACAACTGAACAGCGCATCACAGCTTGAAGCGCACGTCTGCATGCGAGAGGCAGCTTATGAGACCGAGGCCCGGAAGCAATTTGCAAGTGAGGGCATCGCAGCATGGCAACGTCCGAGTTTATGCCGAATGAGCCGGCGGCTCGCCGAGCGGTAGGACGAGACACTGGGCAAGCCCGCTCACTGAGAGACGAGTTCATGAGCTAATGTTGGACCGACACAGTGCGACCAATGCAGGCGCAGCAAGGTAGGGTGTATAGAAGCACAGGTTCGAAACCGGGCTGACCACACAATTGGCGCCATAGACGCGATGCGATAAAAAAGTGCCCTGCTCGAGCTGCAAGTCGGCCAAGCGCACATGCACAACGACGGGCGCCGACAACCCGGGGCTGCAGCGCAAGCAGCGCATTCACATGTCATCGCTCTAGTGCGTATTTTCATTTTCATTTGTATTTGAATTCGAGCTAGCTTCAATCGCTCGCTGAACGAGACCAGACTGACGCCTCCAACCCGCACAGCGAGCAAAAGATTGACCGCATCGAGGCCAGCCTCGGCAGCATCGAGCGGCTGCTCAAGCGTCGCGAGAGCCAGCGCTCGCCGGGCGACCGAGGCCACGTCCCCGACGGCGGCATCGCCTCGCCCAACGCGAGCGTCACCATGTCCGACTCGTCGGCCATCAACACGCCCGCCAACATTGACTCGACCGAGCCCGAGCCCGACCAGGGCCTCAATGTGCAGACCGACATCACCGTCGCGCTGCTCAAGCAGGCCGTGCGCAGCACCACGCTCTACGGCGTCGACGCCAAGATGGGCGCCGCCCTCGGCAGCCTCTATGATCTACTGGGCAAGCGTCACCTGCCCAGCCCGGCACGCGGCGCCGGCGGCGGGGCGTCGCCGTTTCCCATGCAGAAGCCGGTGCCACCGGGAGGTGTGGGCAAGCTGGAGATGCCGCCGCTGCAGGTGGCACTCACCGCGATGGAGAGACTCACATGTAGGATATTTCTGTCCTCATGGAAAGGTCTTGTAAAAGGCTTTCTTGCCGTTTTGCTAATGTTGGTGTTGTTTTGCAGATGATCCACCGACGCTCATTACAATGCTCTGCTCCTCGATTGGTTTGGACGATATTGCGGCCGTCTGCAGACGCGAGTACGAGCATCTCGACAACATATCGAGCGTCCAGTTTGTCCTCATCAACTCCATCTTGTACTATGTATTTGAGGAAATGAGCATGCTGGGCATCTCGCCGGAGAGACTGGCGGAATACAAGGTGCATGCTGAGCTGTGCCGGGCAAACGTCGACACCGGCCTGGCCAACCTGCCTCTGCTCCTGTCTTCCACGGCGCAAAACGTACAAGGGCTGTTATTAGGAGTGAGTGCCCCCCTCCTTCCTCATCCGGGCGACTCCCGCTCAACGCAAACAAAAAGGCCCTCGTCTCCATCGACCAGTCGCGGCCGGCCGTGGCGTGGCAGCTGTGCACCACGGCCGCGCAGCTGTGCATCGCGGCGGGCTTCCAGAGCAAAAGCGCGTCGGCGCACAAGACGGCGGCGGACACGCGGCTGGAGCGCATCCTCTTCTGGAACGTGTACATCCTGGACAAGGCGCTGTGCCTGCGGCTGCACCGGGGCTCGTGCATCCCCGAGTACGACATTGACATTCCGCGCGAGTTCTACTTCCACTACCCGGCGCTGGCCGACACGACGGGGCTGACGCATTTTTGGGTGCGCGCCAGCATCGCGCAGGGGCGCATCTACGAG
>NW_006271974.1:779276-847912 GCF_000225605.1 Cordyceps militaris CM01 | reverse complement strand
CGCGTGGCGCACGCGACGGCGCTCGCGGCCGAGTGCCGCAGCCTCCTGCGCGAGGCCGAGTCCCACCAGCGGCAGTACCCGGCCAACGAGGAAGCGCCGGTGCTGACCGAGATCTTCCGCATCGGCGAGGAGATCCAGCTCTCGGTCAACCTGACGCTCGTGTACCAGGCCGTCGCCGCGCTCGACGGGCAGGACGTCTTCCGCGCCGAGTGCGTCGAGGCCGCGCGCCGCGCCATGCGCACGCACAAGCGCTCCATGCACCTCATGCGCTTGGGCCCGTACGCGCGGTCGAGCTACATCAACTGGACCATCCTGCACACGCCGTTTGCGCCCTTCTTCGTCGTCCTGCGCCACGTGCTCGAGACGCTGTCCCTGACCGACCTCGTGCTGCTCCAGGAGTTCATCGAGTCGCTCAGCCACGCCCTCGACGTCTCCAACCGCCTCAAGCGCTTCCACCAGCTGTGCCACGTCATGTGCGAGGTCGCCGGCCTGTTTGTCGGCGTCAAGCTCAAGATCAACAACAGCAGCGCCTCCGTGCCCGAGATGCCGCAGGCGCTCGACCACGTCAACGACCTGCTGCACCGGCAGTTTAGCATCGGGCAGGGGCAGCCGCAGCTGGACCCCTACCAACAGCAACAACAACAACAACCACAATCACAACAGCCCTTGCTGAAGCAGGCACCCGAAATGAGCTTTGCGCAGCAGGGCTTGCTGCCGCTGGCCGAGGAGGCGGCGGTCATACCCGGGGGAGAGCCGGTACTGTCAGAATTACCGGCGGACTGGGACCCGACGACGATGGGGACCATGGATTGGACGGCGGGCTATGAGAATATTCTCAACTTGATGCAGGATGAGCTCCAGATTTTGGAAAATTACCCCAACGCGGGGCTCTTCTAGGCGAGACACTGCCCGTGTCTCCCATTGACTTCACCACTCACAACATGTTGGAGCGTCCTTGCGCCATTTCGTGTACAGATATCAATTGAACAATTCATCCCCTTCTTTTTTTTCGGCTTAGCAACACAATGATTGTTTTTAGAGATGACGGATCCCCGAACGCTATCAAAATCAATCTACAGTGCGTAGCTCCAGGGGAACGGTGTATAGACACAGAGTTTACCATGAAACCTAGACGACTCACACTCCCTTCAGACTTCTCTCTCGGTAGTGTGATAAATAGATAGATGCCATGGTCACTACCAGGTTCATCAAACGTGCGCAACGTAATTTGGGAACGAACCCGACACGTGGCATTAGGGGGGCACCGCGCGTGGCAATGCACATGTAATTCTTGCTCTTTATTGTTCGTGAAAAGCGGTATTGCTCTCTCTCGGCGCTGAGCAGCACGCATCGTCTTCCCATTCACCAGCGTGGAATATGAAACAAGTCATGGTCGTGAGCCCACCCGTTGCGGGCGTGCCGCGGCCCGGCCCTTGGCGGGTATACTCGTTGCAACCTCCCGTCTCCAGACCGAGGGGCGTGGGGTAATCGCTGGGGGACGCGAAATGGGAGCGGGAAGAAGCCAAGAGTGTCCTTGCGGCAAGGGAAAATATGGAAAGGTTGAGCACCATGTAGGGAATGTGCGGGAAGCAAAGTGGCAGCCTGCAGAGAGACGTAAGGTTTGGTAGGCGGAGAACTTCCGCTCGTCGTACGATGGCGCGGCTCGTGGCCGCGGGAGACGGCATCGAGTGATGTTGTTCTTGTGCCATGTTGGATAGTTAGCTTTTGCGTGTTTTTATTACAGGACGACTGCGGAATCGCCTTGGAGGGTTGGAATGTCCCGCAACGGCCCGATCCGCCGGCCACCGAGTGCAGCGGTTCGAGATCGACGCCCCTTCCCAACGTTGATGGCGCAGGTCTAGATTGCGGGATCTAGAACATTCCCAAACCTGCCAAGCAACTTTACTTTTGATCGAGTCATGCCTGGTGGTTCGAGGCGGAAAACGACTGAGACGAGAGCGGAACCTGCATCTGCCAGCATCGCCGTGGTGTCTGATTTGGTGGCGTGCTCGCTCAAACGGCCTGTAGCTTTTGTACATGGTGTACTCGTGCTCTGAGATGAAAGAATGTTGTCGAGGCCTTGGAGCTAGCACAGCGGCGACAGACAAGCCGAGACATAATAAGCCATGGTTCACTGCAAGACGGCGCGCTTCAACACTGATAAGGAACGGCTGTCTGGGCCGACATGAGCGTTCATTCATGTCGCTGCAAACCGGCTTTGTAATCCAGGTTGCAGTTGGCAGAGACACGGGCTCTGGCGGCGTACCTGAGACTTAATCTGACAGCGCAAATGTGCCGTGATGCGAGCCGTGATATTCTCCGCATCGTGTCATCTCCGATGATGTTGGTGATGAAGGAGAAAGGTGTACGAGCCGCCCCAACGTCAACGTTGTACAGCGTGGCCGGACCTTACGGACCATTACTCGGAAACGGGGAGGAGGATGACTCGGACATTTATTTTAAAGCACCATGTCCCATTCGGCCGGGCATGTGCAGCAACGGAATGAAACGATGCCCACGGGCTTGATAGCCACTCGGAGCCGCCCTACTGTCTGAGCGCTATGACATGGAACGACTGGTGCGTTGGCGAACAAGCAAGAACCGGTGTGGTCGAGTCTGGACTGGGAGTGGACGGAGGGTGAAGCAACCAATGGATAGCCATGGAATTGGACGACGCGGCCGTTATGATTGGCTCTACTATCGTGAGATGATGAGATGATGGAAAAGTAACTCGTTAGCAGTCGCTTGGCAGGGGTCTGAGTGCCTGCAAAACGGTGCCATGATACCAGTAGGGCAGCGCATCGTTCTCTGTGCTGCTTGTAATCTGTAGAGACGGGAGAGAATTCCGGCGAGACAAAGGGCTTGGCGGTCAGCATGTGTTTGGGGAAAAAAAAAAAATATCAACACGGCAGCTTGCACCAGGGAGCAAAAAAAATGCAGCGCATCCCTAGCAAACAAAGGAGCCGGCCGGCCGTGTTCCAGAACCCCGCCAGCGAGACATTTTGGATGGACATGGGACTGTTTTCCCAAACGAGCGAGTGGCAGGACGGGGAGTGTAACAGAGTTGTGTTGTCGATCCTCTGGGGGTTAAAAGCGCGGCGGCGGAATTGACCCAATGCAGCTCCCGCGGGCTGTTGATGCACCCCAACTTTTGTCCTTTTTCCAAAGGCAGAAACGGGCTCATGAGGCTTTCAGTGGCTTCGTGTGTGTTGTTGTGTGTGTGTATGATGGTGTGGTGGAATGTGGTAATATAGACCGACATCAAGTACTCGGTGAGCTGGAGAGCTTCTTTACGGCGAGGGCCTTGTATAATTGAATGTTGACTCGTAATCGAGATGCATCGGTACTACTTTATTACCTATAAGTATATATACATTATATATATTATATATATTATAAATTATATATTACTTTCATCTACACACAATATATCTTGTTGGAGAATCCAAGTCCCTTTTAGGGCTCCTAGCCAATCACAGAAATTGCAGGTACTTCCGCCCCCGCTATGTACAAGGCTCTGTAATAGCGAAAGGCCCTGTAATAGTGGCTTGCCAGGCGGCGTCCAATAAGTCCACGCACACTCCGTAACTACCTCAATTCACCAAAGCCAGTAACCATGATGCTATCCACACTGCACACCCGCACGCAGGGCAAGCCCATTCGACCATTCATCCGAGCTACAGCAACACGCAATCCACATGAACCAGACCTACCCTTTCATGCAACCCCCCCCAAAAACACTCATGTTACATTGTCTCAGCATGCTGGTTTCCCAAGCTCGACTGATACGGACTGGGTAAGCTTCCGCGGACCTGCGTTTGCTGCGGCTCATCTACCCATCTGCCGGCATCCAAGGTGCATCCTCAATGCCCCGAAAAAGACGAGCCAGTACATCGTCCTCCTTTATCAACGGCTTGACTGACCGAGCATGGGTCCGTTTTCCTCGTCCAACGCGTGCTCCGTTGGGCCGCTCCCATCAATCTGATACTGATAGTTGATTGATTCAGACCACCGCCGGGAACCGAACGACCCTCCCCCTCGCACCATGATCTGAGTGGTGGTGGCTGGCCGCGCTCCCTGGTCTCAAGATAGCGGACGACAAGGGCCTTCCTCCACTCGGCCGTTCCGTCTCGTTCCGTCTCTTTCATGACAAAATCGTGGACCAGGGCTGCTTGGCCAAACATTTGTCTGCAGACCGCCCCAGCTTATGCTCTATTTCCAGAATACAACGATCGCCAAAAAAAAACAGAAAACAAAAAAATGTGGTTGCAGCCCGTCCGGGACAAGGTTTAGGTCAAGTGTGTGCCTTTTCGCCATGAACAGATGGGCCGTCCAGTTTGGGCAGTAGTGGACGATGACGTGAATAGCCAGTCCGGTATTCACGGTGCAGGTCCAAAGTGGCTCCCGGTACGAAGGTACGACATGTGCTCTCGACTGTAAAGCGTTTTGGCCCTCCGCGCGACCTCTTTTGCGTTGGACGTGGGCGGCCGCTTGGCCTTTTCGCACTTCGCTCCCGGTACTCGGATGCACCCGCACTAGCACGCGCCGGCAACCCTATGCCAGTGTCCACCAGAAGCTCCCGTATCCAACCGGGCGCCATGTCAGTCACTCGGCCGGGCAAGGCGGCGACTATACAGAAACATGGGGTTTGGTGGCTGTATGCCCATGGCGGCCAGGATAGCTTGATCCAGTCATGGTATGTATCACCCGCCAGTCATGGATCCCAGTTCACCCTCCTATTTGTTCGCTTCTGTGTTGTTTGTCTTGACTTGTGCCTAGAATGGCACACCTCCTCCACGTGCGCTCTACCCGTCAACCAGTTCAGCAACCTTGGGCCGAGCGTCCAGCCTCACCATGCTGCCCTCCAGCCTGTACCTATCCGCGAGACAGAAAGAAACAGGTTCATGACAAAGAGTCACACAGACTACCAAGATTTGGTCAGTTTTGCCACAATTGAGCACCACTGGTCAACTGCTCGTATGGTTTGTCTGGTGGCAATCACATCACTGGTTCCCACACCACCCCTCCCCGGAACATATGACCATCTCCCCAGCAGGGTGTTGATAACAAGTTCCCCCGCCAGGTGGTAACTAGCCCATGATGTGCAGCCGACATGGCCATGGTCTGCCTCCCTTGCTTTCTGTCCAATTGTAGCAGGCGTTGCAGAAAGTGGACCGCAAGCAGATGCAAAGACAATTCCTGTTCTTTGCCGCAAACTCACTTCATCTTCAAGTTATAACGGCATGGCGCCCCTTCATTATTATTCCTGTGTGGTTGAAAATAGACTTTGCAACCACACATACATGACAGGCAAGTCTAACCACTAACCACCACTGAACCTGTTTCTAGCCCACCAACCCGCGCCACCAAAACTCAAGTTGAACGCTCACACAGGCCTGGGGCGGCGCTTTATTATCCACTTCTCTAGGTCTGTGGTCTGGATTCCGTCATATTATATATATATACCTGCTAGGAAGCAACCTGTCACTCGACCTTTTTTTGCCAGAGCAGCTTTGGCACCCCTACAAGTGCATTGCTTGACGCATCAAAACGGATCCTGTCTGCTTGTCTGCAAGTCCCCGGCTCGTGGAGCCGTTCGTCTTTCGTCTTACTCGCCGCGAGTCGTCCAGTCGCTAAAACCTATAACGACCAGCCTACCCACCTCCCTCTCCTCACCGTGCCCTCGCAATCTCGCAATCCTCAATCCTCAACCCTTGATCCTCCGTCTTGAACTGCATTCCTCTCCTCACCAGACTTCCCACCCTGCCCTCCCGGGGCTGTACTGTGATTGATTCATTTTCACCGCTATCACACTGCCACTACCGGACTGATTTTGCGAACATGCCTTTGGCAGACACAATGGAGCGTGATTCCCCTGCCAGCTTTGTAAGTCCCACAGCCGTCTCCCCACGTCGCAGAACGATGCATCTATCCCACGCTTCACGATGGGATTCAAGACCCACAGCTAACGAATCGTTTCAACCGCAGTCGCTCTTTTCCAGACTGCCCGTCGAACTACGTCTCCGCATATGGAACTACAGTCTCCCGGGCACGCGCATCGTCCCTGTCCGCTGTGGCGGCGACGAGCTGGCTCCCGACTCGGCTCCGCGTCTCATTGCGGCCACGGGCTGCACGACGACGACACCAAACCCCGCAAACCTGTCCATTTGTGCCGAGTCGCGTGTCGAGGCTACCAAGAGCTACCGCCGCTGCTTTGGCTTTGCCCGCCAGCCGGGCCGCGTCTACTTTGACCCCCGCCGTGACGTGCTCTATTTCGGCCCGCGCCAGGGCTACATGGCCACCGACGCGCAGTTTCGCACCTGCATGACCCTGTGCGACCGCGCCGAGCTGGCCGCCGTGCGCCGCATCGCCGTCAGCGACGCCCTGTTTTGGATCGACGACACCTACCGCTCCATGACGGCCGCGAGTCTGACCATGGACGTGCTGCGCATCATCCGCCAGGCGCTGCCCAACCTCGTCGAGCTGGTCTTTGTCCCGCGCGAGCAAGACGAAGCCTGCCGCGACCGCGACCATCTCGACCACATCTTGCAGCGCATGCACCAACAGGTCGTCACAGCCATCAACACATTGACGGAGCAGGAGGAGGTTACTTGGACAATGCCAGTGTGGTACGTTGCAAGCCTCGAAGCACTCCACAATGCTGCGGGATGAAGCGTGCGTTCCGTGACACGCAAAACATCCGAATCAGGACTGCACCGCAAAAAGTCAAGCCGTGCACCGTGTCCTGGCGACTGGGTAAGCTTATACTTGGCCATTGCAGTCTATCTTCTCGCCTCAACTTCTATTTTGGCCTGTAACGAGCTTTGCTCTTTTAGGTCAGTGAGACGTGGTAGGTAGTCTGCAATGCAACCCTATCGTGTCGGTCAGACATGCAGGACCGGCCGCACGCCAAAACACGCCAAAACCTCCAAGGTCCAAAACAACATGGCGCGGCTTTTTTTTTTTCGCCACACCAAAAACGGTCACTGGCCGGAAGAAAAAAAAGGAAAGCCCTGCACCCAAGCGGGCAGCACCTCTGGTTCACCGTGTCGATGGCAACTGTACTGTACCCTCGACCGAATCCAGTGTGGCACATCCAGCCGTTCATAACCCCCCTCCCCCCCTCCCTACAGCGTACGCTATTATTCTCCGCATGTGTCAGAGTCATCGGAGAAAACGGTCCGTGAAGAGACAGCAAACATCGTCTCCACGCCTGTCTCCCAACCTCGTGTGAAGAATTATCCCCGCTACTATCAGCAACGACAACGCGGGATCGGCCGGATGAAATAAGCCATGGGCTCACATTGCTGCGTGCGCTTTGTTGCTGCAGGCTACGATGCGTGCGGAAAAGAGGAGCGCAGTGGCAACGACTTGCATGATGAGAGAGCTTGGAATGAATGCCTTGGTGGGCAAGGAGTCGGGGCAAATCTAACATTGTCTTTAGTACGTTTACAATAGAGTATATAATATTATGCTCAATTTCCTCGTCTTCGCGTTCTGAACAACTTTTTGAATTTGGTTTATGCAGATTTTCGGTATCTTGATCTGGACATGGTATTGTGCAAGGATTTTATGTATTTTTATGTAAAATGTCTCTTGGAATTGTATATCATGTTCATTGTCCCCTCCTCTATACACTGTCACGAATATGTCATCTACAGTTTTACAATTGCCAAAGAACCCCCCGGGAGTATTCCAGCCAAGGTTTCCCCCACCCGCGCCGTCTTCACACACTTGGCACTGCCTTTTTATCAAGGCCCGTCTGGCGCACCAAGGCCTATGCCCTTGGCACGCCCGCGTATCAGCGCCTTCAGCGCCCTCCCCAGCGCCGGCATGTCGCCGAGCAGCGTAATGTGCCCGCGCTCGGTACTGACGCGGCCACCGCGGACGAGCGCGTAGCCCTCGGGTAGCATGGCCTCACGCGCGAGCGTGACACCGTCGCCAGAGCCAAAGGCCAGGTCGTCGTAGGCGTCGACGCGGGAGATGCCCGCGCGGCCGTCGACGCCGGCCGCGCAAACCGTCGGGATCGCCTTGCCGTACAACACGGCCAGCGGCGGGTACGCATTGGCCGCCTGGTGCCGCGCCGAGTGCCTCAGCTCGGCGCGGAACGTCCGCGTGTCGGCAAGTGTCCGCTTCAGGTACGCGTAAAGGTGGCGGCGCTCATCGTCGACCGACGCCAGCCAGGCCTCTTCCGTCATGTCCGAGGACGGACCACCAGAGTCGGACGCCGCGGCAACCACGGGTGGGGATGCGCCCGTCGTCATGGACGGCACAACGGGGTCCGGCTCGTTTTCTTTGCTGTCGCTGCGGGGACGGAGGAAGGAGTGCGGCAGGAACGAGGCTAGGGAGCCAGTGGCCGGCGACGACGATTTGGCGACCGCCGCCGCTGCTGCGGGCAGCGGCGCCTCGAGGCACGGACTCAACCGATGGCGCACCCAGCTCATGGGATCCAAGAAATCGACAGGGTAAGCCTCGCCCGTATGCTTATCAACGAAGCAAAACGAGTCCTCGGGGAGGAGCGTAAAGCTGGTGCGGATGGAAAAGTTGACGCGCGCCGTCAGCAGCTTCTCGTTGAAGAGCACGGCATCCCCGTTGCGCAGCGGGCCGAGAATGTTCATGCACTGATGCGGGACGCCAGCGTACAGCACGCCCGCAAACAGCTCTGGCCGTTGGTTGACGGCGTGCCGCGTGATTAGCCCCCCAAGGCTATGGGCAATGACAATGGCGCCTCGGGACGACGCCGAGGTGTTCCCGCCGGTGGGCTGGTTGGACGGCAGCGTGGCGAGAAAATCTTGTAGGTGCCGGGAAAGGCGTCGCGGGCTGAGGCGCCAATCGTAACCAAAGTCCCAGACCCGGAGACGGCCGGACTGTGCATTGGCCGAGGATTGGAGTTTGCGAAACAGTTTCCGGGAGATGTCAATGGGACCAATGTTTTTGAGCATGCCCGAGGGGATGATGCGCTCGGGCATAGACTCTTCGTCAGCGTCGGTCAGGCCGACTTCGAGGTCGGCCTTGCGCAGGTTGAGGCCGAGCTTGACGGGTGCCCAGAGCTGGTGGTGCGGCGGCTCGGCGGAGCGCAGCACGGAGCCGCGGTACCCGCCCAGGATAACGACGTCGCCGGTCAGGTCCTTGAGCATGTCGTCAAAGTCGTCCTTGGGATGCTGCAGCTTGGTCTCCCGCTCGGGGCTCGACTCTGGGGCGACGACGTCGCGCGGCTGCTGCGGCGTGTCGGCGGCAGCGTCGCTGGAGGAGAAGATGCCGTTGAGGGAGATTTGCGAGCGGCGCGCGGTGGCCTGCAGCCGGGCCAGCGACGGCATCTTAAAGTTGGGCACGTCGGGCATTTTGAAGTTGGGCACATCGGGAAAGCTGTCTTTCAGGGCGAGCAGCCGCATGTTGACCATTTCACGGACGTCCTGGAAGCGGTCGTCGTCACCAAGCGACGACTGCCGCGAGAGAGTGTGGTAAAGGATGCTCTCGTCGGACGTGGTGCGCCGGAGCGAGCCCGACGATCCCAGGCGCGGCGAGTTGGAGCTATCGCGTGCCGGCATGATGGGCATGGTAGCCTGCGCGTGCAGCCGCTTCACAGCGGGTGGTTTAGCGTTCGGAGCTGCCGTTTCGGATTTGGCATTTTTTGTGTGTCCGCTGATGCTGGGGATGGAGTCGGCGAGGTTGTTAAAGTACTTGGTCGGTAGAGACGGCAAGAAGCTGGAGGGAGAGCCAAAGGAAGGCAGGGCCCCCCGGAAGCGCTTGAGCGCCTCCTGGCCGGCGGACCCGGATCGTTGGTGGCGTGTCGGCCCGAGCGCCGCACCTAAGACGCCTTTGGTCTGTTGCGTCCGCGTCGCCTTATACACGTCCTGTGAGTTGAAGGGCTTCGGTATGGGTAGCGAGGGCTGCATCGTGTGGTCCGTCGCTTTCCGCGTGGATGGCCTCGTTGGCATCGCGACATCGTCATCGTCATGCGAGTCTTCAGCAATGTTGGCGACGCCGGAGCCGCCGTCAAAGAAGCCCGCCATGCGCTCCATGGCGGCGGCCTTTTCGACGGCAGGCGTGTGCACCGAGGTGAGGTGGCTGGCGGCACGGCTCATGGCCGGCTGCAGCACCGCCTGGACGTCATCCGGGTCCGTGTACGTGGAGCGCTCGGCGGCCGTCTTGGCTTCGTCGTCCGAGGTGATGTCCGGAGGCGGATGCAGCGCCATGGCGGTGCTGCTGGTTTGCGCCGCCATTGTCAGGGATGCGGGGCCGGTGGCAGTGTCGCATGCAGTGTCGCAGGTATTTGAGTGGTGCAGAAATGCAAATCGGGGACGATATATCGGTTTTGGTTGGATGGACGAGAGCTGCAAGGCGTTTGCAATTGCGTGGGTGGGAGTGGATGACGTTGGTGACTTTTTGGAGTCGATCGGGATTCACATGCAAGAGCGCGCAGCCTGCAGCCTGATTGTGGGGAGACGAAGTTCGCAATTCCGCGCCAATGCAAAGCTGGCAATAAAGAGCTTCTGAGTCGGAGATGGCGATTGGAAGGAGGAAGAAGCAGTGAATGGAAAAAAAGAACAACGAATAAACCCATGGGCCGGATGGAGCGGAAGGATGGGTTCTTTACGCCAGTCGGTCGCCGCCCCGCGTTCAGCCGTCTGCGCCGCCGAACCCAATCCGATGGTGCCGCCGAGGTTGTTTCTGTAGCTACATGCAATGCATCAGCGGCCGACTCAACGGGCCGGGCGAGATGAACTGTAGCTACACGCAATATCAACGGCCGACTTGACGGGCGCGATTAGATGCATCCCGCCGAGTGTGGCGCTCTCTAGCAACACCTTGATTTCAACTTCCTCTTGTAAATAGTTCTACTCACAGCCCATGTTATCTCCTTGGCATTCTCGGCACCTCGTCGAACAGTTTATTTGTCTGCTCCGTCCTGGCCCGAGGGAAGGTTATGTAGTAAAAAGCCGACCATATGGTGGCTGTAGCTAGCTGGATAAACTCGCCTGCCGTCAGGCAGCCGCTTCGTCCGGGGGCAAAGTTCCGGTCGATAGCTCGTAGTCTGTTCTGCCCAAGTCGCGCCTGACTTTTTGTCTTTGCGTAACGAAGTAGTATTCAACAGCAATAAGATTCAACAACACATAGTGCAACCCTCTTGAAGGCGTTAAGGTTAGCATTCGTATTTCCAGGCCGAACCCCACGCATTTGCTCGACTGCGGAGAGGACAACCTACGCAGCAATCCATATGAGCGTCGCGGCAGGCTCTCGCGCCACGCCAATTTGTAACGCAGCCTGGCACGTCGGCGATTCGCAGTCGGGAGGTGATGAGGGTTCGGAGAAGACGACCACGCCGCCCCCAATGGCACCACCAGCAGCGGCAGCCTCGAGGGCCATGCGAGACATGAGGTAGAGTCTCAGTATTGCAAGCGATGAGCGGTATTTCAAGGCTAAAACGCTTGTGAGATGGACGATGCCTGCCAGGTCATAAGTGATAAAAATAGACACCTAAACTCGATTCCGTCTCTAGGTTAGCTGGCTTAAACTTGATGGTGTCGGGCGCTCTGGGGACCTTGCGCGTACAATGATGTATCCGTGCAGGATATTGTAGTCCCACGAAACGGACGTGTAGATGAAGATGCCGAGGGCGAGGGCCAGCATAATGATGGCGAGAGCACGGACGGCCATTTCGACGTAGATGACGATGCGCTGGGGTCGTGTAAGCCGCCCCATCTCGTGTGAGTCGACGTTTCTTTGCACTCGGATCAGGTGGTGTCGATACTGGCAACGGACGACGGGAGCGAGATGGCCAGGCTCGACATTTCCGGATGGTGAAGAAAGAAGGGAGATGGTGCGCGAGCGTGGGTGCGGTTATTGTGACATCTTGGCACGGGGGCGAAGTCGCAGCTGCCCGCGTTTGCATGTTACACAGACGGGCGGGTAGATGCATCTACATGACGACGGGCCATCGCTGGCAAACCACTTTGGATGAAACAAAGAGATATAGTTACCAGACTCTTTGTGTTCTACTGGTACTTCATGTTGGTCAGTCCGTGTTCCAAATCGTACGTACAATGTGCGCAAAATCACAAAGACAGTCCCAGTCGCTTGAAGTGACTGCATGCAGCGCTGCAGTAATGATGGAATAATTAATGCAAGATTTGAATTTGGGGGCTGAGTGTGTCTTCATCGCGAGGTCATGCCGTGTGCATCGTGTCAGCAGTGCCACAGGCAAGGCGCTCGATGACGACGGCCGTAAATGCACTGAATGCCTGACCAGGATGGGGACGAGCTGGGATTCTGGAACAAGTTTCGAGAAGCAAGAACCGACGGCGGACTTTTTCACGCGGGCTCGAAACGGCCAAGGGTGCAAGGCTGAACGCTGAATACTCCGTGAGAAGGACAGATCGGCGGCTGCCACACTTCCAGTTGCCAAGGTTGGGCGCTAGTTGGCTAGGAAGCAAACAACAGATGCGGCGTCACCAGGCGGGCGCTGTTGACTGACTCTTGTATGAATCTGGGCCGGATTTCTATACGTTTCTATCCATGTCAGAAAAAAAGGAAATTTCCTCCGAGGATCGCAACAAGTACAATACTGGGTAGGCCGGCAGCCAACGCTCATATCGGTCGGCAACGATTTGGCCATGATCCTTGCACGTCAGGAAAAAATAAGAGTGCTCACGCGAGACAGCCCTTGCTCAAAGTTGCGCCGCGAATGATGGTGCCATCCTTGCCTCTTGGCGGGTGCGAGTCCAGGGTCGTCCAAGATGGGATGCACTGCAAGGGTTGGGGAAGAGGAGAAACGAGCAGAGACGCTGTTGAAACAGGGAGCCATGGCGAGCATGGCGAGGATTACGCCGTCGTTCATGGCCTGATGGGACAATCATTAGACTTGGCTTTTCCAGCTATAAATATTCTCCTTGCTGCTTTCTTTGGACGTGGCGTTTATGCGCAACAGGATGTTGGAAGTTGGATGCTGGGGTGGTGACAGCGACTTGCAGACGCCCGGTATTACTTAGTAAGGTGAGGCGAGACCCGCTGGAGCCCCCTGGGAGGACCACGACCGATAGAGAGCCACTGAAAGAAAGGGGCCATATTGTACCTACCTACCTGGTAGGTAGTTATGCCAGTTCCCCTTAGCCGGTGCATTCTACAGGCATGCGAAGCTTTCCATAATAATAATATACGGGCCAATTAATGCTCATAATATGTCTAACCTTAACGGAATGCAAACCAGTCAGTGGCCAGTGGCCAGTGGAATAGAGGTTCCTGCAGCTGCAATGGTGCCTTGATCGGATTCTACCGTGTCCTACCGGTGCCGACCGGTACAAGGCTTGCCACGCCACTGTACCTGCATAGACAGGTATCTTGTCAACTTGTTCCCCGCGCTAACTACACCTACATACCAGTACTTTTTGTACTCGGGAACTAGTTAGTTACTGCTCTCCGTACTATGTACAGATTATCAATATTTCAATTCCGAATCATCTGTAATTTTTCCTCTCCACACCTCTACCCCTGCCGCACCTCATTAAACGGCCACCGGTAGGTGATCACACTGTGCACCCTTTACCCTTTGCCTCCACCCAACCAGGCCACCGCTAAAATGCCCCCAAAAGCACGCCGGTCCCAGACTCCCAACGCCCAGCCAATCCCTACCCGCAGCCCCGTCCCAACTGTCCTGCCGCCTGGCACCTGCAAGTACCACTCTTCTCCAACTCCACCCGCCAGGCACCGCTTGGAGAACCATCAGGTACCTCGTTGACCAGGAGCCCTCGACACAGGGTACTTGCCGCCCGCTAGCTACATAGCACCAATACTGAATTCCAAGCAAAACTGGTACGTAGCGCCGAGCCCAAAGCCTTTAAGCCCCTGGATGGATGACTGATTGTCTCCTCACAGCTTCATCTCTTTGCCTTTCCTCACCACCCACCACTTCTTTCTCCTTCTCTAACTACCCCAGCATTCTCCCTTCACCGGCATTTATTCTATCCTTCTTCTTCCTTTGCCTGGTCTGGTCCTTCTTGCCTTCATCTGCTGCTTCTCCTCTGCCTTTCTCTTCTCAACCCATGACCCCTGTTTGACCTACCATTGTGCCCACCATCAAATCTCCATCACCACCAATAATCATCACCCCTCGACGACTCTACGGATACACACCACACCACTACGCAGCGCCAAACCGCATTGGTTGCCCACCCCTTCACCCGTCACAGGTTGGTCGCCCCAGGCCCTGCTAGACTCTCCTCCCGTCTAGTCTACTTTGAGCCTGCACGACACTTGCCCGTCTGCCTCTTTGTTCGTCTCCTGGCTCCCGCCTCAATCCCTCCTTCACGTTTCTCCTCGCCAGCTTCTGCAATCTTGCTTACCGCTAACATTGCGCTGCTGCGATCGAGCCGAGTCTTGTCCTCCTTGACTGTCTCGTCTCTCGTCCAATTTTACGTTCAACCATCTTTGGCCTGCTTGTCAGCTGCTCCGGGGTATCTATCTTTGTTCAATCTTCTCGACACGCTTGCTTCCTCGCTGCTCGCGTTCCGATGCCGATTCGCACCTTGTTTTATTAACCTACCTTCAACTTCCTCTTCAACTACTCTCGTTAACACCTTTGTTCGATTCTCGACTTTCCTCTTTTCCATACCTCTCCTGGACGAGCTTGCTTTGCATCTTCCAATTCGACGCCGATACCCCTTTCGAATCTGATTCATACTGTACTCACACCATACCGCCCGATCGACTCGAAATTGTACCAATCTTGTGCTTCCTTCTCTGGAACACTCACCATTGCCTTGCTCAGCTTAATAGCATTACCACACCCCTAATCCGTCACTTGCTCGACCGCACTAGCGCGCCTCCTGTATCACTACATATTCATTACTCGAGCTTCTGCATATCCAGTCTTTGCCCAAGTACTCACTTGCGCAGATCTATTGTCCGCTGTCCGTGTCCGACTTGGGCACGATATACCTTTCAAAACGGCTGTTCTATCTCACTCCGGGCGGGACTCACTCGTCCCCCCTCATCTTCTTGGTATGCAGGATCTGAACGGTTCCGCCCAAAACGGCGGCAACGCAGCACGCTTCCACGGTCACGCCTCCAAGCCCTCCAACAGTGATACTGGATTTTCTCATGGTGCCTTCACCTCAAATGTCTCTGGATTTGCCGAGAGACACCCCCGCCGCGGCAATATTCCCTCTCTTAACACGCAGGTGAATCAGGGACTGGGCGGCAACGCTTCCGATGTCGCTTCCCCCGGAACCGCTTTCGACATGCAGTTTACGCCTCTTCTCCCCTCGCAACTCCTCATGGGCAGCCCGTTCCAGCCCGGCAGCCCTGGTGCTTTTGGTAGCCCCCAGTTCCAGTCCCTTTCCGCTTTCCAAGGCCCTCAGCAGCCGCATCAGGGCAACCAGCAGCACAGCGGCGGCATGGCCAGCCCTACTCAGCAAAATATGTCTCCCCAGCAGTACCATGCCATGGTTTCGCCTTCTCAATATGGAGCGCCTCAGTTCTTCCCGCCTCAGTCTCCCACTGGTGGTTTCAACATGCAGCAATCTATGCAACCTGGCTCCCCCGTGCCGATGAACGGCCCCGCCCCCAGTGGAACAAGTCGAACCGTATACCTGGGTAACATCCCCCCTGACACAACTGCCGAAGAGATCCTAGGCCACGTTCGCAGCGGCCAAATCGAGTCGGTTCGACTGCTACCTGATAAGAACTGCGCCTTCATTTCCTTCCTCGATGCCAGCTCTGCCACCCACTTCCACTCTGATGCCATCTTGAAAAAGCTCTGCATCAAGGGTCAGGATATCAAGGTCGGTTGGGGAAAGGCTTCTCAGGTTCCCACATCGGTCGCTCTCGCTGTTCAACAGTCTGGGGCTTCCCGGAACGTCTACTTGGGCAACTTGCCTGAAGATGTGACTGACGCCGAGATTCGCGAGGATCTTGGCAAGTTCGGCCCTATTGACACTGTCAAGCTTGTCCGCGAAAAGAGCATCGCCTTTATCCACTATCTCTCTATTGCCAACGCCATCAAGGCCGTTACACAACTTCCCCAGGAGCCCAAGTGGCAAGCGCCACGCCGCGTCTATTACGGCAAGGATCGTTGTGCCTACGTTTCCAAGACGCAGCAGCAAAATGCTGCCCAGTATCTGGGAATTGCTCCGGGCTATGCTCACATGCTCACTGGCGCCGACCGCGACGTGATATCTAACGCTCTCGCTCAGCAGTCGGTTGCTGCTGCCGCCGTCGCCACTACCGCTGGAGGAATCAACAACTTGGGAAACCGCACCATCTACCTGGGCAACATTCACCCAGAGACTACAATCGAAGAAATTTGCAATGTTGTTCGCGGCGGACTTTTGCACCATATTCGCTACATTCCCGACAAGCACATTTGCTTCGTTACCTTCATCGACCCCACCGCCGCCGCCTCCTTTTACGCCCTGAGCAATCTCCAGGGCCTCATGATTCATAACCGACGACTCAAGATTGGCTGGGGTAAGCACTCCGGTGCTCTGCCGCCTGCGATTGCATTGGCTGTCAGCGGCGGTGCTTCGCGTAATGTCTACGTCGGCAACCTTGACGAAACTTGGACCGAGGAACGACTGCGCCAAGACTTTTCTGAGTATGGTGAGATCGAGCTGGTCAATACGCTGCGCGAGAAGAGCTGCGCTTTCGTCAACTTCACCAACATTGCCAATGCTATCAAGGCTATAGAGGCCATCCGTGGCAGAGATGACTACAAAAAGTTCAAAGTCAACTTTGGCAAGGATCGCTGCGGTAACCCACCTCGCCAGATGCAGCAGAACGCTTCGCCACGTAGTGATGCTGTCGGCTCTCCTCAGGCAGGTGGTTCCCAAACGGGAAGCTCTCCTTCAAACGACGGCAACCAACAGTCTGCTGCGCTGTTCAATGCCAATAACAACCCCCTCACCATGTACCTGAGCCAGCTGTCACAGCATGCCCATCAACAGCAGAACCAGCAACATTTACAGATGGCTGCTCAGCAGAACGCCATGTATGGCGCAGTTCAAAATTCTGGGCACGAGATGGGTCTTGACATGGCCCAGCCTCAGCTGGGCTCTCACGGCCAGTCGGCTAGCATCTCCAATGGCTACCCGACCAATGCCGGCGTGTCCGGCTCGACAACGATTGGTGGTCTTTTGGCTCCTGGCACCGGGCGCGGCTCACACAGCCGTGCTGTGAGCTTGCCTGCTTTTGGCCCTGGTTTTGAAAATGGCGGCAACAGCCCCAATAGCCTGCACGGTAGCAATGGCAGTGAGGGCGAGCAGCAGCGACGCGGCCACCAGTATCAGGCTAGCTACGGCGGTATCGGTGGCAACGGCTTCGGCCTTGCCATTCAGAGCGGCCTCAACGGCTGGGCCGAAGAAGAAGTGGCCAATTAACGACAAAGTCATCTGCTCGAGCCACGGCCGGGCGTATGTGTGAGACGCTGCAGGATTCATACTCATTTGTAATCGCCTTTCCCACTTGACAACCATTCTTTTTTCTTTTCTTTCTTGTCTATTTGAATTGTTGATATTTGACTCCGCTTTCGTCTTTGCATCTTTCACTATGTTATCAACAATTTTCTATCCTTATTCTTTGCTATTAATCGCCAACATGATGTTGACAAAACCAGCTACCCCACGTTAATATCCCACTCTGGGTGGAGGACGCCTTGTTGTGTTGAGTGGGTTCAGCTGTGTGCCGTTCAAACTTGAACTTCTTCTGGACATGTCTATTTTTGGATAAGGGAAACCATTGCCCTTGATTTATAACTTTGTTGCGTTTGTACGTTGGAGACGTGCTCTTTGGGAGGTGTTTGTCGAAGGGGGAACTCGGAGATGAGGGCTAGGAGGAGCCCTATCTTGCTGAAGATGAAAAAGGGGGAATGATGGATTGGGCATCTTTGGGTATAGCTAGAGTAGTAATTCCGAACGAGCTTTGCCTTGATGCAATGACTTGTCGTGTGTTAATAACAGTGCCCTGTGATATGATAGGCTGTGCTGGTGTGAGGTGGTGACGAACACTGGGAAGAATGTAAATGTAAATGGATGTTGGTATGGGTATGTGAATTCTGTTGTTTATATACATGCGTGTTCTTTCAGATGTATAGCTCTATGTCATGTTCTGTGAAGTGTATCTCTTGCTTTATTAGTAGCCAGCGGGCTCCGGTTTGCTGGGCATGGTTGGCTTGTCCATGTTGGCGCCGCACTGGGCCTTCCAGTCCGTCGGCGTGATGCGGTCCACGATGGATTTAAACGCCGTCTGTGTTACACATTAGCATCTCAACGAAAATCATGACCAAAGAAGAAGAACGGGGAATAAACGCGGGTTCTTTTTTTTTTTTTTTGTGCTTACCAGAGTGCACAGCGTCTCATCGTCCTCGTAGTGCTTGCCCGCCGGGCGGCAGCCGGGAATCCGCACAGGCTCGTCATTGTACCGCACACGTACATAGTACCCCCGAAGACGCTCGCGCTCGGCGCTCGTGAGCTCGTACGTCGGGCGACGGCCAATGGTCTGCGCGCCACGCAGCATGCGCGGGACCCACGACGACGACGACGACGATGATGGTAGTGGTGGCGAGGCGACGACGCGCGTGTCGCGGAGCAGCTCGACAGCAACGTGGCTGGTAAACGGCGGCCAGGACATGCCGTCGGGTCCGTCGCCGCCGAGGCTGATGACGGTGGCGGCGAGGGTGGTGTCGTGGCAGCCGGAGAGGCCAAACCGGAGCGGCGTCTTGGTGCTGCTGCTGCTGCTGGAGTGCGGGGCCACGCCCTCGGCGCTGCCGACCATGCGCTCCGTCATGTCGGCGAGGAGGCCGCCGATGCCGAGGGTGCGGTACTCGCTGCTCTCGCGGAAGCCGGCGAACCACTCGTCGACGACGATGCGGACGCTGTCGGCGCGGATCTGGGCGTCGTAGAACTCCCGGGGGAGCTTGGTGGCGGCGCCGTCATGCGCGGCCGTGGCGGCGACGGTGTCCATGATGCCGACGAGGGCCGGGTGGGACGCGACGCCGATTCTCGTCTTGGCACCGGGGTCGGCAGAGTCGGCGGCGGGAGGCATGTACCGTTGCAGCTTGGCGTTGATGCGGTCCATCTCGGGGCTCGCGTCCCAGCGGTCGGCGGCGCGGCGGCCAAAGGCGCGCATCATGCGGCGGAAGCGCGTGCAGTTGGCCGTGTTGGGCAGCAGCGTGTCGTCGGCCCAGTGGCGCGTGTGGACGGTGAGCGGCGCGAGGTCCGGAGCGCGCGCCGTGGCCGGCGGGTACAGCCCGTGCAGCGCCTGCTGCATCGACTCGAGCGCGCGCGGCATGGGCGTGGCGCGGAGGTACAGCCCGTCGGCGGAGGCGAGCGTCGCGGGCAGGAAGCCGAGCTGGTCGACGTACAGCCGGCGGAGACGGGCGCCGAGGGCCGTGGTGGTGGCGCGGCCCTTGTCGGTGAGCTGGCCGAGCTCGCACATGTTGGACGAGGAGTTGTTGTTGGCGGCAGCGGCGGTGACGGGCGTCTGGTTCGTGGGGGAGGAAAAGGTCTCGAGGTGGCGGCGCCAGGCGAGCGCCGTCCAGGTGGACGAGGCCGGGTCGAGGACGAGCGACGTCATCTGCGCCGCCTGGCTGCAGTAGGGCCAGAACTCGGGCAGCCCCGTGCTCTCGGCGAAGCGGTTGCTGACGGGCGTCCGCTCGCCGTGCCGCATGAGGATCTGCACTTGCTGGAGCTCGAGCGGCGGCGGGTACAAACGCGCGAGCTCGTCGGACGTGTACGCGGCGCGCGGTTCGAGCGACATGGTGGGAAAAAAAGAGGTCAAATGGAAAGCAGGGGAACAAACGGTGATTGAAAATGAATGAGGAAGCCGAAAAAAGAAAAGGAAAGACGCAAGGCCCTCGCCGATGGTTGGGGGGAGGGAGGAAAAAGGCACAATGTGGGTAAAGTTGTGAAGACGGGCAAGTCGATCAAACGGAGGTTCGGCTCGCAGCGGTCAAGGGCAAGCGGGCCGGGGTGGTGCCGAGGTCGGAACCCCGTGGGGCTGCTCCGGGGCGGGTGATGCGAGGGATGCGCTCGGGGGTTGCAAGGATGAAACAAGGGAGTAGCAAAACAAGAAAAGGCCAAGTGTATCACCTATCTTACCAACTGAGGTATATTCTGTGTTTTTTTGTTTCGCGACAATTTCTGATTGCCCAATGTTTGATGCTCGGGTTGAATGGGAGCTCGATTGGAACAAATTGGACGTTATATCACGCCATAGTTATACATTTGCCAGAGATTAGGCAACCGCATCCTTGATCCAATAAATGAAAGAAAAATGGTAAAGGCAGGCAGCCGTACATTGTAGAATGAATGAAATAGAACCAAAAAATAGGCAACCGCATTGGTTGTAATGGTAATATAATGAAACAAAAATGACCAAAGGCAGGCAGCCGTACATTGTAAAATGAATGAAATAAACCAAAAAAAATAGGCAACCGTATTGGTAATATAATGAAACAAAATGACCAAAAGCAGGCAGCGGTATAAGTTGTAAAAACCGTACAGTAAAAATGACAAAAGCGAAATGGACATGGAGACGATGGACAATAGGATTAGTCGTCGCCGAATGTCAGCCGAATACTTGTCCAACATGATGGCCCAAGCTATACGTCGCCCGCCCGCTACTCAGCGGGCGCAGCCCTGAAATAACCTAGCAGGGAAAGACAAGCCGCTCATCTAGACATAAGAACGAAAAAGAAAAAGTCTCAGACCGTAGTGCCTGCACCCAGCATCATCTCCCAGATGCGCAGCGCCGTCATGCTCACGTACAGCGCCCACGGCTCGCCAAACGCATCCGTCGCGCCGGCACCAACAAAGCGAAACCGCGCCAGCTCTGTCCCGCTCCTGCTGCTGTCCTCCGCAAACACGGCCACGACCGGGTGTGCGTCGCCGTGCGCCGCGAGATGCACCAGCGCCCAGCGACGTTTCTCCTTGCGCCACTCAAACGCCTCCCGGCGCGGGTCAGCGCCGACGTCGAACGAAAAGGTCAGTCGCCGGGCGTGCACGGTCAGCCGCTCCGAGGTGCCGGGGACGACGGTGATGGTGGTGTGGCGGGGGGCGTCGCGGCGCGCGGTCGCGAGCGGCGGCGACGACGATGTCTTGGTGGTGGTGGTGGTGTCGCGGCCGGGGCGCAGCACCAGGAAGGGCCGCGACGACAGAAGCCCCGTGTGCAGCTCGAGCGAGTAGACGGGCGCGGCGGCGTGCGGGCCGAGGTGGAAGGCCCGCCTCGAGTACGGCTTGCTGTAGAGGTTCCAGCTGATGGGCACCGTCTGGTAGGGCGAGGGCCCGGGCGTGTACCCCGGCGGGGGCGTGTCGGGGGCGCTGTCGGCTGCAGCGGCGTATTCGGGGGGAGGGAGCTCCGGGCCGGCGGACTGCTCGGCAGGAGCTTCTTGTTCTTTTGGGAGCTTGCCCATTGTGGCAAAGTAGTCACGGGTCGTTTTGCTTTTGGTAGGTAGTATTAAAAGATACCGGTGCCAGCTTGTGATATAGATTATCCCAGTGACAATAGTGCCCGATCTGGGCAAAGAGGCGCAGTGACCCCCTTCCGATGCCGTCATGACGGCGCCTGCCGCCCGCCCGGCCACGGCGCTATGCCACTTTTGTGCTCAAGCATCGCTCGTCGTAGAGGCAGAGGATATCAGGAAATGTCCGTATATTCGTGACACACTTAGCTGCATATAGAAGCCCTCTCTCTTGCAGATCAAGTAAACGCCGGTCTGACTCTCAACAGTGCCGAAATGGCATTCCACGCGCCCCGTCCCTAGGGCAACAAGCCTGCCTCAACCACGAGCCAGTTTCTCGTACCGACAAAAAAAGGATTCTCCTCATATTTACCGTATTTAATTCCCTTGAACGCTATTACGCCATGTATATGTAAGCATTTCCTTCACGCTCGATGTAGTCCTTCTCGATTAAGCTGCAAACCCGTTAGCCTCTCCTTATCATACAGAATAAATATAAAAAAATACATACCTCTCGATTTCTTTCTTGATGGCGGCCGGCTCCACACTGCCTCGCTTCTTTGTCAGGGTGATAACTTCCGCAACTAGCTCCGCGTGGCCCATGCTCTTGCGGCTCTTCATGATGCGCACAATGGCGGCCTGCGTCTCGAAGCGTCGGTCCTGGGCAATGCGTTCGTGCGTCGCCGTGTTCTCCTCCTTGGTCTCCTTGAGCTGGATCTGGTTAATCTTGACCCGGTACTTGGGGTCCGAAAAGGCCGCATTAAACGTAAACGTGTCCGTCTTCTTGACCTCGCGGCCCTTGGGGTGCTTGCTCAGGACGCGTGCCTTGCCGCACGCCAGCGACTGTAGCGTGCGGTCGAGCTCACCGCCCGTCAGCCCGGTGCCAGTGGAGAGCTGCTCGTACGTCAGGGGCCCGCTGCTGGCCGTGTTGAACATGAGCAGCACGACGGCCTGGAATGCGGACACGAGAAGCTCTTTGGATCCCTTGGTGAAGACGGCCTTGACGGAGCAGTGCGCCAGCGAGTGCTTCCAGGTCAGCACACGTCCGGTATGCTTGCCTTTGTAATGTCGGTCAAACCGCTCGATTTGGGTGGCGACATCGTCGGGTAGGTTCAGGCGGATGTCCGGATATGATGGCCAAGCGGCCGATGATAGAATCATGACGTTCAAATCCACAGACGGTTTGTCGTCGGATGTGTTTTGGCAGTGCTGCTTATAGGCCTCCATCTCGTCCTTGGCAAGTTCCTGGTCCTTAAACATTTGTTCCAGATTTTGCGTGAAATTGGCACCACATTCTCCGCGCAGCTTCGTTAGCATGCTGCGTTCAGCATCCTGGCTGGCACTGCGGCCCATGAGTAGTCGTCTTGCCAGATCCTTTTTATAAAACGCCTCGAAAGCGTCTTTTCCCTGAATGAAGCGAAACAATTCGAGCGAGTTGTCCAACTGCCTGTCTAGCTCGGCATCTTCGTCGGCTGTGCTCGCCTGACCTGCTCTCTCGGCAGTGGCTCGGTCTTGGCTGTCAGATAGCAACGACTTGGGCAACGTCTTTATGCCGCCGCGTAACAGCATGTCGATATGCTTGGCAGTCATTTCGCCAATCTTGGAGGTACCCGTGTCCCAGCACCCAGCCACAGTGCGATCATTCATAAAGTTGCCAAATGATTCACGCATCGCCCACAAGAAATCTTCGTCCCTGCCAAAGGCATCCCGAATCATCAGGTCTAGGGACCGGCGCAGCTCCAGAAGACGGATGACCATCTCGTCCCCGTGTTCCTTGTCTGAGACAATATCCGCGCCCGTCTTTTTGACATAGTCGGCCCAGGGCTGCTTTAGTTTCTTCTGTAGACCAGAGAGTTTGAGCAGGTCGTAGAGGCCCTTCATCGACTTCAAATCCTTGTCGCCTATCAGGTTCGCCAGACTTCCTTCGTTTAGTAACTTTTCAGAGTAGTCGTTGATGAGGATTCGGTGTGCCAGCTCCAATAACAGTCGTTCCGTCGTGCTGTCCAGATTATATGCCATGCAGCGACTAGCTTCTCTTGTTAGCAACCTCTCACAAGCGGCAATATACACCTTCAGATCATCGGTGCTCCGTGCGGCTCCAAACTCTTGATAATAGATTTTGGAAGTCTTGATCATCACTGGCTCAAAGTGCTTTGTATAGACACCTTGGACGTAGAACATCATGATGGAATCTTTGAGAAGTTCGCCATCCATCCAGGTCGTACCGCGTCTGTCGTAGTCCACCAACTTGCATGTTCCGCCAATAACGTGGTTTTCTAAGCTACGGTTTCCAGATTGTGAGCTAAATAGCATTCTGCGAAAGTGAGAAATAGTCATGTCGTTGATCGAGGGAAGGGCTTCTCGTAATAGGTACGTTCTGTCGAGATAGCTGAATGTGGACCGAATGAGGACCTGTGTATGTGTTAGTCAAAGACGTTGGGGCTGGAGTCCGTGACAATCATACCGTTTGATGGTTCCAAATCTTCCACTCAGCCAAGACGTTTCTTAGGATATCAACCTCCGGCATGTCGCCAACCTTTACTATTCGAGGTAGCACGACCGAGTGCAGGTGTCTCTCAACGCGTTTCATCAGCATACGGTAGATCTTTTCGGCGTTTCCTTGGCGGCAGATATCCTCAACACCGCGGTAAAGCCTCTCAAGCGGCACTGCAGGTTTACGCCCCGCAAAGATGGCACCCAGCCCGCCGTCGAGATCCTCCTCCGTCTTGGCGTAGTAGTGTTCCATCCGCACGTCGAGCGACGCGGGGCGAAGATTTTTGATGAAGAGCTTCTTGGCGCCCGCATGGGGCTGGAAGGCGGACGGCTTCTCGGTGAGGTCAATCACCTCGGGCAGCTTGCCCCGCGCTTTGGCACTGGCCATGGCGGCGTCACCGAATTTGGGGCGCTTCGGGGCGGAGGCGAGCGACGAGGACGAGGCTGGTCGCGGACGGCGGCGAGAGGGCGAGATTTCCTGGTCCGCAACGGAGTGCATAGAGGGCACTTGGACTCGAGCGTCGCGCGGGCAGACGCGATGTCGCGGCCGTTTGGTGGCTGTCGAGTTCGAGTCTGTGGCCACGGGGAGGGGTGGTGGACCGGCGCGATCGGCGAGTCAAAAATACAGGCTCGAGGAAGTTGGATCGGGAATCGTCCTTGATTACTGCTGCGCATGCGCCAGTAACTAGCCGTTGATGGTGAGATTGGACAATATGCGGAGTGTTTGACAGTGGCTGGATTGGATTATGTCACTGAAAGCGCCCACCAGTTTTGCTGGCCGCCGGCGATAAGATAGCCGACCGCTGTAAATCCGCCAGTGGGTTAGCATGGGGAGCCGCCACCGACGAACATCTAATGTCGAATTATAGAGAAGACGAGAAGAATAAATGGAAGGAGAATAAAAATAATAACAATAGGATATATAAGCGTCAAAAAATTACATTTATATCTAAGCATATGCTGCCCACCCCGAGTACAGCACTGCTAGATTTCTCTCGTCGGTAGCCTGGTTGATCAGATCGTTCACTGTGGCTGTCGTGCTGAGTGCCTTGGAGAGCTTCTTCCTAACAACCTCCAGGGCACGGTCAGCCTCTGACGGCTCATTTACGTTCTTCTTGCCAACCTTGCGGTTCTTCTTATCCTGTTTATCAAGCTTATCGGCCTGATGAACCCCGTCCGCGTCCTCTCCCGGCGGTACGTTTTCGTCCTGGTCTCTCGCCTTTTGCAGCTTCGCCAGCCGCAGTGGCGAGATGGACCAGGTATACAACGGATCATAGCGCAACACGTCGAGGATCGTCATGATGGAATACTGCTCCTCGCGCAGCGCATCCAAGGTGAACTCGCAGCAGCGCCGAAAGACGCCCTCCGTCTTGCTGATGCCCATGCCGTCAATGATGTCTCTCGTCAGGCGGAACGGGACCAATTCGGGCACGGGCAAGATGCGCCCTGCTTCAAACGCCACACCCAAGTCGATATGCACGACCTCTCCCGTCTTTGTGTCTAGTAATATGTTGTGGCCGTGGCGATCGCCGAGGCCGAGGACGTGGCCAAGCATAGAAATAGCTGCCGTCGTTCTAGTGTAGGCCAGGCGCTTCGCATACCATTCGTCTGGATCCTCAAAATACTCCATAAAAAAGTACTTCATCACAGGGTGGAAGCGATCCGTCACCTTTCGGTATGTGCTGATGCGGGTATCAATGTTCCTGTTTTGAACGCTGAAAATCTCCTTGCGACATTGTGAGCCTTTCAAATCCTTTGGATAATACCTCTCGTGCGCCGGCATCAGGAATTCGTGCAGGGGTATCGTGTTGGGCACAAACTCAATGAGACCAGAGGTAGCTGTCAGTGGCAAGACCTTGTACGTCCGGATGCCGAGGTTCCGTTGCTGCGCAGAACGATGATGCTTGAGCAGGGAGGACACGGCAGCGAATACCTGCTCCATGATGGCGTCTTGGCGGAGATCATCATGACCACCTTTAACGAGCTGCTTGTACTTTTTGCCATCCGTGCCAATAGCAGTGATGATTTTAGGTGCGCTCACACCTCCCGCAATCGTCATCGTCGGCTCCAGCTTGGCAATTGTTGGCACCGTCGAATAGTCCTTGTTGGATTGGATTTCGACATGCATAGTCGGCGGAGGAATCTGGTACTTATTCAGTCCAATAACCAAGTTCAGCCCAGCTTGCGTCTCCTTCAGGGTGAATTTGGCGCCCGCCTTGTATTTATTGGCATCTCTGTCCACTGCCAAGCCGTGGTAATACTTGCTTGTCTTTTCAATGGACAACCAGATGCTGGCAACAGGCTTCGTTGTGGCCAGTCTTTGCGCGACCTTTTCTGCAGCCTTGACTCGTTGGACGGCCACTTCATCCTTGGACTGCACTCTGACCTTTGTGCCAGACCAAATTTGGTACATGCCGTGGTATGGGTGATCGACACAAATATTGTAGACCAACTCGAGGAGTAGCTTTTGGAAAGCACTATCCGTATATTGCAGCCGCGATGTTAGTTGGTTCATCAGACTCGCAAACTTGCGCGTCGGAACCTTGGAAAGGTAGCGAGATACCGCCTTATTCGTTCCTTCTTCTCCTGACCTCTCTAGCCACAATGCTGTGAATCTCAGCGCGTCATTGTTATGGGCATCGGAAGCAATAAGGGAGAGCAAATAATTTTCCACACTTAGTCGAACGAATTCGCTTCTTGTCTGCTCGACACGGCGCAGTTCTTGTTCGTCTAGTTCCAGCCACTGCTTCTCCTTGGAAAGAACATAGTCGTATCGTTTGCGCAACTGGCTCTCTTTTGTAGAGGCAATCAATTCTTTCAACTCTGAAACCTCGTCGCTCTTTGCTTTGCGCAAACTTTGAAGCCTCTCTAGATCCTCAAGCCCATCGGCGTCTTGAAGTTGTCCGTCACAAAACAGTGCAAATTGATGAAACACCAACCCAGCTTCTGTGCCGTAGTTTGTGCTGCCGATCTCCTTTAGAGCTGGCTCCAGATACTTCTTTTGGATATCGCGGGGCTTCTCCCGCCGAGCGATGGACAATCTGTCGCCTATCTTGGCAAGTAAGTCTGCTTTGGTAACTGGAATTGCCTGTCTGCTCAAAGCCGAATCCGCATCGATGGCTTGCAGCATCTGGATAGCAGTGCTCATTTCTCCTTGGTCCCATAGCGAGTTGGCCACCTCGATATTGACGGATGCATCAACATGTAAATCCAGATCTCGGCAAGTAGGGATGAGATTGGAGAGCGACGTGGCGATGTTGAGGGATTCTTGCGTCGCTTCGTGGAATCTATAAAGCCCAGAGGATAACAAAAGCGATTCTACCTCTGCTTTCCGCATCACAGAAGTTGATAGGCTGGCTTCCTGCAGAATGTTGGAGTGCTGGCTCAGCATACTCATTGTTGTACTTCTGCAGGACAAGATGTTGCTCACATCATCATATCGTCCACGCTTCATCCAGTCGCCGCGTGATTGAAAGGCGCCAAGTACATTGCTCAAATCTTCGCCGCGGGAAACATTCATCAGGTCGTCTAATTCGCTCAAAGCAGCAAGAGTGCCGAGCTTATTTCTCAGTATAGATCTGGTAGGCCTGTTATTTCCCATGGCACTACGAATCGTTTTGGCAAATCCTTCATGCACGACGCTTCTAACAGATGCCATCTCTGTCGCGTTGTGTATAGCTTGATAAGCCTTGTACGTTGTCACCGCAAAGCTGTCGCTGTCTTTGGGTGCCGGCAGATTCCACATTTCCAACCTTTGCGCAGCTTTGAATGTATTTTCCGTGGATGCAGATGAGGTATCGACCGCTTGGTACATTTGCTGAAGAGAATAAGACAGCCCAGACTGCCCAAGTGAGCTCAAGGCGCTCACAAGAGCCTGCACATCGACTGTGCTAGAGCCGTTCTGCAGCCGAATGTCATTGTCAAACTGCGCACCCAGAAATGCGACACTCTTCATTCCATCATTCTCGAATGTGATACGGGAGAGCACATTCGATAGAGTAGCCTCTTCCGCTAGACCGTAGTAGGCGTCTGGGTCGTCAATGTTTTCGAATATGGAGAGAAGCGTTGCGCTAAGGTCGCTCTCGCGGGCGGCAGATGCTCGTCTGGATTGTCGACCAGTCTCGATAGACGCCAGCTCCGCAAATAAGAGTGCCGTTTTATACATGCCACACTGTGTTGCGGCGGTCGCTGCCATTGAATAGTCGACATCCAACCAATGAAGTCGATCATTGATGGAACCTTCTTTTGGGTACTGCTGCGTGCGGAGATACAGGAGCGTATTGATCAACAGTGCGATTCTAGGTCGCGCAGAGTCAACACCTGGTTGGAGCCAAGTTCTGAGAGCTGCCGAAATGGAGCGCTTCATTACTTGCTGCTGCTCTAGCTGAAACAGTAGGACCAAATGGACAATAAAGGGAAATGCCTTTTCTGCGAATCCTTTGACCTTTGCCAAAACAGGGGATAGAACGGATAGCAGGATCGAGTCCGGAACAGAGTTCGCCATCAATATGCTGAGATCGGATAGCCACTTCTCAGAGGTGACATCGCTGTCCCAAATTGACTGCGAGTCCTGACTTGGCTTGGACTGGACATTCTCAGAGGGTGGAGAATGGTAGAGGCACCATTGCGACGTATGATACAAAGGCTCTGCCAAGGTTCGCTGACATGCAATGAGAAGCGGCTCATCCTCTTGTTGCACCGCGGCGGATATGGCAGCTCTCAGAACGGATTCGGCCAGGCCAGCTGTCAGGGTGTCGCTGTTGCTAGTCAAACTCTGAAGCAGGCTCAACAAACCCATCTCCGAGCCATTCGGCCCAGATGCAACTTTGCGTAAGGTTGCCACGTCTGACTCCGCGACAATACCCTCTGGTATGTCTCCGGATGCAGCAAACGCTTTACCCACCACTCGTCCTGCCCAAGCCAGGTAGTTTGCACTCAACTCTTTCGTATTGCAGCTCTTCCACACTGCACTGGCATGCAGAATGGCATCAGCGTCTGTACCGAGTACATCATTACTTGCCTGATCAGGTATGGTAAAGTCGCCACACAAAAGCCCCATTGCCAGCTCTCGGGATGGATCGTTTAGCAACTCATGCTCTGCGTTGCCATCCCGCAAAATGTCAAGCAGTAGCTTACTCTCAAAGGTGCTTTGCTCAGCGTTGCCTGATGACCGTATGCGGGCAGCCGAATTGGTGATGGATTTAAACGACAACTTCTGCGATTCGTTTTTGAACGCCAGTGATGTGTAGCCATCCAAGTAGGCCGACAACCACTCATGAAACCTTTTGGCTTTGCTCATTGTGGCTTTGAATTGGCTTTCCTGGGTAGTGCTGGACTGGCTGGATTCCAAGAAAACTCGAAGCGAAGCCAACGCCGACAAAGCATAGCCTGCCAAAAAAGAAGGCGTTTGCTCAAGGTAGGGGGTTCCCTTCTCCAGCAGATATTGACTGATTCCCAGCGCATCATCTGCACACTCCGAGTCCGTGATAAAAGTTCGCACAGAGTTTAGCAACATTTCCAAGCAGTATGACTCTAGTGCAACCGGTCCGGCCAAGCAGATCAAGACTCGCACTTTTCGCAAAACAGAGCAAGCATGCAAAGATCCCAATGCTGGGTGCACAGTGTTGAAAAGCTTTCTAGCGATGGATACAACCAGGGCAGAAGTCCAGAGTTCTTTGAAGAGGAACTCGGTCCCTTGGCATAAACGTGCCAGCTCATGAATGACATACTTTGCCCGGAACATCGGCTGCTGATTTGGAGGGAGTTTTGTGTCCGAATGTGCTATTCTGGTAATATCCTTGTAAGTCTTTGCAGCATACACCAGTTCTTCGCTTCTCGCAAAGACCTTCTCTACGGCATCTTCTTGATCAATAATGTCGAAGAAGAAGGCGACAATGTCGACGAAGTTGGTATAAATACTTTCCATGAAAGTGCTTGTTCCCATCTTCTTTTTTATTTTAGCCTCGCCGTTGTCTTTGCTCGACGGCTCAAAGGCAGCGGTGTAGACGGTGCTGTAGCTAATGCTTGCGGCAAAGTTGGTTTGGAGCAGCTCAGCCTCGGTCCTGCCAATGTGTCTTGCAATGTCGCTTCGCACGCTGCTCTGGCCTCTCATGGTGGATAGCCCAATGGCGTCTGATTGGGAGCTTGTCAAGAGTTCACCTAGAGAGTCAAACCCAAAGATTGCAAAGGGAATGTCATCTACAGAATCGTTCTCCATCCAAGTGTATAGCAGTTGGCGAGTAAATAGCCCAAAGAGCTCTTTTGGTGACTCCAGATTGAGTGAACGAGAAATATCCGCGATGCAGCGACGAGCGTGTTCCGAAACGGACGAGATTTTACCGGGAGTTTCGAAGATATGATATGTACAGCGCCGTAAAAGAGTTGGCCACCTCTGTGCCAGGTTAGAGAGCACTAGTAGTCGGCACGCTATCCCAGCCTCACTCTCTGGATCCGTCGGCAGGCTTGCAAGAACATCGACAAATACCTCATCATGTAGCATAAGAATATACAGCTCAAACAATTCTGCAATTCTTTCCGCGACAAAGTATTTGACGTCCATGGTGCCTTCTCGGAGAATGAATAGCAGCGATGTTCGGCAAGAGTCTAGTTTCAAGCTTGTACCATAGCGGGGCTGAAGTCTCAGTAAGGTAAAGAGAAACGCAGACAGCGCTTTCAGGCTTCGTGGCGAAAAGGATTTTGCTTCGAGGCAAGTTTGAGTGAAGTAGTGGTACAAGTCACCAACGCTGTTCGACAGTTCGCCGCTGTCGTTGAGCCACATGCTACACAGCCCATGCATGACCTCGACGCAGGTGGTAAGGGCCACTTCGCAGCATCGGAAATCACTGCTGCCAACTAGTTGCCCCAGTCTCTGTAGAATTGCCAATGCTCCGTCGGAGTCGACGACAAGATCAGAGCTGAACAGCTCGGTCAAAAGCGAGTAGCACGACAACAATTCTTCATCCGACATCCTGACCACCTCGTCAATAAAGGCACTCGACACAAGGCCAACTTGACTCTCTTCGCGCTGTGAGGAGACAACAAAACAAAGTCGACAGCGAGTATCTATGTAAAAGCATACCGGACTCAGGCAAACTTGGTGAATGAAACGAGGAAGCGATATTGATGTAGTCAAGTTCATAGCACGGCTGCTCTGAGATTCGAATTCGTCATCTAGCTCCATCATATCATAACTTCCGGTCGGATCCTTTGGCATATCATGCTTACTCAGCATATCAAATGCAAGAGTAAGCAGTCGGAGAAGAGCCTCGTTTTCACCATGTAGCCTATCCATTCCTGCGCTTGTTAGATCTGGGATACATGGTTCAATATTCCGAAGGAGCTGCTGAATAAACGAGTTTGCATCCACGGAGGCGAGTGCGTGTGTGATCCCTCGCTCGGCGTTGCTCATAATCAGACCCTCTATCAGAGCAGATTGACTCGAGTTCAGGTAGGAGATTTCAGGAAGTAGCATTGCACCGACAATGCAAGCAGAAAGGAGACTTTCGAATTTTCCCTGAGATATTTGACTACCGCCCTCATTCGGCTTCTTGGACCAGGACGTGCAAAGCGCGCTGAGCTCTTCAAATTTGGGAAACAGGAGCTCCAGTAAAAGCTTCTTGGATGGGAAGTGTGTGTTGGAGTCGGACGGGGTTCCGGTTGTCTCGATTGAAGGGTGATAGCCACAGGTAACACGACAGAATACCTCTGATTCGTGATCAAGCAGGAGGAGATACTCGTTAAACTGGCCAATATCGTTTTGCAGCTTCCAAGTCTCACAGAATCCGCCACCAATAACAGAATCTTGCTTGTTACCGATGACTGGCTTCATACCGCAGCATGATCGCAGGATATTGACGAGATTGATCGGCCGCAGCGACTGGCTTTGTGGTGAAGATGCGGAAGAGTCTGCCGGATTCCAAAGCCGCAAGGCCCATCGTATAATGTGGTTGGATGTTGCTTGGCTGGCGCTTGGCAGAATCGTATTCCTCACGTAGAGAAGATGATTCATGAGCGCAATAGATGTATCACACAGTACAGCAGGTCCATTGACATCGGCCGTTGTTGTAATGCTATTTATGTCGCCTGATAGAGAATGGTGCGGCAGAACTTCAGTTTCCAGTAGACTATGGATGAGAAGACATGCGGCGCGACATGTACTTTGCAAGCTAATAGCTCTTGTTGCAACTTGCCAAAGCTGCTTCCAGTCGTCAATCATCTTGGCTGTTGCGTTTGAAAGCTGGAGGCAGCTCGAACATGCAATTAGCGCCCAGGATGCAATAGAGGTATCCTTGTGCGTTGTTAAGCTGACCAGTTCTAGGAGCAAATCCTGAACCTCGTCGGCGTTGAGCGCACCAGTTGTCAAGATAAAAGGGATGGCCTGAAGAGCTGTCTGTACAATTTCTCTCCGTCGATCTTTGAGTCGAGCTAGAAGCCGGCTATTTGATTGGTCAACTCGACGTCTTTTCCGTGGTTGCTCAGTTCTCTGAGATGATATGGCCTGCGGCTTTGGTCGTCCTAATATTGCCTCCAGGGAGGCTATGCACTGAATGATGCCCCATTGGCTCTCGGCTTCCGTATTCAATGGATTCAGTCCAAAGATTCCAATTTGTAGATAATCTTTCGGGAGGGTGTCTGTCGCGAATGTGATGTCGCCGAGTTTTAGCTGGTTGCCTGGGCTTCGTTTCGAATATTCCTGCCATAAAGGCTCCAGTAAGTAGACAATGTCCTCCCTCACGCCGTCATTCCATTTGTTGACGGCCAACTTTTCAATGTGCAATTGCGAGAGCAGTATCGTTCTAAGAATCTCGTTCCGCAGGGACTTGATGGTATCGTCTTGTGATACCCTATCTGCTCTCCACCAGTGAGCCATCAGAGGCAAAAGATCTTGGACAAGACTACCGGTGTAGGTTGGATTATCTAACTGTGTTGCCGATAATACGACGTTAATGATGGCGAAACTCATTGTCTGCAGGGAGCCGAGGCTTAGATTGTGAAGACGCAATACTCTCAGAGCCGCATTAGCCATATCTTGAGACCGACTCAAGATGTGGGCATTCGGCGCAGCCACGAGGCAAAGTAGGCCCTCCAGGGCATCCCTGGCTGGTTCACCATCAGCAATTTCTGGTGGCTTCTGACTCAAGAGAGAGCCCGAATTGGATCGCAACGTAGAGCGGGGTGTGCTGGGAGCAGGTGAATTGCGCCCGATCAGACCCAAATCTATGGAACCATTTTGTGGAATGCGGTTGGAAATGACCTCGAGGAAGAAATCCGCACATATCTGCCATAACTGGCCGCCGTTGCGTGAGAAGTACTCCACGTTGGCAGCACGGGACAGCAGTTCTGTGAGGGCCTTGACGTAGTCATTGAGCAGTGGGCGCACAAAGCCATCGCTCGGCCCCGGCAATACTTGCGTGATGTGATCGATGACAGCGGAAAGCGTCTTTAGTTTAAGTTTGGAAGCGCCCCGGCTGGCTGCGGCTCGTACAGCTCTCGCGCATTTGTTTAGGCGAAGCTCCGCGGGTTTTGAAGTCTTTTTGTCAAAATATTTCGGTTTTTGTTCAAGAACTGTCTTAAAAAGAGCTTCAAAGATGTCATGGTAGGCCTTGTCCCCCAGTTCTGACAGATCAACGGCGCCGTTGTTGCGACTCAGAAGCTGGTTCAGGTCGTCCAGGGCCTTGTCGCGTGTTTTCACGGCCCCAGCGGCGAGGTCGGCTACGTTGATGCGGTTAGCTTGCTGTTCAGTCGAAAGTTTGGTGAGCTACCAACTGGTAATTGTTTTCACCGTGTATGCCGAAGACATGGTGAGGTTGCACCTGTGTGGTGTTGACCCAGACGTGGCGTTGGTGTGGTGAGCCTGGTTGCTCATTAGATTATTGCATGAAGACAGGCTGCATACACGTGACGCTACAATCTGGATCGTGTGCCCGGGTAGGTACTCAATAAGTCCATAGAAATAAAATAAAATTCCGGAAGTCTAGCTCTTCAAAATATTATAACATGATCTTTAGTCATCCAGATAAAAAAGCGCAGCTGTGCTGTTGCAGCTCTGCAATTATGTCTACTCCGTTTGTCGGTTAGTAATAGTTAGTGAGTCTATTACCTTCCTGATATTCTTGTCATCTTTGTAATCATTATTATTTATTCTTGATTCTTTTATACTTTTTAACTTGCTATCTTTCTGATTTTATTGCCGAATCTTCCTTATTTTTTTATTTTAATAAAGCGCCAAGCTTCTATTTCTTTTGATTTTATACCTATATTCCTAAGTACCTAGGTAGCAGGTACCTCTTAGCGATAGTGTCGTCGTCGGCCGTTGGCCAACAGTAACACACAGTCTCCGTCACGTCGTGGTGTTTTCAGTAGGCATATCCACGCTGTCGGGCTGAAAATTTACACGGCCAAAATAGACAACCTTTATTGTCCCAAGTAGACATATGCAGCAGTATTGGGCGCACATATTGTGCAGCCTCCCTAGGTACCATCCTAGGTAGCTACGTAGGTACAAACGCCAGACATAGAACGGGTGGCCGTTGCTCACCAGCTTGGCGGTTCCGAGGTGGCGGCAGAAATCTTCACCGCCCACGAACTCTTGTTTACTGGGCAGTCCAACATCAACAACATCGGCAGATTGACGGCAATAACCTATTTCAGCATTGAATCTATTAGCTCCCCGACTTACAGATATCGCCTCACACAAATTTGTGGGACATTTTGCGCAATATTGCGCGTAAAAACCGCGTCGCGAAGCTCTGCCACCCTGTTGAACTTGTCGCGCGTTCCTATCCCACCATGCGAACGGATTGAGACTGCCACAATGGCCGATATGACGATTTTGGATGCGCTGCAGGCGTTCCACCGAGAGCTTGTCGCTCTAAACGAAGGTCATGGCGACGGGAGTACCATCGACAACGAAGCCCTCGTCGAAAACTTTGAGCGTGAGCTCGAGCGAGTGTGGGAGCGCCCACGGAGGAGCGAAGAGAGCAGAAACTCGATCAAGTCTGGTACGCCAGGACACCCCAGGCATATTTTCTTCCCAAAATTTGCTGACATTTGACAGGAAAAATTGTTCTCGACGGAACCGAATTCTCTATCAATGACGACTTCCAGCGAGACGCGTTGATCCTCGCGGACGAGCTCGAAATCGAAGAACTTGATGCCGCGCGTTTCCTTCTCGACTCTCATGATGACATTCCGATACTCGGTCGGCCACTTTTTGAATGCGCCATCATTCGTTTTCATCAGCAGCGAAAATACGCGCTCGACATTTTGCGCCTTCTCTTCGAAATCTACTCACTCGAAAACAACGATGAGGAGTCGACTCCCCTCGATGGCATCAAAGCTTACGTCGAAGCACGTATGCTGCAAGCCAGCGCGACTGGTCAGAAGCGCAACGTACCACGATACATGACTGCTATGGCCGAAATAAAAACATCTTTGCAAAAGTTGGGCGACAAAATTGCGGCCGCCCAGGCAATGGGGCAAATTATCATGTCCGAGGAAATGGAGACTGTCGAGTATTCGCGCATCAGTCTTATTCAGCAGCATGAATCTTTGGCTGTGATTCTCTGTCGAGCCGTCTCCAAGAGGCAGGCTGAAACCGCTGATTTCATGAACTTTGTTGGTATCTTGAAGCGGACTGATAAATACGATTGCCTGCTAGTACATTTACTGCCTGCTCTTGGTGCATTCACTGTCCAGTTCGGCTCTCCAGAGAGCGGTATGGATCTCACCCGAGCTCAAGATATTCATTCGAAGCTTTTTGCCGCCGCGGATGACTCCGCTTGGCCACTGCCGTACCTTCAGGCCGCGTTCAAGGCCTGGTGGCTGGCAGAGTATTCGGGCTACTGGGCCGACGAACCGTCTGGCCTGCCTGACTCTGAGGTAGTCAAGGAAGATCGCGAGAGGTCGAAGGCTTTTGTGGATGCCTTGAAGGATGGCGCCTTTGATTTTCTGTTGACCGCTGCAACAGATGTTCGCGCACCCGACTGGCATGACCCTGTCCGAGCAGGCATGCGCAAATGGCTACAACGAAAGTCGACGCCACTTCCCGCCGATGTTGTTCAATTCTCCGACTACCTTCAGCTGCGCTTCATGTGCCAATTGGAATTATTCGTCGAGTCCTTCATTTCCAACATGCCTGATGTTCTACGCAAACTCCGAGTTGAGGAAGACGAGCAACGCCAGCTCAGCCAAGTCCATGAGCAGGACCTCGACCTAGAGCGTTTTCTCCTGATAATTGCATACGCCTATGAACGCCGTCCCGATTCGGCGGCTGCTTTCTGGACAGATCCGGATAGCAATATGGCCGGTTTTATGCACTGGGCATCGCGGCGCGCATCGACACCGCTGGTCGCCGCATTTTGCGAAATGCTGCAAGCAATCTCTGAAAACGACGAGTGTGCGACAGCAGCCCACGAGTTTCTGCTAGATGAGGGTCATCATTCGTCTGGGAAGATGCGACGAACGCAATCGCTTACGTGGTCGCAGATCTTCCGTGAGCTAGAGTTCTTTGCGGAAAAGATTAAGCAAAAGCCCATGGCCACACCCACGACACGTTACCGTAACGTGAAACCCAGTACAGATGTGGTGGAGACGGAGCCTGAATCTGCAATGATGCTGGAATGCTACCTACGGCTCATGACCAAACTGGCATCTGAAAGCGAGACTGCCCGACAATTTTTGCTACGGAATTCCGAATATTCCGTTGTTGACAAATTTCTCGAGCTTGCCAGTAGCCAAATACCATCACGACTCCGCGGCTGTATATTCATGGCGCTGAAAGCGTTGATTACGCGAAAAACGTTAGAGGAGAGCAACCTCATGTGGCTGTGCCTGGACAATTGGAGTACGGGCCAATATACTCAGCCTCTTGCACATCCAAGTGGATCTTTACGGCAAGGGCAGGCACAGCCTATTGTTTCCATGGATCGCATTCTAGATGAGATGAGCAACGGTTTCGAGGAGCCGGAAGCGCTTACGAAGCTTCTGTTAGCTCTAGTATCACCTGCAGTTGATGAGAGTCCCCTCAATGACTCACTTCCATTTGGTGACACTCTCGGAGCATCCGCCCGGGGCATCGAAGCATATGTTGACTTCGTTGTCGGCCAAGTGTTTGCTACCAAGTCGCAAGATCTCCAGGACATTTACCAAACGCGAGTTCTACGACTCACATGCCTTGAGTTCATGTTGACTTGTCTGAATACGTTCAACGAAGACCTCATCGTCATGGCTAATGCCACCAATCTTGCTATTGACTCCTCCATTGCCACGGTCGACTTGGCAACATATGTCACCAAGCATCCATTCGCCAGGGTTATGGAGTGGATGTACAATGACAAAGTGATGACAGCTCTCTTCAATTCCATCCATCAAACGCCAATGGAAGTGGGTAATGCGGCTCCTGACTCGCCCCTCATTCTGGGTGTCCTCCGGGCCGTCGAGCTCATTTCCAAGGTCATGGATCTCGAGACGACGTATCTGGACTTGGTGCGACCTTTAATAAAAAAGAACAACCCCCAACGACAGCCGGTTGCTAATGCCCCATACGCATCTTTTGGAGATGGACTTGTCACACGGCTGAGCTTGGTAGTGGACCTCGGCAACTACTGCGGCATCGGTCATTCTGAACTTACGCTCGCATGTCTACAGCTTCTCGGTAGAATGTCGTCTTCTTCTAGAATCGCGTCCGAATGGTCGGGCTCGGCTCGGGCTGGTCATCGGAACAAGGCTGTTGTTGCAATGGAAGCCAATGGCGAGCACGAATCCATAGCAAGAGCCTTCATTTCCGAGCTACAGGCTCCCCTGGAACCTGGCCGAGAGGCTGATTCGACAAGCTATATCACAAAGTGCTATGTTCTTGATTTTCTCCTACAATGCCTGAAAGAGACTCCGAAACGTCCAACAATTGCACATTTGCTTCTAGGCTTCAAATGCGGCGCTGACTCTCTGTCAATTGAAAATGGCGGCGCATTCGCTAAGAGGTTCTCGCTATTCCACACCTTGATAAGCCTATTGATGGAGTTGCCCTCGGCGGATGCTCAAGGTATGAGGGGGCCGCTCATTTCACTCAAACGCAGAGCAATGCGCATTATGCAGGTACTCTGGAGCTCTCCCCTCTCATCAAAGCTTGTCATACAGGAACTACGGGACAACGAATTCTTTTTCCATCTGCTGGTTCGCGAGACCATCATTCAACCCAACATTCCGTGGGAGGGTCAGGACGTGGCCGTGGCGTACTTCCCGTTGACGTCCGGATCCCTTGCTTTGTCAGACTTTCTCGTCTTGAGGCGGATGGTGCTGGAGTATTTTGCGATGGAGCTGTGCATGATATCGCAGGGCCGCATGCCAAGCGTCAAACGACGTATTTTCGAGGCGCTGAATGGCCAGATACTCGACGATGAGAACGAGCGCATTCAGACGCCTACAATTTTCGACTTGTACGACTTCCCACTACCATCAAATCTATGGGAAGTGCCCAACCCTCAAATAGAGTTCTACCAAGATCTCGATATCACAATTTGCTTACAGGATGATGGAGACGGCAACCGCATGCACAACCTCGACCGCGTAAAGGAAATGCTCTTAATAAAGCGAAACGAAAAGAGCCGAGGCCAATTCAAGGAGGTATTAGCAACAACTCAGAGTATTGCGGCAATTGAAAGGGAAGAGGTAATGATTCACGAGCATCTGGCATCGACCGATCGCCAGCAGCAGCTAGCTCGACAGAGCCTAGAAGTGCTGAGGTCGTGGACGAAACTGCTTCTCATCATGGTTGAGTGCAACGACTTTGAGGGAACAGCCCGCACCACATTCTTCTTGCAAACGCTGCAGGCCATTCTTCCCAGCCTAGAGTTATTTGCTTCTGACCGCCCGGTAGAGGCCATGGACCTCGCCAACCTCGCCAGGATTCTGCTTTCGCGCCTAGACCTAAAGGAATCGAGCACAGCCGACAAGCAAGGAAGGGCCATTGGCAACCTCATACACGACAAGTTATTTCAGCTCTTTGAAATATGCCTACAAGCCATCAGCAAGTGGGCGGGCGGGCAAGAGCTACGTGCCGTCTACTACGAAATTTGTTACCGATACATCACTGGGGCACCCGACGAGACGAAGAGCAGCTTCAACATGCAAATCATCAAGACGGTGCGTGTCTACGGCGAGCGCTTCATCAGCGCCATGTGCGATGATGCAATTTGCGGCGAGCCTAGCAGCCAGGCGGCCGTGTACATCTTATTTAACGTGCTCGTCAACGTGGGCCGACAAGAGGGCGATGAGTATGTGGTGGACATGCTGAACCGGCTCAACTTCATCGGCATCGCGGTGGACACGCTGCGCAGCGTCATGGCGGACTGGCATGGCGTGTGTGCGCGAGGCGACGCGGGCCAGCAGAACCACCTCGACGCCAAGTTGGCGCTGCTGCTGCAGCTGGCGCAGACGCGCGCGGGCGCGCAGTACGTGCTCCACGCTAGCATCATCCGCATCGTCGAGCTGTCAGGCCTCTTTGCGGCCGACCCGGAGCTGCAGCAGTTGCGCGGCGACGACTCGCGTGCTCTCGAGCGCCACTATGACCTGCTAGCTAAGATTGTGCGCATCATTGGTGCGGCGCTCCTGTGCCGCGGCAGCCACAGCATCGTGCAGGGGCGCAAGTTCCTCACCGACCACCGCATGCTCGTCGCGCACACGCTCAAACGCAGCGCGGGCATTGGCGCGCACGCGGACGGCGCCGACGGCACCGGGGTGCTTGAGAACAAGGTAGAGGAGCTGGCGGATGCCTTTATGGTGGTCATTGCCGCGACGGGATTCATCGAGGTGAGTTTTTGCACATTGGCCAAACAACAAACTTGTAAAGGAAAAAGAGAGAATGAAGTACTGACTGTTTGCGTAGTTTGATAACGAGGCGATTCCGGAGCTAAAAACCACCCGCAAACTCTTCCATTAGGATGCTTGCCCGCTGAAAGTGTTTGATAGAGAGGGGGGCGTTGACACGAAAAAGAAGGGTAACGGGAGTTTTCTTGTTTCAAATATTAGTCCCTTTTTCTGTACCTTTTTTTTTCCTGCAGTGGACACAGTATTTCAAGAAGATATTTTTTGATTTGTAAAACCAAAGTACCTTGGGAACGGCCGTTCACGTGGATACCTTGGGAGACCTAGCATGTCATCGATTTGATCTGTGTAGTTCCTGTATTAGTTAGGTGAAAATTTGGATAGCGAAGAAACATTCAAGCAGCAAGACCAGAGATAATTGACAAACGGCGGGAAACAGGTAGGAATTTGCCCCGGTCATCGCAGCGAAGGAAACTGTGTGGCTGCTCATTCTAGCAAATATGCTGCTTGTTCTAGCCTATATCCCGTAGAAATATATGTACACTAAGGAAGAGTGTTCACTTGCGCGTGCCTCCAACGCCGAGAAAGTTAAACGCCAAAATTCAGTCTCAACGCGAGGATATCGCCGTCGAGGAAAGGGGTATGTATATCCTGCCAGAATGCTCAGCCAAGGCCCCGTGTTACGAGCCAGCATCCGATATCGCCTTTTCCCTTGCTGGAGAAAATGAAACGCCCAAAACTATGCCATTGTGAAAAAAAGAGAGGAAGAATATGGGTGTGTCTATAATGTTCGCCACTTGGACCGAGAAAGTGGGAAAAGTCCAAGCCATGCGCCGCGTAGCCCGATGCAGTAATGTCTTTTTGTACAGCCAAAAAAGGATGAAGAAACAGGCAAAGAAGGGGAGGGGAGCAACAACTATTTGGAAATGTCGTCGGCTTTTCGCTTTCCTCTTCGCGTCATCGTCATGAGCTTAAGCTCGAGGGGCCAGAAACCCTTTGTCTTGCTGCTGTAGGACTCGCGAGGCTTCATGTCGATTTTGGAGCGGCACATTGGGCACTTACCCTTGGTGGACTCGACGTCGAGAGAGTGATGCAGACACTGAGCACAAAAGAGGTGCCCTGATACGGCGTCAGTAAGGAAATTGAGCGGGCATGAGCAGGTTGGATAGGAGAGGGGCATGGGAAAGCGTACCGCAATACGTAACTGTCAGGCCAGCGACGTCATCCATGCAGATGGCACATTGAAACGCGGCAATCTTGACACGGTTGTCAATGACGGCCGGCCTCAGCTCTGGGGGGATGTCGGCCCCTTCGGTCAGGTCAAAGGTGAGGAGGTCATCGGCGTCGAGGACGTTCTTGGGCGCGGCCGGCGGCACGGTCACAAGGTCCCCAAACAAGTCTTCGTTAGGGCCGAGCGGTTTGACGGGCTCCTGTTTGGGCTCACGACGACGCCCCGTTTGACCTTGTCGCTGCCTCTGAGGCGACGGTGGGAATTGATCTGACGGCCCGCGTCGCAGCGTAGGCGGTGGCGGCATAGATTCGGAGAAGGACGTGGCTGCTGTATCGGTGCCTTGCATGTCGTCGAACCCATCGTTGAAGAGGTGCGAGTACTGCGTCTCGGGCAGTGAAAAGTCGGTATTTTGCGTGGTGTTGGCAGAGGGACCGGCCAGCAGCTGCTGGGAGGGCGAATCGGGTGCGTCGTTTGCGCGCCCCATGCAGTGCTCGTTGGTCTGGGTAGTGGTCGTGGCGGCGTGGTGAGGGTCGATGTAGCTGTCGTCTTGGTACAAGTCGTCGTCGGGCGAAATGCGCAACAATGGGAATCGTAAGGGTTGATATGCGTCGCGGAGCAGCTCGGAGAAGATAATTGGCTCGTCGTAAGGCGTGGCTCCAGGCGGCGTTCGCGAAGGGCTGGTGCCTGCTATTCTCAAGTCGGGTTGCGTGGCACCACGATGCTGCTGCTGCGAGGGCGAGTGTCGGCGGCGACGTCGGGGCAGTGGCGAGAGGGGATTGCTAAGATGGCTTGGCGGGCTCGCGTGGGTATTGGGGGGCGCTGAGGAGACGTGGGCGTGGTGCCGCGGTGACGAGGACCGGGCAGGTGGCAAGGTGCTGGTGGTGGTGGCGGGTGGCTGCAAGGCTTGATGATGCCGATGTTGCTGGTGGTGGTGAGGAGTGCGGGTGGCGGTGGACAGCGGCGAGGTCGATATGAGGATGATGTCGGAGTCGAGCGAGGCTCTCCTCGGCGACGCAGAAGCAAGCGACATGGTGGCCGGCGGCCTGGGTGCCTGGTGTGGCGGTAGCGGCAAAGTGAAGGCAGGAGTTTTCTGATGTACTTGTGGTGAGGCGCGGAGGGTGGTGGCGGCCAAGCCCCGCGATGAGGGGCCAGAGGCAGGCAGGCAATGTTAGCCTAGGAGAAGTCGTGCTGTTGTCGGGGCAAAGGTGAAAGGGTCGGGAATCATGGCGACAACGCCCCAGTCTGGGTTTTGCGTGAGGCAAGAGAGGTGAGGAGGATTTCCGAGGGACGGTGGTGGGGAGGGGAGAAGGTGAAGGACGGTTGATTCAGGCCGCAGAGCCAGGGCGGGAAACCGGTAGTTCCATGTCATTCTGAGCAGCATTGTATGGCGGTTTGGTGGCCATTTGTTCACGAGTACTCAGAGGCCCACACGAGGCAAAAGCTGGCGCTAAAACAAAGGCGAGGTGGTCAGGCACTATTTATCGGCTGGGGATCCGCATCTGGGCAGTAATTATTAATGGAAGAGTCGACAACTTGGCTCTCATGATTCTCGACGAGAATTTATAGTTATTCTTTTCTCGTTTTTGTCGTCTATGCAGCTATAGGATGTTCCGGCCATTATCAACAGAAGCGCGTGGTTTGTATTGGCTTGTACATACGCCTCGTCACGACGCCTGTGATGGTCACCCATACTGATGTGAGCGCCAGGCCATATGTAGCTCAGCGCAAGAATAGGTAGGTACGTAAGAAAGTGCCTGCCTACCTAGGTACCTACCTGGATATGAGGTATGGAAGCCCGAGTAACAAACTTACGTTCTACAGAGCTACATAATAAAGGAGTACTTCACAATCTCATAAGTTGTAACAAATCATCGCGTATATATTTTATGCCTTATCATTCACATCAGATGTCGTAATAAGATGCACAACAGTCAATGTAGCCATGTTGAGCCAAGGTACCTAACATTTACAAGTATACAGGTACATAGGTAGGTACCCGAGGGGGCTGTTTTTAGGCACAGCACTCGACCCGCGACAGTTTCTGTCACTGCCAACCCCTCCCTTTACACTCTAATAAATCCCAACATTATAACTAGTTATCGCAGCCTCGCTGCGTTCGCTTTGTCCATCCGGCTTTGTAGCTCCGTTCCGCCGCCCTGCATGCCCCACGAATGCCGGGTCCACTATTTCCAGATACAGGGTAAGCAGCCCCCTCGCCATCCCTGTCAAATGCATCCTCGCGCTAACCAATTTCGCAGCAAACCGAAAACCCCCTTCAACTAATTTGTACCTGTCTGTACCTACGCGTTCACCTCCCGCCTCTCCCCCGCCATTAGTTAGGCTCACCCCTTTCCCCTCCATCACTTCTTCATCCTCGTTATGCTGCATCGTCGGCGCTCGACATGACGGATTTATAGCAATGCGCGCCTTTCATCCTGCCGCCGGCCACCTCCAGCGTGCCGCGTCCGCCAGATTGCGCCTCGTGCGACATGGCGCGAACTGTCGACTACTTGCGACTAGCTGTCCGCGACACCTCGCATCTGTCACCGCAGATGCCAGATCCGAAAAGAGCCAATCTCTCGCCCGTATGTCATGTCCGGCGACCCTCGCCACGCGTCACCTCTTGCGTGCTCCCCACTAACCAGTCGCTTCTAGTACCATCCACTGCTCGATACAACGAAATTGGCGTTCAACAGCTCAGCACACATGTCTATGATCAAATATTCCCCGACGGCGCAACTCCTCCACCACAAGAACTTGTACAATTATCCAGAGATCATCTGAGGCGCCATGATTTACTCGGCAAGAATACCGACGACGCGCCCCCCGTAGCATTCGACCTCCCTGCCCTCCAAGGTCGCACTCTCGACGAGCACTTCTATAAGCTGGGCCTTGACTGCGCCGAGCCGTACCTTACTCTCGCCAAGCAGTTTTCGCGCGCCAACGCGCCTCCCAAGCCTCGCAAATGGATTCGCCGCAGCGGCTGGACCAAGTACTACCCCGATGGCCGTACCGAACAGGTCGACGCGCCTGACGAGTCCGCCCTGTGTTTCGATACCGAAGTCATGTGGAAGGAGAGCCCATATGCCGTCATGGCCTGCGCCGTAGGACCTACAGCCTGGTATGCCTGGCTCTCGCCATGGCTTCTGGGTGAGACTGAGAATGACAAGCACCTCATTCCCCTTGGCGATCCAACCACGGACAGACTCATCGTCGGCCACAATGTCGGCTTCGATCGTGCCCGTATCCTCGAAGAGTACGACATCAAGCAGACCAGAAACTCATTCATGGATACAATGTCACTGCACGTTGCTGTCAATGGCATGTGCTCACAACAGCGACCAACTTGGATGAAGCACAGGAAGAATCGAGAGCTGCGTGAACGAGTCGCCAGCCAGACCCCCGACCACGAGCTCGCCGAGCTCTTGAGCAACAGAAGCATGCATGAAGAGGAAGAGCTCTGGGTTGAGCGCAGCTCCGTCAACTCTTTGCGAGACGTCGCCAAATTTCATCTCGACGTCAACATGGACAAGGCTATCCGCGACGACTTTGGCGAATTAAACAAGTCCGAGATTCTCGCCAAGCTCGACCCCCTCCTCGACTATTGCGCTGCTGACGTTGCCATTACGCATCGCGTCTATAAGATTGTCTTTCCCAACTTCCTCGACACCTGCCCGCACCCTGTCAGCTTTGCTGCTCTCCGCCATCTTTCCTCCGTCATCCTCCCCGTCAACAATTCTTGGGACGCATACATTGCCAACACCGAAGCCACGTATCATGAACTTTCCGACGCTGTCCAAGAGAGACTCGTTGCCTTGACGGACAAGGCGCTCGAAATCAAAAACGACCCCGAAAAGTGGCAAAACGATCCGTGGATGAAGCAGCTCGACTGGTCGGGCCAAGAAATTCGCATGGTCAAGGGCAAAAAGAAGGGCGACCTTCCTAGACCGGCTGCCCGACAGAAAAAGCCCGGCTGCCCGCAATGGTACAAGGACCTATTTTCAAAGAATGACGCTCCCATCAGCATTACAGTGCGAACTCGAATCGCCCCGCTGCTGCTGAGAATGGCCTGGGATGGCAACCCTCTCGTTTGGTCCGACAAGTATGGTTGGACCTTTGAAACAGATCGTTGCAACGCGCAAAAGTATATCGACAAGCAAATGATACAGTGCCAGTTTGAAGAAGCCGATGCGACGCTGCGTGACGACAAACGACATGCCTATTTCAAGCTTCCACACAAGGACGGCCCTACCGCCCGCTGCGCGAACCCCATGGCCAAGGGCTACCTCCCCTATTTTGAGAATGGTACACTGTCCTCGGAGTATTCGTATGCCAAGGAGGCCCTCGAAATGAATGCCTCGTGCTCGTACTGGATCAGCGCCCGCGACAGAATCATGTCCCAAATGGTGGTCCGGAAGCAAGACTTGCCCAACGCCGACAAGTCCGCCGAGTCTGCAGCCAACGGCCTCGGCTTCATCCTACCGCAAATTATTCCCATGGGCACCATTACGCGACGCGCGGTGGAAAACACGTGGCTCACAGCCAGCAACGCAAAGAAGAACCGTGTTGGCTCCGAGCTCAAGGCCATGGTGCGCGCCCCCGCGGGCTACAGCTTCGTCGGTGCCGACGTGGACTCGGAGGAGCTATGGATCGCCAGCCTCATTGGCGACGCCACCTTTCAGCTGCACGGCGGCAACGCCGTCGGCTTCATGACACTCGAGGGCACCAAGTCGGCCGGCACAGACCTGCACTCGCGCACGGCCTCCATCCTCGGCATCACCCGCAACGACGCCAAGGTGTTCAACTACGGCCGCATCTATGGCGCCGGCCTCAAATTTGCCGCAACTCTGCTGCGCCAGTTCAACCCCGCACTGTCAGAGCGGCAGACGATGGAGACGGCGTCGAAATTGTACGCGAGCACAAAGGGCACCAAGACGAACCGAAAGACGCTGTACAAGCGGCCGTTTTGGCGCGGCGGCACCGAGTCATTTGTCTTTAACAAGCTTGAGGAGTTTGCCGAGCAAGAGCGACCGCGCACGCCGGTCCTCGGCGCCGGCATTACTGAGGCCCTGATGGGCCGCTTCATCAGCAAGGGCGGCTACCTCACCTCGCGCATCAACTGGGCTATCCAGTCATCGGGCGTCGACTACCTGCACCTGCTCATCGTCGCCATGGACTACCTCGTACGGCGCTTCGCCATTGATGCGCGCCTCGCCATTACTGTGCATGACGAGATCCGCTACCTGGTCAAGGACGAGGACCGGTACCGCGCCGCCATGGCACTGCAGGTCGCCAATGTGTGGACGCGCGCCATTTTTGCGCAGCAGGTCGGCATCCATGACCTGCCGCAGTCGTGCGCCTACTTTTCTGCCATTGACGTCGACCACGTCCTCCGCAAGGAGGTGGACATGGAGTGTGTCACGCCCAGCCACCCGACCGCCATCCCGCCCGGCGAGAGCCTCGACATTGCGACACTGCTGGCCAAGGGTGACGCGGCGCGGCTGGACCCGGCGATTGTACCCGACGCGGCGCACGCGCCGAGACTCGATGCCATCCAGTATACGCCCCGCGTGCCGGTAATGCAGGCCATCCGGGATGTGGTGGGCGGTGACGGTATGCCGTTTTTAAAGGCGCAGATTGTGAGTGATGATGCCGAGCTGCGGGATATTATCAAGGATGTGCGCAAGGAGGAATTGCCCAAAGAGAAGCAGATCAGCAAGCGCTCGCTCAAGTCGGTGCTGCCGTACCGTGCACACCCGCAGCTCGTGCCCATGGACGAGCCCATTTCGGTGGCCGAGGCCATGGGCAACTCGAACCGTGGCGCCAAGGGCAAGTGGACGTGGGCCAAGAACACGACAAAGGGTTCGCGCCCCAGCTGGAGAGTGTAGCGAGATGTGTTGCTCTGTACAGGATACCCCTTATGTTATCATTTTCTTTGTGTGCTACATGGATATTGTTCGGCATTGCTCTTTTACTTCCATTTTGGTTATATGCATGGGTCTGGAGTGTCTTGGGCTTGTATGATTATCTAGTGTATTACTGTGTGTATAAGGTAGCAATGGGTAAAAATGGCATGATATTAGTATTTTGTATAGCATCTGTAAAGAGCACTGCTCAACAGTCCAGATGAACACTGTGACACAACATCTCGTCCCGTTGAAGGGTCTTAGTTTACAATAGACCCTCAGCCGCGGGATCACGTTTCTATCAGCATGTACATCTTATCTTCCAATAACAGGGTCAAGGGCACTCGATTTTAACGTATGGAATCCCGGAGCTGGATAAGGTTGCTAGTAGACTCTCGATCTGGATAGATTTGTTAGAGTTGTCGACGTGGTTATAATTGGCCCTCCTGGTGGGACAACATGTGCAGCACGAGTATATAACTAATATCGAAGAAAAAAGACAGAAATGTCTAGAGGTAAAGTCACCCAGGCGTGTGATATCTTTCCGTTTTCAGACTCAACACGCTACACATATCACCCATTGCAGGGTAGTAATTATCTTGCATAAAGCCCACGTTGTGCAGCATGGAGACAGGCGCCGACCGGCGTCCACAGTGTCGTAATTAGATACAGTGGATCTCAGTGGTGCCATACGAGCCTGAAGGATGTCTCACGATGAATAATGGATAAAGGTGGCTTGTGGTTGCGTAACCGATTTCAACCTGTGTTCGGTGTCTCGAGATCGCTAAAGCGGGGCAGGAGGGAAGCTCCCCGCCACCTCTGAGCTTGTGATTGTCGCAAGCGTCATTACTTGCACGTATTTTCAAATTTCAGCTCATAGACAAGCCATCAGGCTGTTCACAAGTTGTTTCACTTGCACAAGCACATATACCGATAGAGAGAGATATTAGCGCCCTGCCGAACCATGGCGACAACGACGACTGATGATGCCGTCAAACGGTTGCAAGAGAGCAAGCCGCCGGCCACAGACGCGGCAACCTACCTCACAATTATCGAAATGTCTCTAACGCCAGAGATCCTACCGGCTCTGCGGGACATTCTCGATGACGTGGAACTGACGAGCGAGATTGGTTGGGACCTCGTCGAGATGCTGATTGCGGTACCTGGCAGCGAGGCATGCCTGGAGAGGGTGGCACATCTGGGCAACCCCCGCGAGGTTATTCTCAAGGTGCTAGAGGTGATGGAAAAGGGGGCGACCGAGGCTAGAGAAGACGAAGATGAAGAAGAAAGTGCTGAGGAGGGTACTGGCGATAAGCACAAAAGCGACAAAAACAAGGTGCCGACCGCGCATCAGTTCGTCACCCTGTGTGGCATGTTGGTCGTTTTGCACAACCGACTTCGAGTCAAAGAGCCCTCGCGCTTCTTGCACACCACACTAGATACCGTATACCGCAGCTACGACGGCGCCAGTCCCGAGGCCACGGCGGCCGTCATCGCGCTCGTGCGATCACTCTCCGGACAGAAGCGGCCGCCGCTACCGACGCGCAAGTCTAGCATCGTCGCCGTCTCGCGGACGTCGTCTTTCCAAGCGGGTGATGCGAGCCGAAGCGCACCGGACCCCGAGGGCAGCGAAGGCAGCGCTCAGGATGCCGGCGAGCCAGCGCTTGTGCAGCGGCTGCTGCAGTCATTTGTGACGTGCGTCCTGGAAGCGTTTGTCAACGCCAACGCGCTCGAGTGGCCGGCGAGGCTGCTCGAATTCACGTACCCAGAAAAGATTGTGCTGGGGCGCATGACGCAGATGCAGGCATTCAAGGACGTGGACGAATTGCAGGCCAGGGATAGCCTGATTGGCCAATTAGTGGTAAGTGGTGGCAGAGACCGAGATTTGCTGCCCGTTGGACTAACTTGGAATCTTGGAATAGTCACTGGCTGGCGATGTTGGACTTTCCAAGCTCTCGTCCGATGCCGTCAAGGAAGCGTTTGCCGCCTCGCCAATCTGCACCGATCCGCTGTCCGGCGAGCTCGATAGCGCCAAGCCCGAGGCCCTGGGCTTGGCAACGGGCGGCCTGGCCGCGCTCGTTGCTTACTGGATGTTTGCCACGGATCTCTTTGACGCGCAGTATTCGGTCCCCGACTTTCACATCTTCCCGCACCACCAGGCCTTGCTGCACAACTTCCTCGGCGACAGCCCGCAGGACCAAATTGCCCAGAATCCCGGCGTCGCCGAGGCGCTCATCGTCATTGGCGTCTGGCTACACACGCAGTCGCGCCTGTTGGACCCCGGCGCCGCGCCGGATTTTATGGCCTACCACCACCTTCTGACGCTCTTCGGCGTGTTCCACACCAACCCGCGCGTGCGGCAGTCGGCCATTTCCCTCGCCGGGCTCGTGCTGCACGCAGCGCCTGAAGACGAGCGCTTCGCGATCCTCGAAGACCTCCTAGAGAATTGCATGTTTGCGTCGCTGCAGTCGTGCGCCGTCTCCTGGGCCAAGGACGAAATCATTGCCGCCCGCCAAGCCAAGGCGGGGGCCGGCGGCAAGTTTGCCACGGCCGAGGGCCTGGAGCGGCTGCAGTACGCCCTCTTCCCGGACCTGACGCACCTGCAGGACGAGGCCCAGGATGCCGAGGCGCTGCTCGAGTTTTGGGCCCAGGCCTGGCCGTTTCAGCTGCAAGTGGCCAACTTTGCCGTCTTTGTGTTTGGAGACCGCTACCGGGACATGGCGCCGGCGGGCATGGCCGCGGCCGTCGAGCACAGGTACGTCGAGCCCCTGCTGCACATGGCGGCCGTGCTGCGCGAGGCGGGCGCGCAGGACAAGACGGCGCTGGACGGGGCCACGGTCGACCAGGCCGTCGGGACGCTGGACATTTTGACGGATACGCTGGGCAGAGTGACGTTGCGATAAAGGACGAAGGGCGAGGACGGCAGGCGGGAAACCAGTGTACAAACATGAATAGCTGTGCATAACGAAATACGAGAGCACATATGAACTGTTAATGATTATGGAAAAAAAAATGCGTGTCCAGTACAATATTCCTTTCTGGTATCTGAGGTGTCGTAGTATATGAAAGCCAATAACGCCGAGAAATGCTTGCTTTGACCAGGTTACCGCCTGCGATCTCGATCATCCCCACGACGACGATCCCTATCCCGCTCGTTATCGCGGTCTCTATGCCCATGTCTATGCCCATTGTCCCTCTCGCGGTCCCTGTGCCGGTCCTCCCTCTCCCTCTCCCTCTCCCGCTTGTAGCTGTCCTCGCGCGCGCCAGCGGCTCCCCCCCTACGCTCCTCTTTTTTCCTCTCCTCCTCCCTCCTGTAATCCGCCAGCTTTGGCGGCCGCTTCTTGCCGCCCGGCGGCCCGGCGCCGCTCTTCTGGTTCCAGCCGCCGAGGTCCTCGGCCTCGTTGAGCGCCTTGGCGCCGAGTCCGAGCCTGTTTTGCCGGCGCCGCGGGGCCTCCTGGGGCTTCTTGACACCGGGGGCGGCGGCGGTGCGGGGCTTCCCGTCCCAGCCCATGCCGCGGAGCAGCGCGGCGCCAAACTCCTCGACGGGCATGGCTTCGTAGTCGGCGAGCGTGGACGTGGCGCCCGCGCGGGAGACGTCGCGCGCGTAGGCGTCGTCTTCGGTCGCAATGACCTTGTCCTCTTGCGCGGGTCGCTTGCCGAGGAGCGCATCCATGGCTTCGTCGTCGGCGGAGCGAGGCGCAGGCACCGGCTCAGCGGGCTGCTGTGCGTTGGCCTTGTCGTCGTCGGTGTCTGCTGCCGTCGTGGGCGCCGCCGCCGTGTCGACGGCGGCAAGGGGGGGTTGCTTCTCCTTGACCGTGAGGCCCCATTGGATACCCGAGTCCTGGTCCGCTGGCGCCGTATCCACCGTGGTGATGCTGCCGCCGCTTTCTCTGTTTTGCGCCGCGCGCGCCTCGGCGGGCAAGAGGTTCTTGCCACGCCGCGCGTCGCGCTGCTCCTTGATCTCGTCGCGCCAGTCACGGTTGGGCTGCCGCGCAATCACGTACTCCCTCTTGGGCGCCGCTGCTTGCTCCTCGCGCTTCGTTTCGGCACCATTGGCGCCGAAGCCGGTGATGACCTCGTGCTGGCCGCGGGCGGAGTCGGAGTCGGAGTCGTCGCCGCCGCCGCCGCCAAAGGCGCGGGTGGATGTGGTGCTGCGCGGCCGCTTGCCGAGGGACGAGGCGGGCGTCTTGGCCTTGGAGGCTGAGGACGACGGTGCGCTAAACTTGATGGCGATGCGGCCGCCTTTGCTGTCGTCGGTCATGGTGCGCGTGGCGTCTGGGTGTGCTGTGGTGCGTTGTTTGGTGAAGAGAGGCTATCTTGAATTTATTTTATGGGTCTCGACCTAGATCAGTGGCGGTGCCTGTGGCTGAACTACTGCCTTGCGTCGGGCAAACTGTGTGTTTGCTGAACTGTTGTACTAAGGAATTGATATTCCTGGTAGGTAATCTGTTCATTTTCAACCCAGTTTCCTCTGGCAATTGAGTTATTTCTTACCGTCTCTCTGCATTGCCAGTCTTGAATGGCACCCCCATGTTACCTCTGCTGGCAGAATTTGAACATTATGAAGCACTCTTTAATAAGTTGCTATGATTATATTCACTGTCTTCTCTGTAGATTAGATACCACGCTGCCTACATAGTTATTCCATGCTGCTGCTGCGCTGATTGAATACTACGGTTGAGGGCGGAACACGCGCCACCCAAGGTGTGTGTAGTGTGTAAGAGGGAAATGCTGCTCATTTTCGTCTCTCCATGGGAGAACAGGTTTTGTTGACCTATTTTAGTCTTACTTGATGTAAAAGTTAGCCCTAGCCACGGTTATCCGCCAACTAGTAATTAGGCAGCTACATTGGCTCGGGAATTTGATTCTTGTCCCTAATGAAGCGTGTTGAATTGAATTTGAGCTGCCCAAATCCAAACGTCATGGTTTATTTAGTGAGTGGGAGCGAAGTGTGAAGACTGTCAAGACGTCAAGACGTCAAGGCAACAGCAAGGCAAACAGTATCACAAGATAACAAAGCAACAAAAAACAGCGACAAAAGAAAACTTTACTGACGAAAGAAAGAAATGAAATCAGATTGCAAGTGCGAGGCATACGGTGGGTGCACTGATCAAGATGTGTCTCTAATGCGACTGGGGATGCATGACGCCTTACTGGATACCTACACCCACTGTAGTTCAAACTTTACTGAGGAAAGAAAGGAATGGAACAAGATTGCAAGTACGAGGCATACAGTGGGCATTGATCGCGATGTGTCGCCAATGCGACTGTAATGATGCCGCCATGATAGCACCGTGCAATTGCGCTCGAACAGCATGTGGCCCGTCAGGCCAGCGTGAAAGCTGTGCATACGCTAAGAATAGCAGCTGTAATAACCCGGGCCAAGTAACACACAACATGATGCAGAATTATGCATCCAACGTCCTACACGTGCGTCTCTTGTATAACTATTATTAGCTATACAGAACAAGAACTCTGACAAGCACATGTTTGGCGTATAATGAATGAAATTGCTTCTTATCTAATGATGCCTTTGAACAAACATGCAGGTCTAGTCTCGTTTCCTCGTATGCTCTGTCTTTTATAGCTGCTTCTCCATCTCGCCCTTGATCCTCGTCACCGTGCCCGCGCCGCCATACACCATGTGCGTGTACACCATGGCTACACTCGCACCCGCGTTGAGCACCTGTAGCGCCTGCTCGCCGTTCGTGACGCCGCCCGTAGCGAACAAGGTTTTGCGCGCGTCGCCCCGATCCGCCGTCGCCTGACCCTCGAGCGCATACGCGTCCATCATCCTGCGATACCGGCCGACTAGGTCCAGCGTGCGCGAGAACATGGCTGGACCCGAGTAGCCACCCGTCTCGGCCAGCGCGCGCTGGTCCTTGCCCGACAGCCGTGTGCCCACGGGGACGAGGCCGGCGCGGCGCTTGGTCGTGTTGCCGACGATGACGCCGTCGACGCCGCTGCGGTGCACCGCCTCGACGACGCCCGCCATCTGCGCGTCGTCGTCCTCGTCTGGCGACACCTTGACCATGACCTTGGGGCTCGTCGCGCGGTCCGTCGCGCGCGCAGCCTCCACCACGGCCGTCAACAGCCGCGTCAGCGGCTCCGTCGCCTGCAGGTCGCGCAGGCCCGGCGTGTTGGGGCTGCTGACGTTCACGACGACGATGTCGGCGTAGCGCGCTAGCTGCTCCACGCAGTAGACGTAGTCGGCCGCTACCGCCGCCTGATCCTTTTCGTCCGTCTCCTTATTCTTGGCAATCTGCACCGCGAGAAGCCGGCCTTCGGCCAGGCTGCCGGGCGGGACCTGGGCCTCGCCATTAAGCACCTGCTCCTCCGTGGCGCCGATTTGCTTGGCAAAGCGGCGGACACGTGTGCGCAGCCGCTGGGCGACAGCGTCCGCGCCCTGCGAGTTGAGGCCGTACCGGTTCACGAGGCCGTCGAGCCCGGCGACGCGGAAGCAGCGCGGCCGCTCGTTGCCCGCCTGCGGGCGCGGCGTGATGCCGCCAATCTCGACGATGCCGGCGCCGAGCGCGAATAGAATGTCCGTCATTGCGCCGTCCTTATCCAGGCCCGCCGAGATACCGACCGGGTTGTCAATGGTGGCGCCAAAGACCTCGGTCGCCAGCTTCGAGGGCGCAGCGTGGCGCGGGGGGCGTTCGCGCGGGTGCAGGTTCGCCTCGTAGAGGAATTGCAGGATCCGGGAGCCGATGTGGTGCGCATCTTCCGCGTCGGAGAAGAGTGTGCGCAGCAGCGGCGGGATAATGTGCTGGTGGAGGAGGGAGGCACGCGTGTCCGTCACGTAGAGGTAGCCGACGTAGCCCGTCGCGGCGAGAGTCGTGGCATAAAGGGCGGTCTTGGCGCGGCCCAGGCCAACGAAGCCGCCAGAGGAGGTCGAGGCGAATCGTGGGGTCGAGGCCGGCGTGGACGTACGGAGGCGCGGCGGTGTTGCTCGCGGTCGGCTGGGGAGCCGGCGGCAGACCGACTGCCCAAGCGTGGGCATGGCGGACATGGTTGCTTCAGGCGGGTAAGAGGGCAATTGTGAGATGTGGGAGAGAACTTGTATTATTCTGGCGTAGGTACCTAGTAGGTACCTGTGTGTGGTGGGACACCACACAGGACAGGGTGACGGGTGCCCGCCGTCTTAAGGCCAGTGTCCTTGCCAGTGACTTTTGACCAAAAAAAAAATAGAAAAGACTAGCAAAGAATAGCAAAGAATAGAGTAAAGCTAGTTAATTATCATTATCTAATAACCTATACCTTATTCCTAGTCCTTTGAGATTAAAAGTCCGTTTAGCAGGTACTCCTCTCGTTAAGGGTATTAGCAGCTGCAGGCGGGGGGCAGCGGGGGAGCCACTAGCAGTGTCGGCACACTGTGCGGAAAGACTTTGAGTACGTTGCCACGACACCAGCCCCTTTCTAATTCCAGAGTACAGGCTAGCACCATTTGTGCAAACTCGCCGTAATAGCGTGTTAGCAGCGTGTACCAGAGCACAGTGCACCCTCAGTAGCTTGCACGGCTCAATTGGCCTCTAATCTCTCCCTGATGGTTCCTGTTTCCCCCGGAGGAAAAAGCGCTAGAACGGCTCAAGCCTGCAAAATCTGTTCAACCGCCCAAAACCTAAGTAACCGCCTGGACGAAAATTTTGTACGCCCCCCCCTTCCTAGCCGGCCAACGCCTTGAGAGTTACGACACGACACGACAGCAAAGAGAAATTTGTCGACGCGGCGTCCACAACCACGCCTTTCATCGTTGGAGACGTGCTCTTCCATCTCTCATTATCGCGCTCTTCACCTCAGCAGCATCCGTTTCGCTCGCAAACGGATGTTGCGACAGCAGATGCTATGACTGAGGTCGGGCACGCCGATTTATCGCGGCTGCTTCAATCAAAGCGCAATGAGTGCCAGTAAGTTTCCTCTCGCTGTATGCGGCGATTTTTTCCGATGAAAAAGATAATATTTTTATGTCGCTAACCTCCCATAGTGCAATTGTAACTTCGCGCAAGAGGAAGCTTCGCGAACTGTTCGCGGTCGCGACCCAGACCCAGCCGCTCCCCCAGCAAGCCCATGCACTCCCCGACGCGCCCATTGCCACTACCGCCGAGTGGCAATTCCTGCACAAAAACGATATTCTGCAGTATGTTTCTCCGATTCACGCGGCCTTTTTCCTGCATTTTTTGCGATTGCTTTGATGTCGCGATCCATCATTCATTGATACGCCAACGATGCCACCGCTGCAACGGCCACTGAAGCATCCACTATAAGTTGCAGCCTTAACACTAACAACGTTGCAGGGAGAGAATCTTTGACGAGTCAACTATTCCGCAGCGACCAGCACAATCCGTTGAAGCCTTGAAGCGATCCATCTCGGCTCAACTCGCCGCTGCCAATTCTCCTGCAAATTCCCCAGTTGCCACGACTCCTGGAACATCGAATTCGACAACCTCAGCGCGATCAACACCTGGTGTACAGAGCCCAGCCAACATACAAAATGGAGCCAGGCCTGCCGTCACGACCCAGCTCTCTGCTGCTGCGCCTGTTGCGCGTGCTCAGAACCATGCAAGCCAACGCGCCGATGCCTCAAGACGACCTAGCCAAGTTTCATTCCCTCCTGGCACCAAAGGATCGCCTTCCTTGACTCCCACCCCCGTCACAAACGGAGTTCCTGCGGTTGCGCCTGCGGCTGATGGTTCGTTGAGCATCAAGTTGCCCCCTGATGCGGCAAAAGTTACTGATGCCATGTCTTCTCCGGGCTCAACAGCGGCCAGCGCGACGACTACGGCGGCGCATGACGTTTCTGCCAACACCAGCCCAGATCACGAAGGTCCTCGGTCACCCGAAGTCGAACAACAACCCGCGCAAGCTGCCCTCAAGCCCGAAACGAAACAAATCGCTACTGGCCAGAAGCCACAAACGTCCGACGAAGATCAATTGTTGCAAGAGTCCATTCGGTCCGCTGCTGCATCGGGCTCAGAAGATGAAGTATCAGCGACAACGGCCCCAAGCTCGAAGCCGCAGACAACTATATCTGTACCTTCTGCCAAAGAGGTTCCTGACAGCCAAGACGAGGCGGATAAAATGGATGTCGACGAGCAAGAAACGATCAAGGATTCAATCGACGTTAACCCGACACCACCTCTGCTTACTCCACAAACAACAAGAGAAACCGTGCCTGCAGAGCGTGCCGTTACGAGAGTCTCCTCGGGTGCTATGAGACTCAAGTCTGTGAATGAAATCGTTGGCGCCACCCCCGTTCAGCCACCGACCGCGGCACACCAAAGAACCTCGACGATCAGCTCACCCCATCCGCTTCTGCACCCGCATCACCAGCGGCGAGATCTAAATCACGAAAGGATCGCAGCAAGGGACAAGCCTCCACAGTTCTATTCGGCAAGCAACCCAAGCGTGTCGAAGACAAGTCCCTCGCCCCAGGTCAAAAGGAACAGTTTCATCCCTTTGACGACTATTACACTCCACTCTTCATCCAAAACTTCACCGGCGCAACCAACTGGATGCAACCTATCGAAAAAATCTTGTTTCACGCCAACAAGACGATCGGTACTTCGGATGCAAACCTCGCAATCCTGGATAATCAAGCCTGCAAGGTGCTACGTAGGGTGTATCATCTGCAGCAGCATGACAAGTGGTCGTTGCGACAGCTTAAACGATGCCCGGAGCCGACGCGACCTAGTTCGCACTGGGATCTGATGCTCCAAGAGATGAAATGGATGAGAACAGATTTTAGAGAGGAGCGCAAGTGGAAAATGACGGTAGCCCGCAATTTAGCATATGCTTGTGTTGAATGGCATGAGTCGAATGCTGAAGATCGACTTGCCCTGCAGGTCGTCGCGCGTATACCACCCAAACCTTGCGTCGATGGACAAGATACGCAAATGGGTGATGACGAGGCCGCAGCGGCAGAAAACCATCCCACGCCTGACCTCGAGCCGTCGGGCGATCTCGACACGCCTCTGCACGACGATATCTCTGAGGGGTTTGTGGAAACTGTCGCGCCATCGGCCATCTTTTCACTGCAGGAAGACGATGTTGTCTTTGGCCTTCGACGAACACAAGCGGCCCAACAGCTCTTGAACGAACTCCCTCTCTATGGCGCTCCTCTAAAGGTCCCCCCGACAGACCTCGGCAACCCAGAACTAGACCCTGATGCGCATTGGCGCCGGCCTGCTCTACCTCTGAGCAAATTCGTTGAAGGGGAGATGAGGGTCGTCACAAAAGGCCCCCCGCTCAAGCGCGGCCGATTTAACTTTCGCAACGAAGATTCGGATGATGAGGGTGACAGCACGTTTGCTGCTGACCCAACAGTCAATTACGCCGGGACTGATGACATGGTTAGCAATGTCGCGTTATTCAATCCTGAATCGAAGGCTATTCGAGACAGGTTGCATGCGGGTCATCAATTCCGACCTCCTTCGGAACACCCCATGCCTATGCAATCGTTCTACGAGTGCCGCAGTGCCTCACAGTGGACAATCAGTGAAGATGACGATCTGAGAGGTCTTGTGCGCGACTACTCGTATAACTGGTCACTAATATCGTGCATGCTTTCTACAAGATCCTCTTTCATCTCCGGGCCAGAGCGACGCACCCCCTGGGAATGTTTCGAGCGATGGATTAATCTTGAGGGGTTGCCAGCTGATATGCAGAAGACGCAGTACTTCAAGGCCTACAGTACCAGAATTGAAGCGGCCCAGCGTGTCATTGCTCAGCAGAACCAGATTGCGGCGCAGCAAGCTAGTGCAGCTGGTAACAACATGCCTGCTCCTCGCAGAAGACCTTCCGTCCCGGTTCGAGTCGAACGACGCAGGAACCAGAAGCACCTGACTCTCATCGACGCAATGAGGAAGCTCGCAAAGAAACGAGAGACAGCGCAGCAGAAGCAGCAACACGCAGCCTCACAGAATGCAGTCAAAAAAGCTGCAGAGACTGTTACACAGCGACCATCGAAGACGCCCAGGGACTACAGTCTTATGAGATTCGAGCGTGACCAGGCGTTGGCAGAGAAGATGGCGCAGTACGCAGCTCGCCAAGAGGCATCGCGGCGAGCTCAAATCCAGGCTAGAGCCCAAACCCAGGCAGTACAAATGGCAGGAGCAGCCCAAGCCGCCCAGCCAAACCAAGCCGCAGCTCAGGCTGCGGCCGCTGCGGCAGCTGGTGTGGCTCAATCCGGTGCCCAGCGTCCCGAGGTTCCACCGCACATGGTGGCAGCCGCTGCCGCCGCAGCCGCCGGCCAGCGTCCAAGGATGCCGTCGCAATCCGGTGTGAACGGCGCTCCCCAAGCTGCACCTAGCCTGCCGTCGCAGATGAGCCCTGCCATGGTTGCTGCCGCTGCACAAATGAAGGGAATACCGGCCGCGCAACTGCAAGCTGCTCTGCAAGCACAAGCTCAGCAACACAGAATGCCCATGCCTAACCAGCAGGCCGATACGAATCTGATGTTGCGGGCGCAGCAAATTTCCAACCAGCAGCGCGCGGTTGTGCAAATTCAGCAACAACAACAGGTCCACCACCAGCAACAACGGCCTAATGCTGCTGTTCCGCAGAACGGACAGGGCTCACCACCGATGCACAATGGTATGAACGGCATCAATCAGCAACCTTTCATGAACAACGCTCAGGCTATGATGGCTACGTACAACACCAACAACGCCAATCGTAACGGAGGTGCTGGGAGCGGCATGCACTTGCAAAACGGCGTCCCCAACGGCTCTCCTGGTCCTCGAATTCCTACACAGTTGCCGCCAAACATTGCTCTGCAGCTCAGTCAACTAGAAGCCCAGTTCCGGGCAAAGAATCCAAGCTTGACGCCTGAACAATCCCGACAGCTGGCCACGGAACACCTTACGAGGGCCATGATGGCGCAGCGACAGTCGGCCCTTAACGCTGCTGCAGGCGTGACTGTCCAACCTGGCCTAGCTAATAGTATTGCTGCTACGACGAGCCCTCACCAGTACGCTGCTTTGCTTCGCCAACAGCAGCAGCAGCAAGCAGCAGCAGCAGCCGCGTCGCAGCAAAAGCAGCAGCAACAGCAGCAGCAAACCTCCCAGCAGGCCCAGCAGGTCCAACAGCAGCACCAGCAGCAACCACAACAACAGCAGCAGGCCCAAGTCCAGCAACTTTCTGGAAATAATGCGGTCGGCAGTCCTCTGCCACCAGCTGTTCACCAGCGTCAATCCAGCGGCAGTGCGACGCCATCGTCAACGGGCAAGTGAGCCAAACGAGCTACAGGGGTTGATGCCTCTTGACTACAACCGTTCACTTTGGGCAGGTCGAACCATGATGCGTGGTGAGCTGCCAACTCCCTCCACCATTATTCTTACCTGCCCTGTTGCGCTGGCTTGTCCGCAAATGTCTCGCCTAGACTTTCTCGTGTGAAAAAATGTACTATGTATGGCTGGCAGCGGCCGACTATTCTTTGATTTTAACATAGAGGGACTCTGGAGGTCTTACGCAAGAAGATGAGTGCTTCTCGTGGCAATTTCTTTCTTTTATGTCTTTCGGTATTTGGAGCGGGGAGGTTCTTGCTTTTTTTTTTTTTCTACGGATTAGAACCTGGGAGTATACTGACCCTTTTTGGTTTTCTAATCGGACGGAGTTTTTTATATCTGCAGATGCAGCAGGGGACAGCAGGATTAGCAGGAATGGGAATGAGCATGATTGCTGCCGGCGATGCCTCCTTTCTCTGAATCCTCCCCGACCGGGAGAATGGAGAGGGCATCTTTGCCCTCGGCTAGATGAAATCGGTTCCAATTCTTGGAACTTTGGCGTCTCGGTATTTTTTCTGGGCACCACAAGACACGCACACACACACACACACAGTGGTTACTACTCTCTACTTATGACGCATTTCCTGTACATAGCGTCGTACGAGAAGAGGGGACTGCAACAAAAGAAAGAAGAAGAAACTTCATTGAGCCAACGGAGATTTGGCTATGATGAAGAACCAAACTACAACAGAAAAATTCACCACCATAATATGTCAAACCAAGACTACTCCTTTGCCTCGTGATGATCGTGAGATGGGATAGAAGGCAAGACAATTCGCACATGGAAATGTTTCACGATGCGATTTGAGCACATTTTGTATGAATAAATAAGGGCATTATACCAAGGTAATACTAGTAGTTATAAGAACATGAGCTCCCATTCATCTAAAATAAATTCCGACAAGACAATAAGTCATATGTACCAGATTTCCTAGTCCATCTTTTCATGAAAACCCGTCTTTTCCCGCAAATTTCGTCACAACAGAGCCTTTTGAAGAAAGAAAAAAAAATTAATAACAAATCACTGGAATTTCATCATACTGCACTACCACCGCCGTGTCCGGATCGAGACCGCCCGCCGTCATCTTGCAGCAGCAGATGCGGCTTGATAAAGTCCTCATCGAGCTGCCGGAACAGGCTCGCCGGGTCCTCGGTGGTGAGCAGCTGCCTGATCGCGCCTCTAGCGGTCAAGGGCTCGGCGGGGGGCTCGGCGGGGCTCATAAAGGCGCTTGGGGGAGATGGGGGCGTCAACGATGCCGACGACGAGCCGTTGCGGCGGGGTGAGCGGCGCGCGGGGGGCGGCAGGTCCGACGTGTCAATGTCGCTGCCGAGGTCCGACTCGTCGGTGCGGCCGAGGAGTTCAGCGCGCTCAAAGTCGTCTGGGTTGGCGGCGCCGTTGCCGCCGCGGGTTGAGTTCTTGCGACTAATGCTGCGCGTGCGGCCGGTGCCATCGATATGCAGCGACGCGTGGCCAGAGACAAAGGCGGCGGAGCCGCGGCCCTCGCGCTCAAGGTTACTGAGGGCTACGTTGCCGTTGCGGCGGCCGGCGAAGCTGGAGGTCCTCTTGCCGTGGAGGCCGGCGCCAAGGGAGGTTTCAATGTCAAACTCGTCGTCGCTGTCGATTTCCTCGACGACACCGGTGCGGATGCCGAGGATCTCGAGCATGCGGGCCGTGGTGCCACCAAAGATGATGACGGTGAGGACGACAACGACGAGCACGGTGGCGCGCAGGGCGAGGGCGTTTTCGCCGGTGAGGAGGGCGGCGAGGGCGACTCCGACGGCGCCGCGGAGGCCGGCCCAGAAGAGCATGGCCTGGTAGTTGTATGGCAGCTCGTCGCGGACCTCAAGGCCGCGGCGGCGAGCGCGGTACCGGATGACGGCGTTGATGAGCTTTGAGAGGGGGAAGACGGCAACCCAGCGGGCGGCGCAGACGGCGCAGACGGTGACGATGATGAGGGGCGGCTGGAACTGCAGAGCGCTCTCAGTGAAGAGGGCGAGGCCGAGGTAGATGAAGATGAAGTTTTCAACGAGCTGCGACATGACTTGGAAGATGTACTTTGTGGTGAGCTGGGTGCGGCGCGACATGTTGAAGTAGGCGTAGTGCTTGAGCGTGATGCCGCAGAAGAGGAGCGACACAATACCTAATGCGGGTTAGCAAGTGAACGGCGTTGAGTTGGTCAGGTTTCTTACCAGAGAGGTGAACGCCGTGAGAAAAGAAGTATGTTCCGTAGGCAATGAGGATAATGACACAGCTCTCCGTCTTGGGGAAGCGGCGAACATAGGTAAATTTGAGGAGCAGGGCGGTGCCGACACCAGCAATGACACCAATCATCAGGGAGCTAAAGAAAACTAGCAAGAAGATGCCGGTACCTTCAAAGAAGCTGATTATACCGTGGCTAGTGGACTCGCCCTTTTTGTACCGCTGCGCCGTCTCAAAGATGACAATGGCAATGGCGTCGTTGAGGATGGACTCGCCAAAGATGATGGTGTAGAGCTTGGGATCGACCTTGTAGGTGTTGAAGATGGCGAGGATGGTGACGGGGTCTGTGGCCGAGAGGGTCGCGCCGACCGAGATGGCGTCGACAAAGGTCATGTTGATGGAGCCGGGAATCTGCGAGTACAGCCAGAGGATGAGGCCGATGACGACGGCGGATAAGAAAGTGCCGGCAAAGGCAAACGTGAGAATGGTGCCAATGTTGCGGAAAAAGTTGGCTTGGTGCAGCTCGTAGCCAGAGGAGAGGATGATGGGCGGCAGCAGCAGGTTAAAGAAGATTTGGTAGTCAAAGTTGAGGGGTGATCGGATCGAGTCGCCAGATGTGATGAGGAGGACGAGACCGACAATCATGCCTGAAGGGCGTTAGCAATGGTCTGGGCAGCGGAATAGAGAGCGGTGAAATGCATTACCAGCAAAGATTGATATAACCGTCTCGTGAATGGCCGTGACCTTTTTCATTTGCATGATGTAGCTGATGAAGAAGGTGATGATGAGCAGGAGGATGCAGATGAAGATGGCCCATGCTGCAAAGAATTCCTTTTGCGCAGAGTCTTCGTCTGGGAAACGTTAGCACACAGTCTCATGTCGAAATTTAGACATGGCGAAGCATCGTCAGGCACGCATGCGCCTAGGTATCGTGCTTCGGGGGGGGTGTGTACCTCCGGTGTCGCCATCTTCCTCGGCCCGGCCTGTAAAGAGAACATGTCAGCCATTGCGCATCGATACGTCGCGCAGACGTGGGAAAGCAACCGTGGGCATACGTAGCAAGCCCAGGCCAAGCTTGGCCAGCTCGGCAACACTCATCGCGCTAAGCTATCGGCCGGCGCGCGGTTCGTGGGGTGGTCTTTGATCGGGTGTCGTAGCAATAGGCAGGGGGCTCGCGCGGGAGCGTCACCGGGGAGGCAGAGCGACCATGGGCGGGGACTGGCGGTGATATTGGAGGAAGCGCGCCTGTGAGTTGATAATGCGCAGACGGTGGTGAGGGCAGGTCGATGCGGAGAGGGACGACGAGGCTGGTCGTGGCAGGCGTACATGCGGGAAGCAAAAAGATACTTGGCCGTTGAGCTTTGGCGCGAGGTTGGTGTGGTTGGGTGGAGGGACGGTTTGGCTGAGGGAACTACGCGCGGCTTCTGTCGGGTGCTGCCGTGGATAGCCAACGCCATCAGCTATATTGTCAGGTTTTATGTCTAAGATACGCCCAGTACGTTTTTTTTTCTTATTTCTTATACATCTCTGCACTGTATATATCCCATCAATCTCCCCTCTTACGCCTTTTGGTCATACGTCGTTCAGCAAGAAGCAGGCAGCCGCGTAAAACTTACAGGCCTTTACAACGCTAAGCTGGCGCTAGACATGCCAAGCCATGCACAGAAGCCACTGTAGCCCGCTATATTCGTAGTACTTATGGCGGGCAATAGTCCCGAGATGCACAGCAGCAAGCCACCTTTTACAAGGCAATGTGTCTTTATTAAGCCCACCTCAAATCGAGACTACCTAGGTACCTACCTAGTTATTTTAACGGTTTCCTACTTTTCTTACAAAACGACTTTCTGGTTGGCAAAGGCAGTCTGTGTCTGCTCTAATAGTTAGCACGCACGCCGTCGTACCTTCCACAACTGTTGCACATCAACGTCTCAATAGTTACCGTACATACAAGAATCCTGACTTATTCATAAATCAAGAGCACGGTTTATGCTTGAGCCTCTAATGTAGATTCTCGCTTTATTATTTATTAGTAGTTGAGACCACTCTGGCTTCACATAGATTCCTGCCACATTACACAAAATTGCCCCACCAGATCCAACAATCCAACCGCCCGTCTTGGCCGTGACACCACCGCAACAGTACAGTGGCAGGCAGCTCATTGCAGCCCACACAAGCTGTCGACAACCCGCAACACCAACATAATACTGCGCCATCCCCAGACCAACACCAGCCCTGCACCCCGGCGCTGCGGGCGCTACCCTCTAGTAGCCATGTATCACCTCGCCAAGGGCCTCTATCTTTATGCGACCAGCAAAGAAGGTACATCCAACCCTTCCACACGTCGAGCCGCACCCCCATCCTAACCCGCCTCGCCCGCGCAGAGTACTCGGTCATCGTCCTCGGCCTCGACAACGCCGGCAAGACGACCTTTCATGAGCAGGTCAAGGCCATGTACCTCCCCGACGGGCCGGCGCCCAAGCTCAAGACGGTACCGACCGTCGGCCAAAACGTGTCGACGCTGACGCTGCCCGACATGTACCTCAAGGTCTGGGACGTCGGCGGCCAGCACTCGCTGCGCCGTCTCTGGGAGAGCTACTATACCAGCTGCCATGCCATCGTCTTCATCATCGACTCGACCGACGTCGGCGACGGCACTATTGAGCACGACGCCACCGGCCGCCTCGACGAGTGCCGCTGCGTCCTCGAGGACGTCCTTCAACACTCCGACACCGAGGGCGTGCCGCTCCTCATCCTCGCCAACAAGCAGGACCGCGAGGACTGCGTCGAGACTATACGGATTAAAGAGGGGCTTGTTAAAAAAGTCATGGAGGGCGACAAGGGCGATAGCATCCGCGACACGCGCGTCCTGGCCATGAGTGCCTTGACGGGTGATGGTGTGCGCGAGGCCGTCGACTGGTTGCGCACGCGTGTGCAGTGGAATAAAGAATCTAGACCACCAGTCATGCGCTGAGCATGTCTGTTTTCTGGGTCTTTGTTATCTCATGAGCTACGAGCCTGCATTTCACTTTCCTCATATTGCATCGGAGTTTAGGTTCGGGTAGAATATTGTGGAACATATCACATATAACAGCATATTTTAACTTTAATCGCAAGGTGCTAATGAAAGGACATCCTAATCATATAGAAATGCCCTGCTTTCCAGTTGACACGAGGGTAAATAATGAGGAGCCAGCTCGTTCAGCGCACTTCAAATCAGAGAAGTCATGGAAGTGGAAGAAAATCCCGAGGGACGGCAGAAAAGTAGCTTCAAAGTCGACCGTGTTTGCGTTTGCAACTGTCCATCTAATAAGGGAGCCGCAGCATTATCGCAAACAGAATACAAGAACGGGGAACATGATGTATTGCCGGTTTCAATAAACTCGCCTATTCACACATCTAATTCATCGTTCAACTGGCTTGTTGTTTTTGTAAATATACTAAATCATCTATCATTTTCCGCCGTCAGCTCGGCCATCAAGCCGCCCTTGTCCCTCCGCTTTGCGTCCTCCGCCAGTTTCCTATCCAGTAAGTCTGTAAACTCCTTGCTCTTGTTGAGCGCCGTCTGCGCGCACTTCACAAATAGCGGCGCGTCCACCGCGGCGCCACCCAGCTTGGAAACCTGGCAAATTTCGCCGTGCTTATTCATGCTAAACGTGCAGCTGCTTGTGCGCAGCTGCTCCTCCAGCCATGTCGTGTCGAGGAGCACCGTCGTGTCATCGCCGTCACCCTCCTCTCCAAAGAAGCTAAACGTGACGCAAAAGGGGGAGTGCAGCCAGCTCAGCGGCACGGGCTCGCGCTCGGCGGGCGTGTACACGGTCAGCACACCGCCCTCCATGGTCGTCTCGGGCTTGCGAAAGTGGCGCAGAGCGGCGATGACGGCCAGGCACGAGGCGTCGAGAAGGTTGCCGTCGTGCGCGAGAACGTGTAGGTCGGCGCGGATGGACCAGCACTTTTGGGCAGCGACGAGGCACAGCGACTCGGTATCGAGGGCGCCGGAGCGGCGGATCGTCTTTTCAAGCAGCCGCGACAGAACTACTTCGGTTTCTGTCGGCCGGTTCACCTCGAAAGAGGGCGCGACCATGGGGCTCAGCTCAGAGGCAATGGTGAAGACGCCGTCAAACGGACGATCTGAGAAAGGTACCGTGACTTCTGCTGATACTTTGGCTAGGACTCTAATCCAAATTAGTATTTGTACGAATGTATTATAAGATGCTTCGAGACGCGACTTACTTTGTCTTTCCGACTTGGACTTCTGCGATGCCATACTCATCGCCGAATGTAACATTCAGTGACCTATATTGTTCAAACTTGCGGTTGTCCAGACGTAGCCCCTCGGCCAGCGCCTGTATGACGAAGGTCTTTTCGCTAATTGATGGCTCAGCTTCTCGTGGCATTTTGAATTGATTTATGAAATTTTAACAGAGAATTCTATCCAGAATTTGCTGCGAGTTGAGTTGTGCACGTTAACGAGGTTGACATGGGTCATGCAAAGAAGCAAATTCTGCCGGGCGGTGGGTACATTTTTACCTGTTACGGTCCAGCGCCTAACTGCATTGGACGATGCAACTGCGCCGGTCGATCGCCAACTCTTCTTCTTCCACCATCACCTCTTTTAAAAAAGTCTCCACGCAGCAGACAAGCACCATGACTACAGCGCATAGACCTACGTTCGATCCGGTAATATTCTTCCTCCCATTCCCAGCCTTATAACTAGCCAAGTCTAACCATTCAACTCTCACGGCAGGCCCGTGGCAAGGACGCCCTCCGCGGTCCGGCCTACCACCAGCGCCTCCTCCCCGCACACACGCAACTCAAGTACCGCCGCGCCGGCCAGGGCGGCGACGCCGACGACGAGGATAGCACGCACGACCTGGCCGCCCAGCTGCTCGCCGCCGAAGCGGCCCATTTCTCCAAGAAGAAGGGCGGCAGCGCGCCACTCGCCATTGAGGAGGGCGCCACCGAGACGGCAGCCGGCGACGGCGCTACGAAGCGACCGCTGCCCACGAGCGGCGAGGCGGGCGCGGCCGGCGAAGAAGACATATATGCCAAACGGCGGCGGATATTAGAGGAGACGAGAGACATAGACGCGGACGACGATGACGATGAGGAAGGGGACGATGGTGATGATAGCGACGACAGCGATGATAGCGATGACGAGGATGCGGAGCTGCAGCGGGAACTAGAGCGCGTGCGGAGGGAGCGCGAGGAGAAGAAGAAGCAAGAGGTGAGTTTGCAAGGTGTGCTGAGCAAGTTGTGATGAAGTTGCTGACAGATTCCTTTTGGTAGGAACTTGCGCGCGCAAAGGAAGAGGAAGACGTGCGGGAACGCAACATTGCTCTGGGCAACCCGCTGCTCAACAAGCAGGACTTCACGATGAAGAGGCGCTGGGACGACGATGTGGTCTTTAAGAACCAGGCGCGCGGGACAGAAGACAAGGGCAAGAAGAAGGAGTTTGTCAATGTGAGTACATTTGCGGCGTATCTTTGTTTCTTTTTTGCTGCTTGTATCTGGTCGTTTGCTAACCTTTGTGTAGGACCTCTTGCGCTCCGATTTCCATAGACGCTTCATGAGCAAATACGTTAGATGAGGTTTGCGGACAAGTTAAATGCCAGGTCTTGTGTATGAATATAATCAAAAATTATAGATGCCAATTTTCAAACGACCCCTTGCCCAGTGCCCTGTTATTTGTCCTCATTGTTTTTCCTCCGCCAGCAGCCTCGACTCCATTTCCTCAAACGCGCCCAGCACATTGCCGTACTTTTCATACGTGCCCTTTCGATACCCGACATCCACCTTTTCAATCGCGCCCTCTTCCTGCCAGCGCGCGGCCAGCAAGTCGTCAAACGTCTGGTCTGGGCCGCGCCGCTCCAGCGCCCACAGCGCCTTGTACGCGCCGCCCAGCGCGCACGCGTCGCCGCCGACGTCCAGCCGGTAGACGCCGTCCGTGCCGCCGAGCACGCTGCCGAGCGTCGCCGCAATGGCCGCGTTATGTGATGCCCCGCCCACGAGATAGATGCGGCGCGGCTGCGCGGGGAGGAGCCGGTCGTCGTCGCCGCGCAGGAGCTTCTGCGCGCGCAACCGCATCGACAGCGCCTGCGACTCGACAATCAGCCGCGCGTCGACGGCCGCCGACCAACCCCGTGCTCCGGCCACGGCTGCATCCTCCTCGCGCAGGTCGCTCCCGTCAGCGGCGGCGCAGGTGAAGCGCCACGTTCCGGCGCGGATGTTGGGCACCGTCTCGCGGAGGTCAAAGTACAACCCCATCTTGGCGCGGCCCTCCTCTCCGCCGCTGTCCTGGCCCAGCGGTGGCGTGTCCACGACGGCCTTGTCAAACGCGGCCCAGTCGCCGCCGCCGCTGGCACCGGGCAGGGCGTCGCGCACGCGCTCCCTCGCCAGGCCGCCATTCTTGTAGCACAGCATAAACATGTAGTGGCCGGGCGTGGTCGGGTGGTTGAAGAAGTGGTAGGCGCCGTCGGGCGCGCGCGCCGTCGCGTGCATGAGAAACGTGGTTGACGTGCCGAGCGACACGATGGCGTCGCCGGGCCGCAGCGGCAGCGCCAGCAGCGTTGCGGGGTTGTCGCCGGTGAACGGCAGCACCTGGCAGTCGGTCCGGAAGCCGTACCGGGCGGCAAAGTAGCCGGCGACGCGGCCGAGTGGCTGCCCGCCGTCGAGGCAGGGCTCGCCGAGCATCCGGCGGAGATGCGCGGCGGCCGCGTCACCGCCGGCGGCGAGGGAGAGAAGCGCGGGGCTCCAGCACTGCTGCTCCATGTCCCAGAGGTTCATCCCGCACACGTCGCCGGTGTCGAGCGGCGCGATGTGGCCGACGAGCACCGAGGCGAGAAACGACGACACGAGCGATATGCGCGCGGTCGAGGCGTAGACGTCTGGGTGCACGCGGCGGAGGCGCATAATCTGCGGTCCAGTGAATCGCTAGAATGGTCCTCCTTGTCAGCAGCCATTCACCCCAAAGAAAAAGTACCTTTGTACAACATAAAGATACACGACACGCCGGGGGGGGGAAACCCCCACTTACATGATGCGCGCCGCTGCCGGTGACGTGCGCCAGGCGCTCCCGGCCGCCGAGGGCGGCGTCAAACGCGTCGCACTCGGCCTGCGTGCTCTGGTCCTGCCAGTTGGGCGACCAGGGATGCGCGAGCGCCGGGGCGAGCTGCTCGCGGAGCGGCCGCGCGGGGTCGAGCGCGGCGAGGCGCGCCTCGGCGGCGTCGTTCCAGTAGACGCTGCCGTGCTG